>NC_066382.1:2449629-2755833 GCF_013377495.2 Cygnus atratus | reverse complement strand
CCAGAGTGCCTCAAGTGACATATTTCTGCTACTGCCCCTGCTGGTCTCTTAGAACAAAGAAAATCAACTTACCATGAAGTCTGGACCAGGTGTTGGTTACGTTCACATTCTAATACCTGAAGGTACATAACGATTATCTGGAAGATATGGGTTATTGCGTTATTAACAAGAATCTTGAGAGCCACCTATATATTTCAGAGGGACATCCACGAGGCATCCGCTATTTTCTTTCAAGCTCTAAGACACTCCACAAGTGTCTACAACATCTCCGGTGTTCGCCCACACAACTTTTGCTCTCCAATGCAAAAGTCACCGTGAGTTGACACACGACCAGATCTGACCTTCCTAGTTCTCCGTCTTCTGAGCTCAGTCATCATGCTATTCACCTAGAAGTCTCGTCTTCAACTGTTTTCAAGCTAGGTATGTTCTCCTATACAATTCATGACTCCTTTTTAACTGTAACTTGGGAAAAATACAGCTAGCTGTAATAGGTAGCAATTGAAGCGTAACAGCGTTTGCAGAGAGTGAACAGACCTCGTGTGTTTTGTGTCACTGTTTATTCAGGTCTAGGTTTTTCTTAGGGTTCAAAGGAAAACAACAGGATGCAGGCTAATAGATACAAACGTATACCAATCGACAAAGTGCAACTGCCCTCCGGGGTTACCGGCATTTCTGAAAATCAAGTAGGCTCACAAAATGTGAAGACAATAGTAGCTTTTAGGCAAAAAAAAAAAAAATCCAAGTTCTGCTGCTTCTGAGTAGAAAGTTCTTTCAGCATCCTTATCAGCTGGTACAAAAAAGCTATAATGGAAATACTGATGGCACTAGCGTAAGAACTTATATGCTTGCAGTGGGTATGTCTTTGAAGTATCATCTCAGTCTGGCATATGATATTTAAATAGAGAATCATTGTTTCTTTTCAAGTCAAGCCCTTCACGCTTGACTGTACTTTTTAGAAGAAACGCTGCTAACTAGCTCACGTGGGCTAAGAACCTCATCATGTTTCCGCAAAAATTGATCAGGACACAGTATTTCTCTGATGATATCGTAACCCTAGATCACCAAATTCCTTTCTGTATAAGATTCCAAGTTTAGGTAGCTTTGATGTTAGAAAACTTCAACTATGCATATAAATAGATTTTGTTCTAAAAGCAAAGCGTTCAAGTATCTTGGACTTGAAGGAATACTTAACATCTGCATCCACCTCCAGTCGTCATTCAGCAGTGACACAAGACCAACTAGTAAGAATCTCTTAAATGAGAAAGAAGACATCATAAGAAGCTAGCTTTACGGAATTAACTAGCGTTATCAGGTACAAACCAAACAGCTTCCTTGCAGTTAAGCAGTCTGCTCAAAGCATTTATACTATAATAAATGCTGATTACAAAGTTAACTTATACAGTACAAACCTTATGAGGATGCTTGACGTGAACACAAAATCCCAACTCCTTTAAAACTCTTCTTTCAGCCTTAATAATTTGGTTTTTCAAGTTCACATACTCTTGATCCAGTATTAGAGGTACAGGTTTTCTGCAAAACAATTTCAAATTCCAAAGGCGAACTTAACATCAAGGGGTACTTATATGTAGCTTAAGCCATGTCCCCATAGAAATAAAGGACACTGCTGCTATTCATAACATCAAAAACCTTTAAGTAAAGTTTGTCAACTCACTTTTTTCCTTAATGAGATCTTTTCAAGATGTTCCCTGATCAATTAAACAGGGAATGATGCAAGTATCAGCCCATGAAGTTCAGTAATTAAAATACAAAGCAAGAACTTCAGATTATTTCAGAGTCTAAACCTACTTTTTTTCTCGCAGATGTCGAAGACGATGGAACACGTTAATTACATCCCTTATGCGTCGTGGTGCTTCTTCGATTTTGGATGCCAGGTGAACACAGGCCATTGACACATGCTGAAACATAAGTATTGCAAGACACTGATGTTTTGCTCAAATCTGGAACTGATCGCCTCCAACAGCTTAAGGAGGGATAACAAGAGAAAATGGTGGTAAAAACAGGAAATACTAAAAACTTGACAAAATCAGTACTATGTAGCTCTGTAAAATCATGGCAATCAGTAAGTCAGATCTATAGATGCAAATGCTGATCACATCTAGGTTGACAACTAGGCAAAACTGATCAAAGATCAGATCACAGTTTAGTATTATATATCTTAGTATTTTCTTACCTCCATGGAATGCTTCACAAAAGACTTGGTGTAAAAAAAACGTTGAAATAGCACCTGTCCTGTAGCCATTGCCACCTAAAAAGGAAACAATCAAAACATGTATTAATAAAGTAATTTGTGGGTCTAGAAAAAAAAACTTAGATTTCAACAGGTTTAAGACCAACAAAGCTACTTAAGCTGTATTTAAATTCGGAATTAAGTTCAGTAGTACCTAAAGAAAAGCAGCATTACTATCTTAATAATGAATGGAGTCGTCTGAAATGGTATCAACACCGCAAATCCTACCTTTGAATAAAATGCACGCGTTAAATTATAAGGACCCAGAACGTTAGACCTAGTAAAATCCAAAGTTGTGATATGAACCCAGAAAAATACTTTTTTGGTGTGGGGAGGAAATCAAGCCAGATTACGGTTTTGTTACATTAACAACACAATTTGAGCACCCGAGACTCGGGCAGCGAGGAGACTTAAAGTTTCCCACGGAGGTAACTAGGAGCCTGCCCACGAGGGAATCTCCCCGGCTCACAACACCTCACGGCGCTCCCTCCCTCCGCACCTCTCCGAGCAGCCCTCCTTCCCCACAGCCCGGCCCTAACAAAGCGCCGCGGGGCGGCGGCGGGGCGCTGCCCTCAGCCGCTTCCTGCCGCCCGGGGAAGGCCGCAGGCCCCGCGGGGAGGCTCGGAGCCGCCGAGGCCGGGCGGTGGACCACGGGGGAGGGCTGAGAGAAAGCCGGCGAGAGGCGGCGGCGCCCCCCGGTGTGAGGCCTACAACTCCCGGTACGAGGCCTGCCCCCCGGTGCGAGGCCTGAGGGCGGCAGGGAGCAGGCCGCGGCCCGGGGCCTACCTGCGGGAGGCGGAGCAGGATGCCGGCCGCCTGGATGAGCTCGCAGCCGGTGACACGCAGCTCGGTCTCCGTGTCGGGGTCGAGCCCGCTGCTCATGGACGGCGTGAAGCGCAGCGTGTGCTCGGGCAGCAGGCAGTTCTCCAGGGTGATCAGCACCCCCGAGTACAGCCGGTCGCCGATCAGCACCGCGCCGGGGCCCGGCACCGGGGGGCCGCCTGGCCCCGCTTGGGGGGCTCCCCCCGCCGCCACACCGACCGCCTGAGGCCCCGCCGGGCCGCCGCTGCCGCCCACCGCCGCCACAGCCGCCGCGCTGCCAGCCCCCGCCGCCATTTTGTGGTGCCGCCGCCTCGCCCGGCTCCGCGCTCCCTCACACACACACACGCGCGCAAGCCCCGCCTTCTTCCCCCCCAACCCGCGCCGGCCGCCTGCTATTGGCGGAGGGCTGCGAAACGCCGCGCGGCGATTGGCTGCGCCGCCTGTCCGTCTGGCGCCGCCGTGGGCTGAGGGGAGCGGCGTGACGCAGCGGTTGGGAATTTGAACGGGGAGGAACGGGCGGAAGTGGCGGGCGGCGGCTTCAGGGCAGCCCGGGCCTCGGCCTCGGCCTCGGCCTCGGCCTCAGTCCAGGCCCTCGGGGGTTGCTCGGGCTGTGGGGGCGGCTGGCAGCGCCCTCGCCCATCCCAAAACCTTTAGGAGCACCGGGCCGCTGGCCCCCAGCGCTGTGGGCACCCAAATCTGCCCAAGCAGGGCTGTGGGGTGTTGTTTCCCTTCCCCTCCCAGCGCAACGCCCAGAGTCACTACTCAAATCGTGCTTCCAATAGCAGTTAGAAAAAAAAAAACAAAACACACAAAACACCTTTATTAAGCTCTTCACGGAACAGAAAGTATGTGCGCGCTATACATATTTTAACATTGGAACTGCAACAGGCTCGCCTCACCGCTGCTAAGGTTGAGCTGCGATTTTTAACTCAATGCGTTTCACTTGTAACGATATATTTTAACACATTTCACTTCTAACAAAATTTTGGAAAAAAAAAGTCATCCACGCACAAACTTCACACCCTGACCCAACCCTTCTTCCCTGCTGTAAGCATCATCTTTGGAGGATTTTGTTCCACAGCTCTGACCTTAGCTGCAGACAGTGAGCAAGTTTACCCTGTCAGACAAGTTCCTGTTTATTACACATATCTGCAGACTCTTGGTGTCAATAATGGTGTACGATACGTGAAAATATCCCCTCTGGTTCCTTTCCATCTCCGAGGGCAGCAAGGAAGCCTTCTTGTCGCCTCCTCTGGGCTAAGGCAGCTAGGGACTTGAATGTCTTTGGCTCATAGATAGCCAAATCAGCAAGCATTTTCTTATTCAGCTCCACCTGGGACTAAATGCAAGAATTGTTGGTTAAGTACTCTAATTTTTAGGAACGATACTCCAATGCCTAGTTAAGGTTTTAAGGCAAATTATCTTTTTTTTTTCTGTATTGTACAATTTTTGCATGACTAGAGAACTGTCAGACATGCCTATTCATTCATTGGTGTCTCAGTAAGCCGCTACGTACAGTTTGTTTACTGCGTTTCTCAAAGTGTTTCCCATACAAACCAAGAACTCAAGAAGAATCTCTTATATTCTAAGCAGGAGGTATTATATGAAAGTTTGTTTCTTTTGGATCTTTTAACGGACTACCTTACAAAAATATCTTGCTCTGAGACAAGAAACAAAGGGATAGGCATCTCCGAAGAAAAATCAGTTAACTTTTAGGCAGTACTTGATTCTCTTGGCTACAACATGAGAAGATTAAGCAAAAGACTGAGTGTATAAATATTAGTAACTATTACTTTACAGTAAGCATGTAAGAAAACTTATAAGGTAAAATGTTTTGAAATATGCTAGAAATATATATGTAGTTCCACTTGAAGAAGCAGAAACACTACTTGTTTATTATGATCATGGCCAAGAGAAACAAGTTTTAATTTTACAATTACAGTATCAACAAATTAAGACCAATTCTCCGGCATGTTTAACAACAAAGGACTGTCACACCAAATATCTGCATTGTCTACGCTCACTAAAACACAAAGCTGGTAATCAAAAAAGTAGGTTTCTTAGGCTTGCTTTTGCAAATCCAAGTTCTGTACTTTTACATTTATTGGGTGAAGCAGAGGCAGCTCTCACTTAACACCTGCAGTAGCAGCAAACGTAAAAGCATTTTGCAAGCCTTGTTCTTAAGATGAGCCGTAAAAATTTTGGGGACAAAGGCAGGTGAGGAGCAATATCCACCACAATAAAAGGGGATTATACATTTAAGGAAGAGAAACAGGTTTAGGGCAAAATTTAGTTCCTGAATTGAGTAAAACCCCTTTCATAAGCAGAACTTTCATCGCTAGAACTAGGAAGCAGGACAACGTTGGCAGAAGCTCAGTCTGACAGAAGCCTTTTACCATGCTCTATGCCGGTACTGCCTGCTCAGGTTCCAACCCTTAATGGTTCTAATTCACCATTATTCTTCATCTTAATGGTTCTAATTCACCATTATTCTTCAAAGAGCGGCAATTGGAGGCTGCGTGTTCAGTTCCTTGCAGTTCTTCTCTTACATGGCAACCAGCAACCCTTTGATATACTTTGTCAGACTACATCTGCTTCACATTTTCAGAGTTTAAACAAATGAATTTGCCTGATGCTACAGAAGACCACTATCAGCCATTTTCTCCAACTTGTTGAAAAGTTAAATCAAAGCAATTATTCAAGCACCACCCTTACCTTAAGCAGATTGCTTATGAAAGCTGGGTATTTCAAACCATGTTCAAGAGAAGCTGCTCCAATCCTAGTGATCCAGAGCTGAAAGAGTAAAAATTCGTATCTTAGATGACAAAATATTTTAGAAGTAAACATTTTGTCATACTGATCTGCTCATACTTAGTAAATATAACAGATTCAGACCTACAGTTTTCTCAGTGCAAGACACACCTCTATGTACTTCAGCATGTGATCTTTTTCAGACCACAGGGAGACTATTACCTTAAATTCACAGCATGTTTTACCAGCTGGTAAAACATTTTCAGAGAGCCCCCCAGCAAGAAAAATAGCCACATCAGCTCTGCTCTTTTCCCATTTTACTGTTGACATCTAACATCTTGCTCTTTACCGCTCTCAGGAACCTCTTCTTCTCTCTTCTGGCCTTTGTAGACTTCACAAAAGCTCTCCGAACACTTCGTACAGCCAACTTATAGCAGCGGTTCTTCCTTCCACGAAAATGCTGAAGTAAAAACAAGATGTTCTTGTTCAGTTATCTTTGAAGCTGTTAAACCCTTCAGTAATGCTAATATATCCTCGTTTGCACTTCAAAACCCTTCATAAAAAAGTTCACAAAATACTTCATCAGCTAAGCCTGCAGACAGCACATAATGAAAATTTTCTTGTTTTTACAGCATGGGAAACTCGAAGCTGAAGAGTTGGAACAGGCTGAAACCTTTCAGTCCAGCAGGAGGGAGACAAACCACACCTCACTTTAGGCTGTGGTCCCAGGTGGAAAGCAACCAATAAAACCATCTTTCAGTGCTTTTTACCAACCCCTAAACTCAGGCATTTATCCTCATTCCTGAGCTGCTCTCAGTTTTATCTGTACAACCACAGGGATGAGACAGGAGCCTCTGATACGTTTAAAACACTGCAGCTGCCCAAACAGAAAGTGTTACAGAAGAGGTTTACTGGAGCTGCTACCGTTGACACCTATCCATCATAACAGAAAGCAGCCAGTGCTGTACAGTTAGAGAGGTCACGAGTATTGCTGCTGCGGGCAGCTTGGCCACAAGACCGAGATACTGTCGCTTAATTCAGCATTTTCCATCTCAATTCTGCAGCACGACGGACCTCCCACCAGGACGCCGTCAGCCTGCCCTTGAAAAGGGCTCTGCCCCAGCCTAGGTTGCAACTTCTGTTCAGAACACGTTGTGAAGCAGCGCGCACAAGATGCACCTCGAATGCTGAGGGGGGAAATCTGTTCTCTGCTTGCTGTTCCCTCACCCAATTAAAACCGCACTAAAAAACGCAACCAGCCCGCAGCTCCTGCGCTTCTCCCCCACCGGTACTCTGTATCACGGCAGAGACACCGAGCACGCTGCCGTCCTCGGGCTTTAACGAAGCACAAACGCAGGGGAAAGGCTAAACTCCCATCAGCCGAGGCCCCCAGCCCAGGAGAGCCGCAGGGCAGCGGGGCACAGCCCGGCACAGCCCAGCACTCACCCGCGCATACTTGAGCACCTCCTGCACCCTCCAGAAGCGGTCGCTCAGGCGGCTGCGGAGCCAGCGCGGCGCGCTCAGCAGCACCATGTCCGCCGCCGGGGGCACGGCAGTGCCGCCCCGCTCCGCCTCCCGGGGCGGGCACAAGCGGGCAGGGGGCGGCCCCGGCCATTACGACAGCTCCCGGCTTCGCTAGGCCGCACCAGGCCGCACCAGGCCCGGCCTCGCTTCGTCCCCGTGCCCGCTGTCCCCGCAGGGAGAGCGCCTGGGGGACCGAGGACGCGTGTTTTTTTCCTGTCACCGCGCACGCAGAATGATGGGTTTTGGGGTTTTGGCCTCAGCTGGCTCGTCTTTCGTGGAAAGATGATGAAACAGGCTGGGATTTTGCAGGGTGTGGCTGCGGCGTGGGAGTTAAAATGATTCGGTTTATGCCTAAATTAAATTAATAAATGTAACCCCTTAAATGATCAAAACCAAAAACCTTCACTCGTGTTCATTTAATTCTGTGTTTGCATTCTTAGCCTGTCTGTATCTGCCTGTAGCTATACAACAAGTGTTTTTTGCATTAGAGACTGAATTATGATAGCTGCTAATGTTTCTGGTGGGTAATAATACCTTTAACTTTAGAATCATAGAATCACTAAGGTTGGAAAAGCCCTCCAAGATCATCTGGTCCAACTGTCCCCTTACCACCACTATCACCCCACTAAACCACGTCCCTAAGCACCACGTCCAACCTTTCCTTGAACACCCCCAGGGACAGTGACTCCACCACCTCCCTGGGCAACCCATTCCAATGCCTGGCTGCTCTTTCTGAGAAAAATGTCTTCTCATTTCCAACCTAAACCTCCCCAGGCACAACTCGAGGCCATTCCCTCTAGTCCTGTCGATAATTATCTGCGAGAAGAAGCCGACCCCCACCTCCACACAACTTCCTTTCACCAAACTCTTTTCAGAAATGCTGTCATTGTTCCATTTAACAGTAAAAATCTACAGCTTTGCTGCCTTCACCAGCAATGCTAAAGCAATGTGAAAAGTCTCCATGCTGTTTTCATTGACGGGAAGAATTCAGTACCGGGCAGCATGTCTTAATGTCTTCCTGTGCTTAAGAGATGGTGAGAAGTAAAATGAGAAGTTACGACCTGTGAAAAACCACAAGATGGGGCTGTTGTTATAGACAGTGGAAAGTTATTTCTTAGCAGCAAGGGTCTCTACCATCAGAAAAGATAACTAATGAATTTGGTCATCATTAATCACACCACTTTCAGCATCTCAAAGCAACGATGCTCCTGTTAGAAACTGCTCTGTAACTTATGCCATCATCAAGACATCTTTCCCATTTATGGGAAGGTACTTGTTAGTGATGTGGAAATTTTACAGAATTAGAGGCTTGGGGAATCTTTTTTTATTAACACTGGGCCTTGTTTGATACAAAGTTAGCTTGTTTATTAGAAGAGTCATTAGAATATGTGTTTTTTTCCAAAGGAAAATCAATTTAAGAACAAAATTTTCAGACCTCCTACAGTTTAAAATGCGTTTTCATTATAGCAAAAATAATTTGGGAGGTTTCACTTGATTTATATTTTATGGCACTTTTTGGACTACTTAAAGAGCTTTTTGTTTGTTTGTTTTGTTTGTTTTTACCACATCACTGTGCCCTTGCTGACAGACAGTAAAAACCCTTTGTATTTATGAAGGAATAAAAAAAATGGCACAAGGAAAATTACCGTAGCGATGGGGTGTAGCTTGTTAGAGCAGCCATTTACTCGGGCTCCTCTGGTGCTCCTCTGCTGCTTGCCGGCAGTTTCTGTCTCCTTCACCTGCTCTGCAGTGAGCTCCACATTGTCCCCAAATGCAAAGGAAATTCAGTCCACAGGTGATCCTCCTGTCTCTGCTAGGAAAGCAATTCCCTGTGGGGAAAAACCTACAGAATGGCAAGCTGCACGTGGCTGCCAAACCTGCTCTTTGTGGGACTGCAGTACTCTGTGCTACCCCAGCACAACACAGCAGAAGTGATCTGGGGGTAGAATTTGAGTTGCCTGGCACTGAGTTTGCTGTCTTTCAATGGCTTTAGCTTGGACTTGTTTGTATTTCATATAATATTTGTTGTTGTTCTTGTTTTTCCCTTAGCATGTTTCTTGACCTTTCTCCAGTTAGAGGGCATAACTCATTCTTGAAAAATATTATATATTTAAATCAGGGGCTGTTAGGCAGCCATTCACTATGCTGAGACTGTTCAGAAGCCTTGCTGCCATTTGTCATATTTATTACATCCAATGCCATCTGTTTTCCTGCACAGATTCAGGGCTTTATTAACACTGCGGCTGGCCTGTGCAATAACTGAAAGCAGGATGTATGCCATAGTTATTTCCCTCTGGACGTCTGGGTAGATCTGTGCAGACATTTCACATTTTGCAGCTTGAGAGAAGGCTACTGCCTTGCACTCCCCCCTAGGAGCCATTCAGCCTGAGAGAGCAGTGAGGAAATGGGTGGAACAAGATGAAAATGGGCTTTTCATACAATGTGAGTGTTTTAAAGGTCGTTTCTCTCTGTGTTTCTTTCATCTCTCTCACACACATGACTTCGTTATTAAAAAGAGACAGGCTGGCTTGTATTCTTTAAAAAATGTTGATGATTGATATTGACTCATGGGTCCAAAAAGACAGAACAGACACAGGATCTGTTCTCAGTCTTGCCACTGGCTTGCTAGGTGACAGAGCAAGCAACTTCCCCACTCTGTGCCTCTGCACATCTGTAAAAGCAAGAGTCACAATACTGCCCCTTGGCTAATGTACTTGAAAATGCACTGAGCAAAACTTGAATATGCCCGCTAGGTATTATTCTGAGCCTGTGGCAGCACTCTTGCTCCAGATTGTTTGTCTCCCCAGACTTTAAATTATTCATTGCTACCGTGAGCCTTTTAAAGAATGTGAACGTGAATTCTCTGTTTATGAAATGTCTTAGCTGTGCCCTACACCATATATGCTAAGCAGGTTTGCATCCTTTGTGCTTTGCCAGTCTGATTTAGAAACGCTTTCCTAACACAGCTGGGAAATCATTTCAGTCTCTTTGCTCAATGAGAAGTTTGTCTAGCAGTTACTTAGAAGGTTTTCACAGTTTGTTCCCTTTCTCCCAGGAAAGTGGCTGTCCAAACAGAGGTGCTCCTGGGGTTTGCAGTTTTGTCAAAAAAAAAAAAAAAAAAAAAAAAAAGAAATTGATCTGTAAACTGAAGTGCTTTTGAAATCAATTTTAAATGTTTGGATTAGTTAGTGCACTTTTCAAAAATATTTCAGTGTTTGACATTCAAAAATGAAAAAGTAGAGGAACATTTTCAGGCTTGGGAGATGGTTTTTCATTGCTTTTTTGACTTATACTTCAGAACCATGGTAAATTAATTTATAATCAGCTTACACAGGTTATTTTCAAAGATACTTTTCAGTTTGACAACCAAGGAAAAACATTATTCCATGCAGCACGCCATGGTACCCGAGATGTTCTTTAGCACTCCAGCAAGGTGGATCAACCAAACACAAGAATAATCTTCCAGTGGAAGCAAATAGGATTCCTCACAGCAGTATTCCACAGAGAAATGCAGGTTATGGCAGGGCTCCTTCGGCCCCTCCTGCTCAGCTGAGTGCCCCTGGTTTCTCTCATCTCGGGTGAGGTAGCCCTGGTGGTGCAGGCTCCCCTTCATGGCTGGAAAGCAGCCAGCTTGGTGCCCACTGCCCAAAGGGCAGGAACTCCTGTTTGCTTTTCCCCCTTATTTTCCCTACCCTGCTCCTTCCTGGGCAGCTGAGTACAGTGCGGACAGTGCTGGCTTTAATCTAGTGCTACAAATTAATGTTTTCCCTTATTTACCAGTATACCCCTCTGGAATGAAGCAGGCTGCAGGCTGATGGCAGTGCTGTCAGTCTGAGTCTATTTTTAACACTCCTCCCCTCACCTGGCATGTCAGCTTTTATTTTTCCTTCACTGTGAGAGAACTCAACAGAAGGAATAAATAATAACAAACAAAGCAGATGAAATAAGGTTGATGTCACCTTCAGCGCTAGGGCTAGAGGAAATAAAATGCCTTGAGAAAAGTCTAGCTAAAGGACATGAATGGCTAGAGAAAGCCCTGAGAGCAGGGCTTCCAGAGAGAGCATCCTTTTGGGAATTAGTGCTGGCTTGTGCAAAAAAAAAAATACCCCCTCTTGTTTGTTCCCTGCCATATTTCAGGAAGAAATTACTCTTGTGCCACTTCATAAATAAACAGGATTATATTGGAGAAACTGGCTCCCTCTTTCATTTTTCCCCTTCCAAAACATCTTGAAGAAGCTGGAATTTTGCACAAATAGCAAACTTTTCACCATCTTTGCCAGAGTTTGGTCCGAAAAGACCTTTCACAGCTCAGAGCAGCCTGGTGAGAGGTCTGCAGCTCAGGTTCTGTCCAGGAGCCTGAGGAGCCAGGTTTGTGCTCATGGATGTTAACGCCCTTGATTCACAGACAATTATCTCTGCAGCAAAGCCATTAATTTTAAGAACTGCAGAAGAGTCGCCTGGCTTTCCAGCTCTCCTAGGCACTTATGCAGATCACTGCTCTGTAATTAGATATTGATATATCTCCACCCACATCTCCACGTGCCTTCCAGCTCCCCGGTCTGGTTCCTCAGAAGTGGCAGACACCAGGCTGCCACGAGGGAAGACTTTCTGTACAACAGACGTTGTAGTAACATTTGTGTTTCCATCAAATTAATCAAACCTTGTCATTAACTCATCTGGCTTGGTTCTTAAAAGGAGATGGGGAGCTGGTGAAGGGACTGAAGAAGAGGAGACCTGTCTTTGCTTCTTAACCATAAGCCAAGTTTCCCGTCCTGCACAGCCCTTTATGAGGGTGTTAGGGCCCTTGGGGCACCAGTAGGACTTCATGGCCCTGTTAAGGCTCAGCTGAGGCTTCCACCCCACAGCCTCTGCCTGGGGACCCATTTAAGCTCAGCCCTCTTTCTGAGTGCTGCTGTAGGTCTGCGTGCCCTGGGGGTTAGCTCTGCTCCAGCCAGGTCTGCTCAGGGACCATGCTATCACTTACAGGCTGGCCTCTCAGCTTTACTGGGCTTTGAGGTCTGTCAGTGGTAGGGACAGAACAAAGTGCCCTGCAGCTGTGAGCAGTTTGTGCCCTAAGGAAGGATGCTGCACCTTACTTGTGATCTGCTCCCTGGCACAGACTAGCTGGAGGAATTTTTGTTGCTAGATATTCATGAAGCAAATCTCCTGAGACCCTTCTGGATGCTAAAGAGGTTCTACGAGAAGAGCCCTAGCAAAACAATGATGTGGTAAGTGTGAGCAGCTAATAATCTTAATAGCTAGGGGAATTGCATAACCGATGCGGATGGTGTTTAAAATCTGCTAACCTGCTTCAAAAGGCTTCCTTCTTGCTTGTATCACTCATTATACCTTTGAAATCAATATCTATCTTCCTCACACAGCTCTTCAATCTACTTGAGTCTTTAAGCCTCTATTTGTTTATTGATTGCATGTGCCAGACTACAAATGGTCTTGATGTCTTACTGCTTTCAATACGCACTGCGTAAGTGGTGTGTGGCAGTCTCCCAACCCAGGAAGAGAAGGTGCTTCCAGTATTGGGAGAACTGGAAGGATTCCTGACCATGCCTTCCCTGAGTTCAACCACGGCAAGCCCTGCTGTGTGCCCTTATTGCCTGCTGAGCCAGGTGCTTCTGCTGCTGGCTGAATGGCAATACCAGAGCATCCCTCGGGCCCAGACCACCTTTCCCACAGCATTCAGCACAAAAATCTCTGTAAGGGAGACCAAATCCTCAAAGAGAGGACTACATCTATGTAGTGATTTGCACAATAGAGCTTAACTCTAAAAACAATGCCAGAAATTGGGAACAGTTTAAAGCAGATGTGATGAGAATACCAAACCTGGATATTGCATTTGTGTTGCCCCCATCACTTCCTGGTGGCATGGATTTGGTGGAGGCTGCTGAGCTGTGGGTTGTTTGGGATGCAGCTGCCTGGAATTCAGCCCCAGAGGGCCACCAGCACAAACTTATCACTAGTAGAGCTCTGCTAGTGGGCCACCAGTAACTGCTTCATGAGCAGGGCTGGCCAGGCCCTTGGAGAACATTGTTGTAGCTTTAGTTTTGCTGTGTATGCCACTACAGCTGGCCAGTGAATAGATAAGGCAGATAAACATACCAAAACACTTCAAGGGCTGGGGCGTGGACACCAAAATGTACAATTCTTAAAAGCATTTGATGAGGGGAAGCTAACACTTGTCTGCATCATAAAACCACTTTATACTTAGCATGTGAACAGTTTCACAATCTTTTACCGAGGCAGAATTTCTCTAAGTAGCCCCAAATGAAAAACAGGACTCCTGGATTCCTGCCCCGTGCTGTGGATAAGCTGTGCCTTCTGGTAAGACCTATGAACCTTGGTTTCCTCCTGGAAGAAAGTTTTCTTCCTCCTGCAGCGCTGTGGTCGTGCCTAGGTGAATGTACCTAAAAGGCTCTGTAAATGGGGAGCTATCAATGGCCTTCTTAACTAATATTGATCAAATGAGGCAGGTAGAATAATCGATCATTGTGCCTTCAGCACAAGAATATACCAGTGTGTTCTGCAGACAATAGCAGTGGTGACTGCAGACAACAGAAGATTTGAGCTGTGCATTGATTATCATCAGTTAGTGTAAGACTTTAGAGAGAAAGCATAGAGAACAAATGGCAGGCAGAATGATTTCAATGCCAAAAGGGCCATCTTGCCCTGGCAATGCACGGTTTGAGTGTGGTTCCTGGGTGCTGCGTGCTAAATCACTCGCGAGACAGCTGGAAGCGATTGGCTGGCACAGAGCAGCTCCAGCAGCCACGCTGTAAACAGAGCAGCGCTGCGAAGCTCCGAGCCGCCTCAGAGGAAGACACTGCTCGCATCTGAGCGCCTGTGACAACGGGTAGCTGAGAGCACTGAAACAACACGCTGCTCCATCTTTGCTTCCAGCTCCACACACTGGGCGAGGACTCCAGCGAGGCGGCGGGGAGAACGGCTCCTGCTCGTTACCATCCCCGGTCGCTTCATTTGGATGAGAGTTTTACAGGAATATTTGAGTGGGTACGGGGTGAGGGGCATGGGAAGGTGATTTGAAGTCAAGGACCTGCCTGAAGGTGCCGAAGCCTGATATTCCTCGCAAACAACCGTGCTCGAAGTTGGAGGAGGAAGCTGAAGGTAGGTGCTTTCTGGGACTGAGCAGCCTATCGAAGCTGAGAGCAACTGCTGGGGACCTCTTGGGATTGCACTCCCAGGAAGAACACCAGAAAAACAGATTCAAAGCCTCAGCTGCTGCCAAACTTCCAGCAGACGCATCTTTGAAACAGAAGTCAGGACTGGCAAACAACCCGAAAGGAAAAACTTGCATTGGCCAGGTCCTGGGAGAGCAGGTGGCCAAAAAGCCATCCCTTCCTTGCTCTGTTATGTTCTCTGGCTAAGTGTCCTTCTCCATGTGTGGGAGAGGTAGGAAAAGCCTCAGCAAATTACTTCCCAAGTCTGTGGCCAAAAGCAAATAAACCATTTTGGAAAAGTGTGTGGATTGATCAGCAACCTTCCTGGAGAATGTCTGACCAGGAGACCGAGGACTTTGGAGCAGAAAGCCTCTTAGACAAGTCTAAGATGATTCCCAGCCTCCCACCGTATGACATGGATGACCAGCTCCTCCCCAGGGAGCCACGGAGCACCTGGTGCTGCTGGGCATGGGCCCTGGCGATAGTCACCATGAACTTCCTAGTCTTCTTCATCAATCTTCTCCTGCTGCTTGTCATCTTCACAGTTGTCTTGCTCCCCACCATTGTGGTGGTTTACTTTGGCTTCCAATGCCACTCTCGGGTAAGTAAGCCTCGTTCCCTTTGGCTGCTAACAGCCACCCCTAAGGCAGGATGACCCACGAGGGTTTTATTTTAGCCTGTGGGGAAGCAGTGGCTTTAAAACCAAGGCTACAGTCCCCATGTTTTGGCTCAGTTTTTATGTGGGGAGGAGTGTACAGACTTTCATGAGGCTGGTATGTGTATAGATTGAGCTGGGAAGAATCGGTTTATGGGGGTTCACACAGACCTGCAGGCTCCTGGCTGTGCAGGGGAGCTCGCTCTCCTGGCTGGTGCCCATGACGCAGCCACCATCAGGGCTGGCACCTTTGTATAGGATAGCACAGGCTTTGTGGTTTCTGGGCTGCCTTCAAGCAGCTGGCTGGCACCCGTGCTTTCAGTGTCAGTGGGCTAGCACAGAAAGGCTCTTGTGGCAGAGATGGGGAGGACACTGACATGAGCTGCCTGTGACTGCCTGGGTCCTTGGGGGCAGAGGCAGCATGGGACCCCTGGGTCCTGATCCTGTGCCCTGCTCTTAGTGCAGTTGTTTGTGTAAAGTGATCCCAGACCAAGAACCCCAGCATTTCACAAGCCTGCACGAGATAAGAGTATTGTGGTGTAGATGTTTTACAGCAGAAGTAAAGTTTGACCCAACTGAAAGCTAGCAGGAATTAGCTTGATTTTATTTTTTTTACCTCTCCCTTATTCAGTATAGGGGGAAATGGAAGCTTGATTGGGTAAAAGAACTCTGTTAGGGTTTGCTACTTTCCATTTAAGTAAGCTCTCTGCAGTGACTGTCCTGTCTGATCTGCCTAACAATTGTAGCACTAATAACGTCTAGCTGAATCTATAACCCCCTCTGAAGCCAGCCTCATGTTCAGGTGTTCCTGCAGCTCCTCACTTACCCCAGCCTTTGTGTTTCCTTGCTTGGTAAGGGCTCCAGCTGTGGCTGCTCCACGTGTCTGCTGCCCTCTGAATTTCATTATTCCAAGAATACTTATGAATTTCCTCTTCTTAGTATATTTCCATAAATATGTTTGGAATCCTTTGACTAAGTGGATGCAAAGAAGCAGTTTTCCTGTTTTCCTCACTGGCAGTCACTGCTAGGCCAGCTCGGTCTGATTTCTCTTGCTGATTACCCAGTGTTAGAAGCACTCGCTTACTTCCTGCCTTGGGGAGAAGAAAAAAAAAAATCCCAAAGTACTTTCTCCCAAGAGGGAGAATGGGATTAAAGGGTAAGATGCTCTTGGCCTCCCCATTCCATAGAATCTGAACTAAAGGGAAGATATAAAACCTCAAACTGATGTATTTAGCTGAGAAATACTGAAGGGATAAAGCTCTCCCCTTCCCTTTAATAAAAATCTGTGCATCCCATCTAATCAGCCAACTGCTCGGGACCTCTGAGCAGATCCTGGCGTGGGTGGTAATGTTTTTCAGCATATGGATCCCTTCCTGCAATGAGGGCACTGCGTTGTATTCTTCAGCTGATGTCCAAGAACACGAGCAGTCAGCCCACTGCTCCCCCATCTCAGCTCCCTGGCAGAGGGACTGGGCTTTGCTGCTTTCTGATGTCTCTGCTGGTCTGAGAGGTTTGGCTTTTGGTTTTTATAGCCCTGAAATAACGACGGCTCTGAGCTGCTGTTATGGAAAAGCCTCTCCTCATCCTGCAGACTAACAAAGAGGGAGACATCTGTCATGGTAATTCCTCTGTCGAGCAGGGCAGACAAGTGCCGCTGCTGCTAGTTGGAGTGAAACATGATTCATAGAGAAATCCCGTACCTCTGGGCCAGGCAATTCCCACTGTAGCTCTGACACCTGAAAAACATTCCTGTAGGATGCAAGCATGTGATCCCAACAGGGCAATGTGGGAGGCTCTGCAGGGCCTGCGGGCAGGAAAAGTAGTTCAGAGAGGTCCTGATCTCTCCCACCTTTCCCGTGACCTGAAACTGGTTCTTCAAAGTCATAAACGTGAACTTCAGATTGGACCCAGAATGGGAAAGAGCATGAGGACTGCCTCACAGAGATAGCCCTCCCAGCTCTGCCCACCCTCACCTTGGAAGACCCCGAGCTCTCCTTTCTGCACACAGTGTTCTCCTTGATGGCTTTGGGCGTTGAGGAGAGGCAAAAAGCTTTTGAGTACAGCAGAGTACATCAGATGTGAAAGCAACTGTGCTGCTGTTAGCTGCGAGGGGTCTTTTAATGCATACTTGTCTTTTAAGGCGAGGTAAAGCAGGAGTACTGCAGGATGGCGCGACGAGGGCTGCCCTTTGTCTCTGGGCTGCTGCCGTTCTGTGCCTTCCTTGTAGCCGGAGGCTGATTTCTGCACTGCAGAGCCATTAGATGGATTTTTTTTTTGAGTGTGATTGTATTTCTTGTACTGCTGAAAGAATATAGGGAAAAAGAAAAAAAAGGAAAGGAGACTGGAGGAGGTGGGGGTAGCCCAGGGCAGTTGTTAATCCAGAACAAGCGAGTGGCTTGACTTGGTGCTCCTGCTGCCAGGATGGAAGCGGGGCTTTGAACCCATCAGCCAGGAGCAGCTTCTGTGCAGGGTGCTCTGCAGCAGCACGGGGTGGTCAGGGCCTCCTGGCAGGTCTGGGAGATGCTGCGAGGCTGAAATGAGTACGCTGTGCCCGAAAACAGAGCACAAAGCGGCCTTGGAAGTCTGGGGGGTGGGCTGTGGAGTGACCCATCTGTCTGCAGAATCGAACGTTTCTGCTGCATTTTATTTACTTTGTTATAACTGCCAGCATGCTGTGCCACCCACGGCAGTGTAGCTGCAGGAGGCCTCTTTATTTGGTTTGCAGCTATCAAATGCTAAGCTGTGCTATTAGGGATAACTTAATAAAGATTAACGCTTCCTGCTTGAGGATCGGTGTGCGGTGCTCTTCTCTCACAGAGCTGCTGGAGTAATTGAAAGCCTGACTAAGTGTTGTCAGTCACGGCGTAGCCTGGGGATTGCTGAGCTCAGCTTGCAGCGGGAAGAGGCCTGGCTCGCTGGGAAAGCACTAAAACCCAGGGGTACTTTGGTCACTGCTCCTGTCCACCATGAGATCTGTGACGAACTTTCTCGCTCTTCCTGCAGGTGCTGCACTCCACGGCCCGCTACTGCAAAACCGTCCTGGACGACAACAGCTCTTCTGCCCTCATCATCCTGGGCTTCGTCATCATGTCGCCTCTCATCGTGGTGGCCATGGCCACCTACTGCAGCCTGGCGAGGCGCCTCCGCCTCTTCATGTGCTTTCAGCCCTGGAGCAGGGCTGTGTACAAGGGGGTGAAATGGCGCTGGTACGAGGAGGGAGGCCTGTGTGGCTGTGCCAGGGGCTGGAACACCCAAGTCAAGGCCTGGGTATGAGTCTGCAGCACCTGAGTCCCACCCAGCTCGCCCTTTTCCCTTCCCCGTCCCTCCCCACCACCTCCCACATCACACCCAGGCCTCTGCAGAGCGGTGCCCAGCTGTGAGAGGAAGGGAGAGGTGGTCACAAGCCGGCTCCTACGGCTTCGTCTGTAACCAGGTGTAGGATGCTGTGAGGGAGAGACAGGCAATGCAAGCCCTTGATGTTAAAGCTGATATTCAGAAGAATGGGGACTCTGGCCAGCGCCTGTTGTGCTCAGAGCAGCTCAGTGTCCAGCCTTGGCAGCACGCTGTGCCTCACACAGGTCCCAATATCCGTGTATACGCTTAGTGAGAGCAGCTGTGGACTCTGTTCCATGCCTCAGAGGTTTCCTTGGGTCCAGCAGCATTGGGGGAAGCATCCAGCCATGTGGAAGTAGCTGTGGTTTCCCCCAGTGCTGGGCTGCCTGTGTTTCAAACCTCTTGTAAGGGGTCTGCAGGTCGCTGCCTCTGTGGTGGCTGGGATCCACAGCTTTCTGACACACCATGAGTTCTTCCCCCGCTTACCTGACCCTCCTTCCCACAATCTGTAGCAGTGCTGTGCTCGTTTTGCTGTGCCTGAGCCAGCTCGCTGGGGTGGCTGCAGATGTTTGTGCTGATCTTTGGGTCTTTCCCCTTTTCCAGCTGCTGACCTGAAGTATGCTTGTCTGGTGGTGGGTACTAACCTGCAAACAGCTCCTTGCCCTTTGTCGTGGTCAGGTTGTTTTGTTCAGGTCAGTGTTAGGGCTCCTGGCAGGATGAGCTGGAGACCCCCAGTGACTACAGGGGGTCTTCCACCCCCAGGTGTGCTGTGATGCTCTCCTCAAACCGTGGTGGGTCTCCGGTTCAGTCAGCGGGGCCGCGTGCTGCTGACCACTGCGAGCTGTCCCCTCTCCCCGCTGCTGTTCCTCTGCCTGCCAGCTCTTGCCAGCGCTATGCGTGAATAAAGATCATGCCAAATCTCCACCGAGGGAGTTTCTGTTCTGTCTCGAAACTGTCTCGAAGCACTGCCTCGAAGGCTGCACCAGGACTGGGTGCCTGGGGCCTGTTGTAGCAGGCAGGGCCAACAGAAGCACCAGTGTAAATCAACACATAACTTCTGTATTTGTTTCTGAGGATTGATTTATTTTTTTTTTAACTTTTTGTAAAGTGCAGAACTTTAGCTCTGTCCTCAATTAGTCAATTGCACGACTTCGTGATGGTAACAGTCTGAGCTCTGAATCCACAGGAACCTGTGCGCTGTGAATAGCCGGGCGGCAGTGCTCTGGGGCTGCTTTGCTGGCTCGGCCCGTTCAGCTGAGTCATTCTGCCAGCTTTCATTGCCACTTACCCGCTCCTGAATGCTGCAGCAAGCCAGAGTCTCAACAAACCACCTCCACAATGCTCCAGGTGTGACAGGTTGGATAGAGTTTCATTTACAGTTCAAGTTGTTGTGTAATACTGCTGTGTGCTGAGGAGCCAACAAGGACGTTCCAGCCCAGCACGAGTGGTCAGAGGAATGCAGAGTTGGCATTCTCCTGCTTTTCCCATTGCTTTAGGACTTTGCATGGTGGGAGTGCTGACTAAACTGCTTCATTCATGTGTTTTTGTCAACCTCATCTGGAGCTGGAGTCACATCTCGGTAGCACAGCAGGCCTCGT
This sequence comes from Cygnus atratus, assembly GCF_013377495.2. Taxonomy (NCBI): domain Eukaryota; kingdom Metazoa; phylum Chordata; class Aves; order Anseriformes; family Anatidae; genus Cygnus; species Cygnus atratus. The sequence goes on along the minus strand of NC_066382.1, from coordinate 2,735,712 downwards.
AAGGCGAGCTGTACCTTGAGGGTGTCCTGCCACGGGCAGACAGCATGGAGATGTGCTGTAAGCAGTGCAGAAGCTCTGATGTGAGACAGGATTGACCCTAAATGCCCTGCCGGGAGTACAGAGACGCCCTTGATGCCCTCTGCCTTGGGGCAGCTGTGCCAGCAGGGGACTGCTCCCGCAGATGCCAGGGGGAAGCTGCTGCACACCAGGGGCTTTGTTCTGGGAGCACCCGGCCAGCGTGAGCTCAGAGCACAGCTCTGCCTGGCACCCTGCTGAAGGACAGTGGGGTTTTCCCATTTTTTCCCCACTGCTGCTCTGATAAGAGGCTACACAGTTCTTAAACCAGGCATTGCGCTCTCCTGCCCTGACTTGCAGCGTGGTGCTTAAGCCATTCGCTGTCCTTCGGCCAGCCTCTCCTCTTAGATGTAAGCATCAGCTTGAGAGCTCTTCCTCCTCGCCTGTGAGTGTGACCCAGCCACGCTGGCAGGACATAAAGAGCCCTTCAAGGCTAAGAAACCTACCCAGAACGGCGTGCTGGAAACGTTAGAAATGAACCAACGTTTGCAGGAGTATTTCATTTCTGCAGCGTGAATCCCCAGGATAAAAAATCGCCCAGAAAAAGCTGAAAGTGCAGCAGGTGTCAAGCAGTTAATTTACCTTGAGCCAAAGCTGGGTATCTTTTTAGTATGAATCACCTGGGACGGCTGCTTTGTGCCAGATTTATGGAAGGTGCGACAGAACTGCGAGCTCTCCTGCAAAGGTGGAGAGCAGGAAATAGGGGAAAAGTGGGGGAAAACACTAGTAACCCAATCCTGGCTGAAACAGGGGGAATATATCAGAGATGCTGCCGTGTTTCACCTGGTGATAGAAAACACAGTTCAGATGTGCTCCTCGCTGCCTTCGTCATCATCAGAGGAGCTCTTGTAGAGGTGGGCAGGGGAAGGAGAACAGCAACTGGGCTCCAGGAGCCCACCCATGCTGCAACAAAGCTTGTGTCTGCAGGGCTTCAGGGTTCAAATTCCTGCTTGTGACACAAGGGGAAGCTCAGCAATGCTGAGGCTGCTGAAACATCCTGTCTAGGGGGAATCTTTGACTTGGATCCCCCTCCTGGATGTGCTTGGACGGGATCCTGAGCCCCTGCTGTTGTTGCAATGGGTGGTTCATTTTTAGGGGAGGCGCTTGTGGAGTGCAATGGGGGAAGCAGGAAAACTGCAAAATCACAGCTTGATAGCTAACAGAGGGGATGGAAAGTTTAAAAAAAAAAATAGAAACCATTGTAGTAAGAGGTCTCGTTCTTCACAAACACGTAACGACACCCCGAAGGGTGTTCGCTGGCTGCTGCCATCAGCTTTCTGTTCTGGGTTACTGGCAGGGTAAGTACCGAGGGACAGCAGAGGAGGGAAATCCTCATTCATAGAAGCTTCCTCCTGGCCGGGAGGTGCTGCTCCAGCTTGGTGGTGCTGAGCAGGTCCCCTCACCTCTCTGCTCCCATGTTCTGGGCCTCAGCATCGCTGTGTGTGAATGTTTATGGAAGCCTTATGTGCAGGGTGCATATGGATTTAATGTGACAAGTGAATGCTAACAGGTTTCCACAAGCGGCAGGAGGAAGAGCTTGTCTCACCCCACACAGGTCCTTAATTCCCATTTTGCACCTCCTCTGTACAGAGTGTAAGAGCCAGGGATGAATAAGCCTCAGGCACTCCTGAAATAAAGAACAAATTCCTCTCGTGCAAGCACGCGTCTGGCCCAGCACCACAGAAATCATCAGAGATGCTCTGGATTTGGGTAAAGGAGAACAGACTTCAGCTCAAAGGAATGCCGAGCTCATGCAGATTGCAGGGAAACGTAGGCCGGTGGGAAGCAGGGGTGAAGGAATGGCTCCTGAATTTGCCGGCTGAGGCCGGCCAAGAGGTAACCTGGCTGAGGTGCTGAAGCCAGAGGGCTCCTGGTCCCCTGATGCCTTCAGTTCCTGGAGCCCTCAGCTGGGGGCAGTGCAAGTACAAACCGCTCGTCCAGCCGGAGGGACAGCAGGACAATCAGGACTGAAACCAGAGGACTTTTTTTGGACAGGGGCGATGTGGTGTTGGGCGGGAGGAGGCCGTGCCAGGGCTGCTCAGGGAGAGCCTGGGGGTGAGCACACTCCGGGCTGTGGCCGCAGAGGGAAGGGGCTGGGGCTCTGCCTTTCCTCTTGGTGGTTCCTCAGCCACCCAGAGCATCCAAGGGAAGCGAATCCCATGGGAATGGCCAGCACTGGCCCCCGGAGGGGCTCAGCAGCTTCCTAGCAGAGTTCCTGGTCCCTTGCCACGAGCCCTTAGCCGCTGCTCTCAGCATCGTCTCCGGCGGATGCATGCTCCAAGTGCTTCGTTTTTGCTGCGTGACTCCGTAGGCTAACTTGGCAGGGCCTGCGTGGTAACAGGACTCCGCTGACACATGTGCTGGACAGCTTCGTCTGCGCTCCCTCTGTTTGCGTTGCTAACTGCTCAGTGGTAACCCGAGCGTCTTCGGGGAGACGGCCATTGTCCTCCCACACCTCCCTCTCTCACCGAGCTAACCGCTCACCGGCGATCGTTTCCAGCTCTGATCGTTTCCAGCTCTGCTGGGAGACGTGGTTAGAATGACTGGGAATGATTAAAGCACAAATAACTGGCGGGGGCCTGCCGAGGGCTCCTGCACCCCGCGAGCTGATCCCGCTGGTGCCGGCGATGCAGCGTGGGGCAGCCCTGTCCTGAGCGGTCCCCTGGGGCTCCATGGGAGCTGCTGTGCAGGTGAGAGGGCTGAGGGCAAGCAGAAAAGCAGCAATTTAACACAGGTGCCCTGATACTGGTGTCCCCCACCACCAAACCTGTCCCTCGCAGTGACAACAGCCACCCTGGGAGGCTGCGAGCGGCAGGAGGGAGCAGGGAAGCTGCGTGTGTTTGATGTTGTGTTGCTGCTGGGCACACACAGTGCCGCTAAAATACAAGCGCTGCTCCGAGGCCATCTGGCAGGCACGCATTGCCAAAGGGCTCTTTGTGTAAGAGCTGTGGAAGAATAGGGAAATAAATAAATTATATAGCTCCCAAAATCAATAGTAACGTGGGACGGCTGGGAGGGTTGATGTGGCAGGTGCCGCAGGCTGCTTCCCAGGCCTCTTTGAGGCCGAGAGACTGCAATTTAGAAAAACCTTATCAATCACCACCATCCTTCTCTGCTCAGAGGTCTGCATGGAAAAAAAAAAAAAAAAAGCTGAGAAAAGTGGCTGTGTAAGGGCCAGAAAGCGAGATCTCACTTCACAGCTGGCAGACCTGGCAAAGGGAAGTACCTGCGCATCACCACCACAATATTTCTGAAAAGCAAAGCGTTGCTTTGGGGAATCAGTGCCAGCCAATATTGCCCCAAATACCTTGGCTGCTTCCCTCTTGAGGAATCGTGTTAACAGCCCAGCTCCCAAAGTCTAGCCAAGCTGGGGGGCAAGGGGATTATGCACAGACCATGACAAACCCAGAGCACGCGGGACAGCTGGGTAAGGTCAGCGTCTTTATTCCCTTCTGCCCACCCGCTTTGTCCTTCCTCCAGCTCGGACACAACGCGAGCTTGTTCTGCAGTTCTCCAGGCAGCGCCAGTGGGAAGCTTTGGGACAGGGTTCTGCAGGATACACCCAGCTGGAGCAGCCTGTAGATAATTTTGTTTTGCCAAACCGGGGGTGCAGGGAGGGCACAGGGGCTTAATGGTGCTTTATGTCCAGATCGAGAGCCCACAGAGTCATCGAACAGGTGGAAGAGGCACCGCGCACGCTGCCTGGTTTCGGTCCAAGCTCAGCATCGCAATCCCAACCACGCATCTGGGCTCTGACCCTAAAATGTTTGCTCAGGATGTTCCCCATGTTCAGCAGGACTGAGAGCAACCGAGGGGAGCTCTGACCCTCGAAGAGCATCCTGGCTTGGAGCTGCTTCGCCAGCAGGCAGGTATTTCGGGAGCTGTACGGAGTGCCCAGGCAGGCAGCACACATTTCACAGCAGTGCTGGCTCTGTACCTCCGTGGCAGTGGAGACGTGGTGCTGAGCAGCGTGGTTATTCCTCCTGCACACCTGAAAGCACGGCTCCGCTCCAGCTCTTCAGCAGCAGGGTTAATAGACCAATAAAACGCTAAAATTACTCTTTTGTCATCGCTTTTTTATCTGCGTGGCACCATGCAGGAGGCTGCCGAGGTACGTTAGAGCCTTTGGGGAGTGTTGCAATCCCAACAACATGTTCCCGGCTGCTCTGCTGGCTGCGCAGGCTGGCAGCCGGGGGGGTTATTGGTGCCAAGTGACAGGCACAGCTTCCCCACCCGCACCTCCTCGGCTCTCTCCTGGGGCTGTAAAGGCGTGGGAACCTGCCCAGGGCTTGGAGATAACAGGGAAATTATAAGGAGACAGAGCTGGCCCAGCTTGAGAGCTGGCTCCGAGTCCCATGTCTGCAAAAGAAAACATGGGAACTGGGTTGGCTGCAGCGGGTGTCCCTGTGCGAGCCGTCGGGGCTGGGAGGGGATGTTCAGAGCTGCCCAGCAAAGCCCTGAGGACACGAGGCTGTGAGCAGGATGCTCCGAAGGCTGTTGGGGATGCCCCAAGGGCACAGGCTGGCAGGGATCCCTCTTTAATACCGTGAAAAGTGGCTTTTTGTGGCAGGCATTTTGGGAGGGAGAAGGGGAAACAGGGCTGTCCTTTTCCTTTCCTTTCCTTTCCTTTCCTTTCCTTTCCTTTCCTTTCCTTTCCTTTCCTTTCCTTTCCTTTCCTTTCCTTTCCTTTCCTTTCCTTTCCTTTCCTTTCCTTTCCTTTCCTTTCCTTTCCTTTCCTTTCCTTTCCTTTCCTTTCCTTTCCTTTCCTTTCCTTTCCTTTCCTTTCCTTTCCTTTCCTTTCCTTTCCTTTCCTTTCCTTTCCTTTCCTTTCCTTTCCTTTCCTTTCCTTTCCTTTCCTTTCCTTTCCTTTCCTTTCCTATACTTGCCAGGCCCTGGAGCCTGGGGCTTTGACCAGCTCTGCTGGCACGAATTATCTCAGAGGGGAGCTGAGAAGCCACGCTCAGCCCATGTAGGTGCTGGGGATTGCTTTGACATCCTGTTTCTGGGTCTATTTTACGAGACAGGACATTTCAGCGTGAAGCACTGTGCTCTGCTGGCACAGCAGTGGACTCAGCCCCGTAAAGTTCAAGCAAACCATGCCGGGAAAGAGTGCTGCCTCGAGCCAGGAGCCCCCGGCGTGCTTCGCCCCCTGAGACCGGGTGGGCAGCCCTCCGAGCTCCACAGCAGACAGGATGTGCAGGGCTGGACCTGGTTCTCAATGGTTTGCGCAAAACACAGGGAGAGATAAGAAACAAATGAAAAAAAAATAATAAAAAATAAAAAGCAGGCTTGGATGCAGGAAAAGGTAGTGCTGTCGTGCTGTCTGGTTCACTGCTCTGCCTTCAGCAGCCGCCAGTTTCGGCTGTGCCTGCCTTCATTGTTTCCCAAGCACGCAGTAGAGAGCTAAGGAAACCAAGCCCTAGCCCCCAACCAGACGATCAGGAATAAAAATAGCAGCCAGGGGAGCAGACTTCCTCCCAGACACAAACCTCTTGCCGCTGAAAGCCACGATAGCTGCTTTGTTCCTGCCGAGTCCTCCCGACCCCTCCAGCAGCCTCCGCTCACGCATCCTTGGCTGTCTCGGCACCCGTCGGGATGTGGGGCTGGGATGTCCTCTGCATTTTGGGCATAGCTGCTGAGCCAGGTACAGGAATGTGTTTGCACCTGCAGGTGAGGAGATAGATAGAGGGAGAGATATTCCCACAACATAACTCACTCTTGTGGGAATGTTTTTGATAGGACCCTTCTCTTTATCAGTACAAATCCAGTGCCTGACCTGCCGCAATATTTTTTTGCACGTGTGAGGAGCAAAAGATACTAAGGGGGTTGCATCATGCAGGGACGTTTGGTGATTGAAAACTTTGTTACTGTGTTCTGGGGGGAAGATTTCCCTAAATACATTTGTCTGGGTTTTATTTTTTACCTGAAGGATGAGCCTTGATGGTTTCCCTTTTGCCAGCCAGCACATGCAACCTCATACCAGGAGCTGGCTGGATGCGCGCCAGGCGTTACCCAAGCACCGTGTGTCTGGGCCTGCTTGGAGCACAGCACCATCGGGGTGAAGGTGCTGAGCTGGCTCGCCCTGTCACAGCACCACGCTGCCCCAGCTCAGTGCTTCCTTCACGGCGCTGCGTGACCTTGGAAAACAGACGTGGGATGGGAGGTTTTCTTGCAGGCACCCTGATTTGCTCTCTAAGTTCAAATCACATACGGGGAGTGCAATGAGGCTAGCAGAGACACAGGTTTTCTCTGCCTGGAGCCACCAGAACCACATGTCTTTTGAGCAGGAGATGTGTCTGGCTGTGGGCAGAGGACCCTAACTGTGCCTCACTGTCACGGACACCAAAGCAGATGTCCCTGCGTCCCCCTCCTGGTCTCTTCCTCTGTTACAGCCTCTGCCTCCTTTGCTACCTCATCTCCACCCAGCCTCTCCCTCAGCCCTTTTCCTCTGACTTTCTGCTCTCTCGCCCCTTTTCCTACACTCAGCTTTCACCTTTAATGGCCTTTTGGCATCTATTTCTGCTGTGCTGATCTTGGCCCCATGGTAGCTTCCAGTCCCTCCATGCAGAGACCTCTATTTTCAGCCATCCCGGATCCCTTTCCGCGGCTTTCCTGTCCGTCCACAAAAGCTGCGTCTGCTGCCACTGAGAAGTAAACAGAGCCCTTCCACTCACGGCACTCAAAGGAAGGAGTGTTGGCTGCCTCGTGACCAGACTCCAGATGCTTAGAGGTCTGAAAAGTAATAGCAGCATAGAGAGGAAATCAGTTTGTCAGATTTCTTTGGCCCACGAGAGGTTTTCAGTTCAGGTCAGAGGGAAGGAGCCCATGCAGCCTGCTGCCCTGTTCCTACCAACGCTCCATCTCCTGCAGGAACAGTGAGACGGGCAAAGCCTTGCTGCAATTAAAGACTAAGGGTGTGGATAATTCTGTTATTTGGTTTGTTCTCCATAGCTGGGCATGGCCCCGTGCCTGCTTGTCTACCTGGGCCAGCCCATTCCTGCTGGCACTTGGCACAGCGGGTTTCTGCGAGGTTTGCACAGGTACCAGGGGTGGAACACGCCTCAGCAGCTGGTGTCCTCTGATCCTGGGCCTCTTCTGGGGTTTTTGGTGCTGTGCTCCTTGCCTGGTAGCACTCCTGGTAGCGGCGGTTAAAGGAAATCCCTGGGACTAGCAAATGTCCTGCCTTGCTCCAGGACTGAGCAGGAGGATGCAGGGAAGCAGCCAGGCTGAGGCTCACAGGAGAAGTTGTCGTCATTTCCCCGGGCAGCAGCTGCTCAGAGAAGAGGCACTCACTGCCGATGTGGCTGGACGAGTCTGTTCTGCAAACCCCACGAGCACGGCGGAGACGAGCAAAGCTCTCCCCAGAGGCTGGCCAAGCGTTGCTCTGGCACGAGGCACGTCCGTGAGGTCAGTGCTGGCGTTCCTCCCGCTGCCTGCATCGTTCACAGCTGGGAACGAAAATCTTCCTGTTTGGGCTTGAGACCCCTTGTGTGCAGTGCCTCACCACGCGCTACCTACCGCAGGGCACGTCCGTCCTTGTGGCCCTGATGGCACCGTCCCTAACACGGCCCTGCAGAAGCAGCCAGGACACCTCCCACAGCAGGCATGACGCAGGCCCGGCCTCCAGCTGCCGTGCTCCTTCCTTCTGGAAGCACGAGAAGGTCTTGTCATCACTGCTTACTGACCAAGGAAGAGTCCAGGAATTACTGCACTAAAATTAAATGTCTGGTTTTTGATCCAACCCCCTGGAAAACGTTCGATTCCAGTGAGGGTCGGAGCTGTGATGCATAGGGGTGGAAAGCTTGCATTGTTGCTGGGTTCTCTGGGTCAGGCCATCTAGCAATGGTCACACCTAGTTCTTTTGAGAACTGGGGCTGGAAAATGGCTGTGGAGGTGGTGAGTATTACCTCGCTGCTTTTTTGGCTCGGTGCTGCTGCTGGGAGGAGCAGCTGGAGCCACGAAGTTTCACCCTGTTGGTAGCAGCCAGGGTTTGGGTTCTTGGCGCTTACAGAGCCTGGGGTCTGTGCTGCTGTGGGCTCAGGTGCTCCTCGCCTGCTGCTTCTCTGGGCATTCACTGCCCTTCCCAGGGACGTGCTCCCTTTTTGGGGGGATTTCTAGGAATCTGCTTCAGTGGCATGAGGATAACCTGATTGGAAATCCCACAGGGGACTTCAGTTCCTTCCCTGCCTGAGCAGCGCTTACTCGACTGATTCCTCCTCCCTCACCTTGGGGCGGAGCGAGGTGTGCAAGCACAGATCCAGATCTCAGTGTAAATGTGTTACTTAGTGCTGTTTGGTGCTACCTCACACATCTGGGTAAGGTGTACCTTGTGAGGAAGGTCGGCCCTCAGATAACTTGAGCAGATGGTGAGGTCGAAGAGGAGGTGTGCTCCTTTGGGAAAGCTAAGTGAAGTTAGTGCCCGCCCAGGGAGACTGACGAATAAGCTTATTTTCAAGTAGTTTCGTGTGGGTCAGATCGTATATTTACTGACTGCTCTGCTGTGAAATATCTGCAGCACTTCTCTAGTTCCCTCTGTCCTGTGTCCCAGTTTCAAGTCATGGGAGACATCCAGTGTTACCTGGTGGTACGGCTTTGGGTCACTTGCTGTTGAAATCGATGGCATGCAAGATCTGGCTGTGGTTCTAAGGGCTGTGCCCAGAGCTGGGTAATGCCACCAGGGTGAAAAGCTAAGCTAGAAAGCCCCAGAAATGTAAATAAGTCACTGGCGGAGCTGAGCAGCCAGCCTGCAGAGGGAGGTGGGATGCGCTGCGGGACGTGGGGGTGTTCGAGATGCTTCCCTGCTCCCCACCAGCTCTTCAAGAGTTAACGAGGATTTCTGTTAGGCGTTGGAAATATTGCGGGATGGAAGGGAGGTGAAAGTGCCAGTTACCATGACTAGTGCTGTGACATCAAGGTTGATGGAATATAGCTCCTTAATGCCACTTGGATCTGTGGAGTAATTAGCACAGGCAAAACATGTCTGAAAGCAATTAGCTTCCCTTCCCATCCCAGAGAAGATGGTGACAGAGCATTGCAGGTAGCTACAACATTGCCTCCAAGCAAGTTTGTTTTCACACTTTCTGGGTCTGTCTCCAGCTGCTAGCACTGGAAATAATTCCCCTGACCTAGATCCCAAAATAAGTCATTTGGTGGCAGGGAGCTGCCCATGCTGATGTGCCAGATGTTCGGAGGGGCTACGCAGTGTGCTGCAGAAACTCTTTGCTAAGAAAGCTCAAAGTGCACCTTCATCTGCCGGGGGTCCTGGCGCCAGCCCCATCCTGCTGCTGCTGCTCTGCTCTGGGAGCCCTGGGGGATACACCGTGGGCCTGAGGAAATTTGGCAATGGATGTGAATGAAGGCAGATCTGGAGTGAGGAAAGGATTGGTCTGAGTAGCTGCTAGGGACCTGTTTCATGATCTTCCCAGGGAACTGCGTGCGATCCGTTCTGCCTCTGCTCTGTCCTGCCAGCAGCAGCGACACAGGGCAGAGGGCTGCAGCCCTGAGGGTGCCTCGGCCATGCTCACCCTTGCACAACCTCCTGCTCCGACCAGCATGAGCCATGTGCCTTCCCGCAAACGAGACGTGCCTCTGGGCTTGCGCTTGGGACCAGCCTTCTCAGAACTGAGGCAGGGAGTCATTGGGCATGGAGGAGGACTCCCATGGGACAGTCTGTGAGCGGGCAGAGCTCCAGCCCCGCAGGGCCTTCCAGGAACCTCAGGCAGCTCCGCTCTTGCTGCAGAGGGCTGGTGACTGACCCACACTTCTGTCCAAAACCAGCATAAATAACGGTGCTCGGAGCGAGCCTGAAAGAGCAGGATTATAGGAATAAAGGAAATTGAGGAGGCAGGTGATTGCACTGCCTCCAGGGGGTTGTGCAGGGCTGGTGGCTCGTGGAGGGTGCTCCTGGCAGGCCCCTGGTGCACCCCCTGTGCTGACCAGCCCACGGGGAGCCAAAGGAGAAGGGGCCAGGCCTCCATGTGGCTGTGGAGCCCCGGGGGCAGAGCCTGCCTGCTTGCTCAACATGAGCAGCTTTGGTTAAACATTTGCGGAGAGCAGGAGATCTCCAAGACAGAGTCCAAAGCTGTTTCCATTGGATGAGACTCACATTCACCCCCTCGTCCGCTTTTTCTTGGCTGAGGAAACGAGCTCGTCTCTGCAGAGGGAGCCAGTGCCTCCATGGAAGGGAGGAGAGCAGGGAGGACATCGCTGCCCAACAGCCCCACATGTCTGTGGGGGAATGTTTTTGCTCTTTCATCCATGGGTCAGACATTGCGGCACCCGGCTATAGAACAACAGCCTCTTATCCCCAAAATAGACGAGAATTGTTCTGCTTGCTTTGCAGGCATCAAGTCACCTCTTTCTTTACGGGCTGCTGGAATGACAACTATTTCCCTAGCCTGACGTGGGAGGAGTACAAGGCTGGCAGGACTTGTGATGGGAGGACTGCTGTCAGCAGTAGTGCTTCCAGCTGAACCCCCTGTGTCCCTCAGACATGTTTCCTGGACAGCCTTGTTTGCGAAACAGGATTTCCCCCCTAGCCCCCATGTCCTACCTCTTCTTTCCATTGTGAGCAGCAACCTGCTGATGGAGGGAAGCCCTTTTTCCATTTCCCCCCTCACTGCTGCAAGTTTCTTCTCCCCTTTCAATCTTACTTTGGCTCTTGCCATTGCTGAGTTCAAGCTGAATAACTCGAGATGATGTCTGCTAAAGGGCACCCATGTGTTGACTGACATCGGATCCAGCCAGGCTCCTGTGTACAATGGGTGGCCCATTGTGGGACACGTCCCTGACTATGATGGCAAAAAAATGATGTGGGAAACTCTTGGTTCACCTGACTGGTGATCTGTGTGCAGCACGCCAATTTTTGGCCTACAATTACTCTAAAACTAAGCTTCTCGTGTCTCAGAGGCTGCTGGCATGAGGGTACAAATAAGATGACTGGAAGCCCTGTTTTCTGCCCCACCAGGAGGGAGCTGCAGTGCTGGGTCTGGAGAGGGTCTAGCTGCCACCTGGGTATTGAGGCTGATGGAAAATTGGCTCCGTGCTCCTCCAAATTCCAGGCAGAGAGCAGGGAGTGCAGCTTGGCCAGCATTCATGCAGCTGTGCGCGAAGCAGGGGCCAGGCCATCCCGATAGGAACTTGCAAGCCACGAACTTCTTCCCTTTCCTGTTGTGACTGGATGCAGCTCTGATGGGTGCTCAGAGACCCGTTCATCAATGTCTTGGCTGGCTTCCACCCGCCTGTCAAGCGAAGAGCCCAGGTTTGGCCAGGAAGACCGGCCAAGAGCACATCTCTTTGTGCAGGTCACTCTGTGCCGCGTCTCCTTCATGCAGACTGCTCCAGGTTATCCTCCGACAGGTCAAGAGGCCACAGTTGTTGAGGGAGGCTGAGATAAGTCAATGAGAAGTCACGGCTTATCGTGTAGCTGGAAATTCCTCAGGAAGCCAAGGTCTAAGGAGGTTCTCTTCAACTTGGCTTTTCCCAAGTTGTCTGGGCTTTCCTAGCAGGATAAAGACAGGAGGTAAAAGTCAAGCAATAAGGAAAACGATCTACTCCAAAGAATAGTTTTTGGATTAGAAACAGACAGCTGCTTCCATACCTCATCTGCACTGCTTAGAGGTGGCTCCAACTGTCAGAGCTTCTCTGGCTCCAGGAATGCAAAGCGAGACCCCGGCCTGGGTCCAGCTGGGAAAAATGCAATAAAAAATGTGTGAGGAAACGAGGCAGGAATCTGAAGTCGTGGAGGATCTCTGCTGGGGTCCCCCAGGTTCCAATTCCACGTGCAAAGCAGTCTGGTAGCAGAGCTGCACAACCAGGCATGAGTGCTCTGTGCGTTCCCATCAGTGCGTGTCCCATTGGTAAGGGACATTGCTGCTTTGGGATTGATCAAAGGGCTGAACGGCAGCCTGGCTTTGGGAAAAGAACAGATTTCACCTCAATATGGAGGGTGCTAGATCTTCTAGGGACCACTTACTGAGCATGGCAGATCTGGAACAAAAATCCTTTGGTGTTTTCCTCCCTGCTGAAGCCTGGTGTGAGGAGTGCTTTGGGGCACGGCTGCAGTGGGGTCCCTGCAGGGCTGCAGTGTGATGTCCTGGCCAAGCTGACGTTAGGTGCTGGCTATTCCTGACCCACATTACAGGAGAAATCCAGTAGCTTCGGAGTAATGAGCAACTTTTGCTGTTTGTATATTTTTTTTTTTTCTGCTGGTTTCTCCCATTTTTCCCCTTCACTCCCACGTCTGTGGAGCAGCTGACCCCAGCTGTGAGCAGTCCTGGGGCACAGGAGGTGTAAAACTTCCAGGCAGGAGCAAGGAGAAGGTGAAACGTCTGTGTCTGAGGTGTCCTGAAGTTGTTTGGATGATGGGCGAGCTCGTACTGTGGCAGACTCAAGTCAGGCTCAAGTGCTTCAGCCCTGCTCTGCACTGCTGGCATCCAGCCCTCCTGCTTTTTTTTCCACCTCTGTATCAGGTTACTCTTTGACCTGCTCCTGGAACTCTGCAACTGAGCTCACTTGTTCCTACGCATTGAAAACACTTCACATCCCAGAGGCGAGGTGAAAGCAAGAAGCTGGTTGAACTCCACACAGTTTTGTGAGCTTGTAAACAAATCTGCTGCAGTCCTGAAAGCTGGGCTTCTACACAGCCACATCCCCAGCATGGCTGACTCAGAGCTGCTTCGCGCAGAGGTCTGTTTGTCCTAGCACCATCCCTTCCAGCCCATAACGAAGCTCTATGTCACTAGCTCTTAACAGCAGCCAAGTGGATGTTTATGGCTGGCTCAGAGATAAGTGTAAAGCCTCAGGCTGGTCTGTCACTGCAAGATCTACTTTAAAGGAATGAAAATGCCTTTGCAAATAAAGAAGCAGTGGCTGATTTGCTCCCCAGGCCATGCTGGGACAGTTCTAGCAGCTGGGGGCTTGCAGAGCCACAAGTGCACCAGGGCCACCAGCTGGGGCATGCCCTGGCTCTTCCAGTGCTGCTCTGTCCCTCTGGCTCTTGCTCGCACCCACTAGATGTGATCAAACAGCAGTAAGGGAACAAGGCCGGCTATACGTGCAGCATTTATGGCCTGCCTTCCAGGACTGCCTTGCTGATACTGTCATAAACCCATTTACGAGGCGGCCAGAGCACCCGGGACATTCTAGCCCCAGATGGGTGATGGACAGGGTGGACAGATGGACAGAAGGAGGGCCAAGCCCAGCACTTTCCCAGTCCCTCTGGACTAAGCTTGAAGATGGTCTTCTTGCTGAGAGCCACTTCTGCTGCAGGACCTGGAGTCCTGCTCCTCCTGCCTGCCCCCCCAGAACCCAGCAGCTCCAGGGTGCTGTGAGAAGGGCACAGAGGAGTTGCCTTGCATCGCTTCGGTGTCCTGTGTGGACTCCTCAGGGCTCTTGGTGGTCCCAAGGCTTGCCACAGCCCTCTGGGTCTGCTGTGCTCGGGGCTCATGATTAAACCAGCACTGGTACCGCAGCCATGCTCGGGCTGTTGCTGAGCTGTTCTTGTGCAGTGCTGAAGCTTTCTTTTCCCACTTTGGCCACACTGCAGCAGGCAGGAAGGGGGACAGCTGGCCTGGAGTGGCACCAGGAGTATTCCTTAGTGTGTGGTGCCCTTGGCAATGGGTTCAGGGGACATGGGGACTCTTGGTTGTGGCATTTGTCCTCCCGAGTAACCGCTGCACGTGCTGCAGGAGGCCCTGCTTTCCAGGAAACATCTGCCTTCTGAGGGAAGCAGTGAATGAGCTCCTTGTTCTGCTTTGCTTATGTCTGTGGCTTTCCTTCACATATCAAACCATCTGTGCTTTGACCCATGAGTTCCTTGCTGCTGATGCTTGGTTGCTGGCTGGGGTCACCCCCCCACACCTAGCCACAGGGCCTGCTTGCGGCCAAGATGTCCTTGTCATCAAGGCCTGATTCAGTGGCTTGCTCACATGTTCCAGCAGTGTCAGCCACTGCCATTTCACTGGAAAGGGACAAAAATGGCCTTTTATCAGTGAAAAGGCGTGAAACTGCTGCCTCCTCTTCTGATGACTCAAAACAACGCGTGCCTTCTCGGTCACTCTGCGCCACCCTTCCTGAAAGGCATCGCGAGGGGCTAGCGGCCTGCTCCGGCTGTCTGAGGACTGGCAGAAACAAGGCGTGGATGACAACGTGTCCAAGAAGGCAGGGTTGGACCAGCTGCATTGGCTTCAGTCCCAACAGAGGTGCCCCATCCGCAGGTGGTGTGAGCTGCAGGGAGAGGACACAGCTCTGCCCCATGCTCCAGCAGCACACCGGTGCTTTGTGACAAGCTGGCTCCTTCAGAGCTCACCCAAACGCACGTTGTCCAGGCCTTGTACGCCCCGAGGAGCGATCCGTGTGGTGTGCAGGAGCTGCAGGGAACCCAAGTACCTCACACAAGCAGGCAATTGCTTGGGGAACACTGCCCCTCTCCGAATTACACGTGATGTGCTTGTCTACCTGCGAGCTTGTTCCACCAATTCCTTTGCTCCAAATAAGCTGCTTAGATGGAAAACTAGCACACCGTGTCCTGGCTTGACACCGTGCTGGGCAGAAAAAACACAGGATTACCCACACAGGGCCTGGCTGCTGGGGCAGCATTTCTTATTGTGGGGTGTTACCAGGCTCGGGAGAGGGGCCTGGTAAATCCACGGTCAGCTCTTTGGTATCTGTGGTGGGAAGTGGCCTCCAAGTGTCCCAACACTGCTCCGGTAGGGGCAGTTGCATTCTTCTAGGGCAGGACCGTCCTGTGAGTTTCTCACAAACCCAAATCTTTAGCGTAATGCAGCTGCGTGTGGTTGAAAAGCTGCTGCATTTTGCCCCAGCAGTGACTACGTTTTTGTGCCAGGTGATTTGGGGGTGCCCTGGGATGAAGAAGGTCTCCTACAAGGAGACCTGACCTCACCGGGGAGTTGTTTTAGTCATTGGGCAGCTCCTGAGAAAAGTACAGCCAGGGAGCTCAGTGACTGAACTAGCTATTTTTGTAGCTCCTCTCCAAAGCCTTCACAGAAATAAGAGCTGACTTGGAGACAGGATGACACGCTGTTAACTGAGAACTGCCAGCGTGGGGCCCGATCCTGTTGTGGTGGCACTTCTGGGGTCGGTGGAGGCGGCTGGTAACCGGTCTGGGCACCACAACCAGCTGCCCACCTGCGTGTCGATGGGAGCTGCTTCCCCTGTCCTCCTTCCAGTCCTTTGGAGCTGCTTCACTTCCTTTCCAAGTGGGGAATTTCCAAATTCCCATATATAGAGAAAGCCCCCTCCAAACAAAAGCTTTTATGTAGGGCTGAGGAATGGCTGTGTGCCAAAAGGCCTGTTTGTTCCAGCTGTGATGTGCCTCGGAGGATATTGCATCTCTTCAGAAGCTGCAGATTGTTTATGGCCCCAGAATGTCCCAGCTGCTGCGGCCACCACCGAGCCTCCCCGTGGTGCTCTCTGAGCCCTGAGGGTTTCTGTGAGTATCTGGCCCTACGTTTAGGGATTGACCCGTGAAACACCAAAGCGTGGACGCTCCTGGGATCTCTGCGCTACCACAATTAAAATATGGTGATTTGTTATTTTTCATGAGCACGAATTGTCCCTGAGCCTCCCCTGAGACCTGCAGCCAGGCTGTGATCACATTAAAAGAGAAACGAAGCCGGAGTGATGCTGCTGCCTTCAGAGGGCAGGGTGCATCAGCTCTGAAGAAGTGGCGCGCGCATGCACCAGCCTTACTGGAAACAGGATCTGTCTGTTACAGTAACATTTAAAAATAAAATGAAATTGTGTAAGATTAATTATTTTCCAGGCTGTTTTTTCCTGCTTCCTCCTACCCTAGTGGGACTTCTATGGAGATAAAAGCTGAAATCTCTCCAGGCTGCAGGGTGTGATGCCGAATGGCATTTACATTGATAAATTGACAGAAAAGGAAACTATGAGCAACCCTTCTATGCAAAGAGTTCCTTGTGAAGTGAGTAATAAAAGGAAATCATCTCCACATCCCCACCAGCCATAGTTGAGCACTGGGAGTCAGACCCATGAAATTTCTACTGTTCTGTCCTCTATGACTGCAGACGGGGAAGTTGAGGCAGTTTGGGAGCACCATTCATGGTGTGACTTGCTTTGTGTAGTTTTTCCCCAAAAGTTTGCTTGTTGAAAGAGGCTACATCCTGACAGCTCCCCTTGTAGAGCACCTGCACGTCCTACTGCCCTCATGAGCTCTGTTAAACGAGCACAGCTCCCTGTCGGGGCCCACACCAGCCAGCATTTGGCCACCTCTGCCATCACACCAGGATCCAGGCGCCTTCTTCAAGGGGATCTTGTAGGCCATACGATGTAGGTATCAGAGCAGGGGTAATAATAACACTTATTCCAGCCTGCATGAATCAGTGGGTGAGGCTGAGTCCTTCCCCTAAGTCCATGATCCCCGGGTGTGAGGCACCATACAACCCGGCGCTGGGTACCTGGCAGTGGTGCTGGGAGGAGAAGCACAAACAAGTGCCCCTGACGTTTCACTGGCTGCCTCCGAGGTTTCTCGGTTGGATCTCATTTCTTAGGCTTTCCATTTGCTTGATGAGTTTGGATATGATTTTTTCCGTCCTGCACAGCTCCTTGGCTCACAACTCCTGCTCACTTTTTTTTTTCTTTCTGTTATAGTTCCCAGGAGAGGCAAAATCAAATTGGGGGAAATATGGCTCACTGGCTTCAGAAATCCCACCGGCTTCTAAACTTTCCTCCTTTGCTATTTTTTATCCTGTCTGGCTGGTCACTCCCCATGTTAGAGGAGATGACGATCAATTGGTCTCCTCACAACCAGCTGTGATTTTCCAGCTTTTCCTTAGTAGTAATGTCTTGGATCTGTCCAGAAGTACTACATTCATATATGTTTTTTCCACTGCTGGTGATAGGAGTTAGCTAAACATTTTCTTTTTCTTTATTTCCTTGCAAAAATCCATCCCCTGCAGGGTGGCAAAAATTCAAGAGAAAAGCAGCACAGGACTTCGTACTGCAGAAGCCCCCCAGGGCTGTGGCTGGGACGAGGATGCCAGGTTAAACCACACAAACTCCCTGCTCTCGGACAGAGGGGATCCAGACAAACAGGGCGATCCAAAAGTGGGGAAAAAAGGGCAGGGGAATATTGTCACCTCCTCCTGCAGCAGCCAGCAGCAGAGATGTGGGTGGCTGGGCAGGCAGGAGAAGGGAAGCAAGGTTTGGTCAGGACTTTTGTACATTGGCAAGAGTCTCCTCTAGGGGAAATAACGAGAGGGTAAAAGCTGGTGGGGTTTCTGGTACGTGCTCTCAGCTGCTGCCTTGGGCTGGGACGCGCTGGGTAGCGCTAGGACCTGGGCAGCTCTCCTCCTGCCTCCTCCCAAAGGATTAGCCAATATTCCCAGGGCAGGGCGCACTCCCCAGCCTTGCTACTTTTTCTTTCCTCTATATACGTGTTTTTTTTTTTTTCTTCTAGCTCATTCCAGAGCGGAGAGAGCAGCTTTGGATTTCTCCGAGCGTCTCTCTCTCTCTCTCTCTTTTTCCCATTTTTTTTTTCTTCCCCTTGCAGCTGGAGCGCTGCCAGTGTCTCGCAGGGCCAGTGGTTTATCTGCAGGCGCAGATTTCGCACCCCAGCCCAGCAGCAAGCAGGCTGCCTGCGAGCCATCCCCGGCAGCAAGCAGGGTGTGCGCCCCGGAGGTGAGGGGAGAAGGGCAATAAAAGACTTGGAGATCTCACTGCAGCCCAGAAAAATAAAGAAGAGTTCGGTTCTCTCGGCATGAGCAGCGTCCGAGCGGCACCCCGGGACCTGCTGGATCCTTGCACGTAATATGACCGATGTTGAGCCTTTCGTCTGCCTCCCCAGAGCCGAGCTTTTGGATTTAAGGTAGCTGGCCCAAGGAGCAGCCCTCGCGATGTTGGCCGAGGCAGCGCTTGCGCTCGGTGTCTGGCTGCAGCTGGCGGCGGGGCAGGAGGCACCTGGCAGAGGTGAGTGCCCGCGGAGCCGCGTCCCCACCGCTGCCCCCAGGCCCTCCTGGGTGGAAACCGAACCCAAATTATGCCGCTGCCTTAGCTGGGTGGTTATACGTGGAGGTTGCTTTGCTGGCACCGGGACGGAATGAGGGAGAGCTGCTCTAAAATCGCCGTGTTCGAAAGAAAACTTATCTCCCTCGTTTCCAGCAGTGGCAAAGAAGCTGGATCAGAAGGTGGCAGAGTTCAGTGTAACTGTGTGGAGAGCCCTGACCCCACTGCTCCCCATGCAGGGGACACCCCGAGTAAGAGAATTGAAAGCAGTAACTGATCCTGTACCCCTCCTGTTGCTCTCCACTTAGTCTCTGTGACTTAATCTTGGTGTTTCCTCCTTACAGTGCTTTCTGTTGGCTGCTGCTCAGGGAAGCGATTGTGGGTCGGTGTCACACACCTGACAGCGGGGCGGGGGACATGCAGGAGATGAATGTCGTGTCCCTGGGCAGTGCTGGGCAGGGGCTGCTCAGCCCCGCTGGTGTGGCTGGGGCTGCTCTGGGCCACTGCTGGCTGCACCCAGTTTTCCCTGGAGTTTGTACTCGGGAAGTGTGATCCAGTGTGAAAGGAGACGTGAGCTGCTGGTCTGCGGGACAGATCCTCAGCCCCAGGCAGCAGCCCCGACTTCTGGGGGCTGTCTCCACACCTGGTGCGCAGACCAGCCCATGGCTGTGGCTCGGATCCCATTACAGGGACTGGATTCTGTCCACGGGTGACACATACTAGGGTCTGGAGATGCAGGCTGGTGCAGGAATCGTGCTGCTGCCTCTGGCGTGCTCACAGTGCTCCGTGTCCGCCCGGGCAGCAGTCATCCCTACCATCCCTCCCCAGCCCAGGCTACAAACCACGCTCAGACCTTCAGGGCAGGTGAGAAAGCAAGCTGTGACGTTCCCGAGGGGCTGTGCCTTGCTCCAGATGTGTTACCCACAGGCTGCTTTTGGCTCGCAAACTGCCGGGTGCACATAGAGGAAAGGAACCTGCCGGTGGGCAGGGTGCCCGCTCCCTGCGGCTTTCACCTGGGAGCCTCCTGGGCTGCTCCCAAAAGCAACCCTGAGCAAACAGCCGGGCTGGTGGGGCTCCCGGGCACGGCCTGGCTCTTGTCTGGAGCTGCTGTGGTGTGCCTCATCTTGCGAGGAGAGAAACCATTGGAGCCACGAGGATGCACGGCCCTAACTCTGTTTCCTGGGGTCTTGGTGGCTTTCTCAGCTGCAGGGGACAAAGAGAGGACGGTGCTGGGTGGCCAGCGGTGCTACGTGGTCAGGATGGCTGGCTTTTGTAGGCTGATGGCTACTGAGCGCAGCAAGGCAGAGCAACGCGTGGCCAGCTCCACCACTTGCCTCTCTGGGTCCAGATTCAGATCGGTGCGAAGTGCCCCCGGCCGGTAGTTTAGGTTTGGGTAGGCGAAACGTGGGCTGCCGTTACCTGGCCGCCCTGGACTTGCACCAGCAGAACAGGACGCCAGCATCCCTGTCTGCCACGTGAAGCCATTGGCACCTGGCAGAAAAGAGTTGGGCACTTCTACAAAGTGCAGAAACGGGTCGCAAAGCAGCCGGTGTTACGTTTTGGGGACGGAAAGACCCACGGACACCGCTCCCCAGCGCTCCTCCCATGGGGAGGCACGGGCCGTGCTCTTCGGCCTCCGCCCTCGGCTCCGCTTGCAGCAGAATGTTGTCCCTTTGCGTGGCCAAATAGTAAGAAGGGAAGACAAACATGGAATTTAAAACGTAGTTAACCGAGACAGGACGCGGTCTTTTTTGGCTGTTGAGCCCTTTTTGCTCTGCGCATTGCGAGTCCCACGCAAATCAGGCACGTGGCGTGCCTTCAGGTCCCAGCTGAGGGCGCGGGGAGCTCTTGGAGCGGATGTCTCCTGTCAGCATCTCGGTGCAGGACGCACAAGTCTGGCTGTCTTCCTCCTGGAAAAGCCAAACATTTAAATAGGCAGCACCGGGACTCCACGGAGACATTTTGCTTCCTTATCGACCCCTTCAAAACCCTCCTTTGCACGGCTGGTCCCTGCCAATCGACCAGGTGCCAGCTGGAGGGTGACAAAAGGATGCTGCCAGGCTTTCTCTGCAGTTCCCTAAGCTTCTCCTGTGCTCGGCAGCAGTGGTAGCACGGGCCCTGCAGTTATTCCTTGTTCCTCAGAGCACAGGCTGATGGTGCAGGAGGCAGGGAGGTTCTAGTGGGTGTCCCCTATCCCCAAACCCCACAAAAGTGGGGAATCTCCCTTTGGTGTCCAGCCAAGCAGCCGATGCTCTTTTGCTGAAAAGCAAGGAGACGGCTCGAAAACAGCAGCTGCTTGCTGGTAACAAATCCCCGCCGCCCCACCTCTGGCACGGGGGAGATGTTTGTGTTGGAGGGAGGACAAAGAACAACAAGGAGGATGAGGGAACTGAAAGGCGAGACCCAAAGGGACCGACGGTGCTGTGCCCAGGCACTTCACTGCATCCCTGCAGTGAGAATTTGTCTAGATTTTTGGGGGGATCCTTTCTACTGACCAAGTCCGTCGGGGAGGAATTTCTTTCCACCTTATGCAGGGCTGAAATGGCTGTGATGGTGTTGGCCTGATCGCAGCCCATCCGCACAGACAGCTCCCAAAATACCACCCTGCCCACCAGCACAACTTGCCTTTGGTAACCATTTGCTGCCAACCCGTGCTTCCCACCCCCCCCGGCGGGACCCAGCGGTGTCAAGCTGCAGCTCTCCCTGCGCAGCTTCCTAACCCACGCAGCTATTTCCAGCCCCGACGGGGCAGACCGGCGTGCACAGGATGCTGAATTACACCTGCCTCTCCCAGCGCCCCGGAGCTGCGGGGCACGCTCGAGTGCCATTTGACAGCAGCTTGGCTCTTGACTCTCCTTCGGGATTCTCCTCCCTTAGCAGGTGCTTCGTGGGGTTTGTCACCCCCGTGTGCCCCCTCTGGGGGTCATTCTGGCACACCGAGGGGTGCATCCCTAGCTCCCCTTGCATGTGCTGCTGCACGTGACCTTGTTTTCCACTGGTGAGCGATGTCCTTTGGCCACCGATCGCTGCCCTGCCAGGGCCAGCCGCCTTCACAGCTGCTTGTTGCAACACTCAGGAAACAAACGGCCCCGCTCAGAGTAGTGGGGAGCAGAGGGGAGAAACGGGGACAGAAAATTTCTTGCTGGGAAGAGGCAATCGCCTTGCCAATATTTCTCGCTGCGTCTTACCAGCCAAGTCAGTGGCTTGTACCTCTTCCAGCGGAGGGGGAAGCAGAGGGCCGTGGCTACGTGCCTGGGCTTCGTGCAGCCAGAAGCTCGGAGCAGAGCCGCTGCTGCCCTGGGGAGGCAGGAGCTGGAGGAGCCCATGGCAGGGACCTGGAGCCCCCAGGTGATGTGACACACACACACATCGCTGCTCGCCGTGGGCCGGAGGGAAAGCTGGCTGGCCCTCGCTTTTATTTTCTGCTCCGCTCCGAGTGCCAGGCTGCTGGGCGTGTGCCCGCAGCACGGGGCTGAGTCGTGCTGGGTCACGCAGAGCTGGCCGCCATCCACTTCTGCCTCCTCCTGGCATCTCCCGCTTAGTCACCTCCAAGTAACTTCGACGGTCTCTCCATTTCTGGAGGCTCCACCTGATTCCTCCAGTTGTTTCGTCATGGCTCTGGTATGGGTCTGCGCTCGCAGCCAGCACCTCACGCAGGGGCGAGCTGAGGGACCCCTCCCTGGGCTGCCCTGCTCTCCGTAGCAGCAAGGGGCACCCACGTCCTGGCTGCACATCTGTAGACGGCACGTCCACGAGGAGTCTGGGCCAAGAGGATCAATCCCCCTGTGGCTCAATCCTGAGCCACTTCTCTGCCCTCTCTTTTCCCCCTGCCCTGGGTTTGCCGTCTCGTGGCGGCTCCTTGGCGCGCTCCCCTGGAGGGGCTCGGCACCCCGGCTCCTCGCGGCTGTCTCTGGGCCTGCCTTGGCGTGTCTCTCTGCAGGGGCAGAGCTGTTTGCATGAGCCGTCTCCTCGGAGCAATTAATTTTACGGGAGCCTTTCCATCCAGCTCTCTGCTGCCCTGTGGTTTTGGGCTCCCGCGTGTGGCTCCAGCGCCCAGCCATTGTGCCCAGAGCCTGCATCGCTCGGCCACCCCGCGTTCCCCATCCCTTCCCGGATGGAGGAGCCCAAACGGGCTGCCAGAGGTCACCGGTCCAAGGCGTTTTCTCTCTTCTTGTGCCTCGAAAGCCATCAGAAAGCAGGGTGGCGCTTAAAAGGATTCCAGATTCGTTACTGATATTCCAGCTGCTGTAATTCTCTCAGGCTCCAAGAGTGGAAGGAGTCCTCTATGTGTCCGTGCTTCCACACGGGGTTTTAATTGAAATGGTAAGAAAATGGGTCAGATGGAGAGGGCCACACCCTCACAGCTTTCTCTTCTTGCCGGGGGGCACCCTTCTGCACCAAGGGGGGTGTGCAGCCCCTTCCCAGCCACCTTCCAGAGTCCCTGGCGTAGGGGTGCAGCAGGGGAGGGCAGGCAGGTGTGTTTGGAGGGGCGAGGGAAGATGTGGCACGAATGATGTGGGGAGGAGGGAGAGCCCCATCCTGCCAACATTGGCTTGAATGAGGGATTTTTCTGCCAGGCTTGTGTGGACCACAGCCTTTGAACCGAGCCACAGCCAGTTCGGAGAACCGGCCGTCTCTCTTGGGAGAGCAGAGCCAGCAGTTTTTCTCATTAACTCTCTTTATCGCTTCTTTTCGTTTCCAAATATGGCTCACTTTGCTTCCAGACGCTGCCGTGGCCCTAAGCTGGGAGATGTAGGCCCACGACCTCGGCAGACGCTCTCCTCCTTGGGACCAGCTCCTTCCCCCGGGGCTGCTGCACCTTCACCCACAGCCCTGGCCGGCCGCGGGGATCCCCGGCACGGGGCAGGGGTGACCTGTTGGCTGGTGTTGGGAATGGTCCCAGCTCCAGGAACGTGGCCGCATCCAGTTCGGAGCAGAAAGTGCTCGAGAGCACCCTGTGCTGAGTAACGAGAGGTGTCAGCGCAGGCAGGAGCAGCACAGAGCTTAGAAGCGTTTTTTTTTTTTGCAGGAGCTGGGCTCGTGGGTTTTCTTTTGGCTCTACCCTGGCTCCTGTGCTTGATTTCCTGCCTCTAAATAGGACTTTAAAACAAACTTGGCAACGAAGCCTGGAGAGCAGGGAGCCAATGCTCCTCTCCCTGCTCCTGGAGAGCACCGCCACAGCTCGGTGCATCTTGAGCCTTACCTCTGAACCATGATCGATCCAGGGCAAGGTTTTTGGATCTCAGAGGACTTAGGAGCCAGTTTTCTGTTCCCAACAGCTTTTTTGGTAACGTACTTTAAAACAAAAGGTGCTGAGAGAACTTAGTTTGTGAATGGCCACAGGCGACCCCATGAGTAATGCTTCAGTGCGTCTGAAAGGCTTCGGCAAAGCCCAGCTGTGGTCAGAGAGATGAGTCCAAGCAAAGCCACCCAGGAGATGGGGTGAGAGGTTTCGCTAGATGTGAGAACAACAACAAAAAAAATAACACCCCCTTTCTCTTCCCTTGCCAGGTGCCCAGCCCTCCATCTCCAACTCGGAGGGAGACATCCTCTTCTTGCTGGACAGCTCTGGCAGCGTCTCCTACTACGAGTTTTCCAAGGTGAAGGAATTCATGTGGGACCTCGTGCGGCCTTTCGCCTTTGGCCCCAACGACGTGCAGACCAGCATCATCCACATCAGCACCACTCCCACCATGGAGTTCCCCTTCGACCGGTACCAGTCGCGTGGGGCGGTGCAGCAAGCCATCCGCGACACCCAGCAGCTCATGGGCGACACCAACACGGGCCAAGCGCTCTCCTACGCCAAGGAGAAGTTCTTCAGCAACGAGGCCGGCGCCCGGCCGGACGTGCCCAAGGTTCTGGTTTGGGTGACGGATGGTTTCTCCACCGATGACATCTCCGAACCCATGCAGCTCCTGAAGGACATGGGGGTGACGGTGTTCATCGTCAGCACCGGGCGGGGGAATTACCTGGAGCTCTCTGCTGCTGCCAGCCAGCCTCCCGAGAAGCACCTGCACTTTGTGGACGTGGACGACCTGCCCATCATCACAAAGGAGCTTCGGGACGCTATGCTAGGTACGGTGGGGCTGGGCTGTGGTCTCTGGGAGTCTGCAGCAGGGCCAGGCAGTGTGAGAGCCCCCCCAAACCAGCGGTCCTGATCCGCAGAAGCAGGTTTATGCACTGCACGCCCCAAATGGAAGCTGTGTGCCTGGGGAGGGTTTGGCCCCGCTCACACCCTCGTGTGCGGGCACGGTGCTGGCACGCAGCGAGGCACCCAGCCCCTGCCTACAAGAGGCTGGCAGTCGCTGCTCCCTCACCACCAGCAATTAGGGATGATGGTTGTTGCTATCAGCATTACGACTGTAGCACAGGAATGTTTTTGCTCCATAAATCCCCTGTTGTAACGTGTTCTGCATCTGCCAGATGTACAGACCAGAGCAGAAACTCCCAGCCCAGCTTGCTGGGCTCAGCAGGGCAGCTGCTCTCAGCTGCTAGCACGGCTGTGGCTGTGCAGAGAGCAAGATCAGGCAGCAGAGCTGCTTTTTCAGCAGCCCCGTGTTTTAAAGCAGCTAGGGAATGGTCTAAGGAGACCCAAAGCCTGGACCTGGGCCAAGAGATGAGCCAGCAGGAATGCCGCATGCTGCGCTGCGTGATGCATGTCCTCCGTGCAGCTCGAGTGCCCTCGCGGTGGGAGCGGCTGTGATGGCAAAGCAGGGGCTCTGCCTCAGCCTCCCAGATGCCTCCGGGTTTGTTTGGAAAGCTGAGCGGGTTACTAGGACTTTGCAGACTTTCCATTCATTTTATGGAGGCTCTCTTCCCCGTTGGAGATCCTGTTTTAATTCTCCTCTTGGCTTCTGCTGTGTGAGTCCGTCAGAGCTGGCTGTGGCGTGTCCAAGTAACCCTTTCTGCAGAACCCTCCCTCTGTAGCAATTTCTTCCCATTTCCAGCCCGTGCCATTTAGCAAATCCCGCCCAGGGACCACATTCCCTTCCAGCCACCCATCTCTGTCCCATAGGAGCATGGGGCAGTACCAGCAGTCCTTCTGCTCTACCACACAAACCCCCAGATGTTTCCTTTCAAATGTCTGTTTCAGCTTCTAGTGCATCCCAAATCCCGATGGTATAAAACAGCATCATTAAAGGAGAAATCCACTGCGTGTCACTGCAGCACAAGATTGTCTTGAAGATCGTAAGATCTGCAAAGCTAATAAATACTTTTCTGTGCCCCAGGGCAACATTCTTTGCATCCACCAGGACTAAAACCTACTAGTCTGGGATTTTCGTGGAAGGCGAAATTCCTGAGTGAATCCAGGGGCTGGGGCTTTCAGGCATTAGTAACATCACCTGAGTTAGCCTTAATAAAACCACACATGGCTTGCCCCTTCCTGGAGGAGGCAGCCTTCATCACCACCCGTCCTGCTTCTGGACCTGTGTAAATTGTGAAAGCAAGGCATTCCTTTGGGATAACATCGGGTTCTGTGCTAGCATCCACTTGCTCTTCTCTCAGCCAGCAGAGCTGACAACCACTGATTTGTTTCATCCTCTGGCACCGTCTTCTGAGCTCAGTCCTGCAGGAGCCCACCTGCCCAGCAGCCACAAGACATCAGCCACTTCCCGTGCAGATTTCTGGTCTGAAACATATCGCCCCTTCTATATCAAAGCAGGGAAATAAAACACGAAGCAGAGGTGGTTTGTCCCAAGACCCAGCTGAAGTTCTGCAGAGGGGATCGTGGATCCAGGGCAGAAGGGGTTCATCTGCTGCCTGACTGTGTTCCTTGCACACACCATAAAAGCAGCAGCGTTTCAGCAAGTCTAATCTTGACCTGCCAGCATTCATGGGATGCCAGCAAGCTCGCGGCCGCGGAGCAGTGCTTCTGTGTCCACACTCATCCTGTGTGAGTCACCATGGGTGGGAGGCAAGTGGGTCCAAGCTGTCCCCGAGCGCTCCTAGGAGGGCACTGCCTGGGTCCAACACCACAGGATAACACACTGCTTCTTCCCAGCAACGTGGAGGGGCTGAGAAGGAAACCATGGGCATCTGTTTTCTGGGGTTGATGGCCCTCTTTAATGGTCAGGGCATCTGTAATCTGGCAGCAAGAGCCTGAGCCGGTGCTTGGGACCCATCTCTCAGGTGCTGCACCCCATCACTTTAATCCTCCTGATTTATTCACAGCATCCCTGCGCCCTGCCTCCAAGCTCATTCATTTCCATTCCTGCAGCTTTTGGCAAGGTTTTTGGCACCGGGACCTTTCCTCTGTTCCCAGTTCCTCCGTGGCTTGGCCCCTGGCAGTCGTGGGGCTCACAGGAGGCTGCGGAGCCCCAGGTCCGTGGTGCTGCCTCCTCCCGCTGCTGCTGGCAGGGGCACAGCGGAGGGGAGCGCTCCTGCCTCCCCCAGAGCCAAGCAACAGCTCAGAGGAAAAAAATGAGGCTGCTTTGCTCGGTGCGGGGAGCTTGGTGAGGATGCCAGCAGCTCCGAGGAGGAGAGCTGGTCTTATCCCAGCCTGGACAGTGGCTGCCCACTGTTCTCCTGCAGGTCTGGGGCAGATTTTTGTGCCCCCATGTGATGGGCAGCCGGTGAGGGCTACCTGAATTACTCTGCAAAGTGTTTGGGCTGGAGCTGGAGGGTGCCTTAAGAAGGTTTCAGGAGTGAGACTGCGCAGAGCAAGTGCACTTCTTAAAGGCTCAAGTTGCTTTTAAAAATCGAGCTGCTTTCTGTCTCCCTGTGCCACTTCCCCAGAACTAGACGCAAAGTCCTGGGTGTTTCTGCCCGCCCTGGGCAGGGAGCAGGGGGATTCTGCGCAGGTTGGGCTCAGGACACCGAGCGTGGCTGAAGGCTCAAGTGGCAGAGGGGTCTGGGAGAAGCGTGGGGCTCCGGCAGAGCTGCCCACGCCTGGCACGGGGGGTCCAGAGCACAAGGGTATCGCCGGCCTCGGAGAGACGCCTGCGTGCAGGGGCGGAGAGGGGCGAGCACAAGAGCGCCTCTGACCGCTGAATGTCACGGAACAACGGAGCTCTGTGAGACGCCGCGGGGAGAAACTACAGCTGGGATGAACTCAGCAAGTGCTGGATGGTCCCAGGCTGCTGCCCCTTCCTCCTGGCTGTGGGGTCATTACATGATGAGATTTGGGGGTTTGGGTTTAGTAGGAGGGGCTCTGTTCAGCAAAAAGGTCTTGTCCAAGGGGTAGGAGTGGGGTGAAAATCCAAGCGTTGCCACCTCGGTTTCCATTTGCTTTCTGGTTTTGAAGCTGCGTGCTTGGCTTCGAGGATTTGGGTTTGTGCTCCTGAACCTTTCAGAGTCTTGGTGACTCTGCTGTCATCCAGTGTCCCTGTGGGCCCCATCTCCTGCCCAAAGGGCCTGTATTTTTGGTGTGCCATATTCTGTATATAAATGCCGCTGGTGATTTCTTGCTTCTCCTTCTCTCCCAGAGGTTATCCAAGCAAATCGGCTCCATGCAGTGGATATCACCTCAAGCAGCTTCCGTCTGATGTGGCCCAAACTCCTCTCCCAAGAAACTGGCTACTACACCCTAGAGTACGCCCCGACAAACAATCTGGCAGGCAAGAGGACAACGCAACTGTCTGGGGCTCACACCAGCTTCACACTGAGCAACCTCGCACCAGAAACCACTTACGAGGTGGCACTTGTTCCTGAATCCAACGTCCACTACTTCCCTCCCCAGACAACAAGGGTCACCACCCTGGCAGGTAAAATGCGCTCAGTCATGACCAAGGTGGGAGGCTCTGCTGTGCTGAGCCTCACGGATGTAAAGCCAGCAGGACAGCCCCTGGTCTGCATCCCGCAGCCTCCTGGTCTGGCTGGGGGAGGCAGATGGTTGCAGCCTGGCCAGACCAGAGCAAGGAGAAGGCATCATTTTGCTGGCACTCAGCTCACTCTTTCCTTAGAGAAATGTTCTGTACTGCTCAGAACAGGCAGTGTGAGAGGAGATGCCCTTCCAACCTTAAAATCTGTGGATTTGGAAGAAAGCAGAGCCCTTTGTCCTGGGGGAGGAAGGCAGGAGCTGCAGGCACAGCTAGGAGAGGGCAGTGCTCTGGAAACAGGAGCTTCTCCAGGCTGGGGTGGCCACTGCTGCGGCATCCCTGCATGAGAGGGAAGGCTTGGGGCAGCACCTGATTTTAACTCAGAGTTATAGCAACATTTTAAAAAGTGGCACGCTGAAAATCTGAGCAGGGTGACAAAGTCAAGATGGACTTGCATCACATACTCATTTTCTGCATGCAAGAGCAGTTTGAGCTGTGTAGTTGTGCCCTCTCTATGCTGCACAGCTGGAGAAACCATTCCCTTAGAGCTGAGCTGGCGTGTGCTGACCTGGCTGACTCCGAACATCCACTTGCTGGGTAGTTCTTCCACCTCCTGGAAGCAAAACATGCTGCAAGTCAATTATACTCCTCTGAGAGCATCCCGATGCCGTGAGTTACGTACTCATTCCCGTCTTTTTGCTCTGCTTTCAGAGGAAATCACTCCTGCTCAGGTTCTCATCTCGGAGTCCAGCCCGCACAGCTTCCAGGTCAGCTGGGCTCCTACACCGGACAGCGTGGCCGCCTACCAGATCCTGTACGGGCCGCTCCCTGGGGACTCGGCGCAGCTGCTGGAGGTGGATGGCAAGCAAAACAGCACTGTGGTGGAGAACCTGGCACCCAACACCACCTACCTGGTGACGGTGACTGCGATCTACAGGTCAGGAAAGGAGAAATCCCTGTCGGCTAAAGCATGCACTCAGGAAGGTGAGTGAGCAGCGCTCGCTGCTGAAGGGAGGCGGGTGGGAGGGGGCCAGCAAGTACCTAACAGTGCCAACAGAAGGATTTTGTGCTGGTACCACAAGTTAAGCACTGACTGCGCTGAGGTTCGTTCTCCAGTGTGGAGACGTAGAGTGATGAGAAAGCCCAGGGTGGCTGTCCGCGCCTTCTCCCGAGTCCCCTCGGGAGCAACAGGGAGCCAAGCAGCGAGGACTGCTCCGTACAAATGTCACGCAATAACATGGAGCTTCTTTTTGTAGAGGGCTCCAAAGTGAGGCACCTTCGCTTTGAAGACATGGGCTCCAACACCCTGAAAGCCTCCTGGGACGCCGCTGACGGGAAGGTCCTGGGTTACCGAGTCAGGTGCCGGCGGCAAACAGGCCCTTCGTCCCTCATCAGCGTGTCGCCACAGATCCACAGCGTGCTCCTCACCGACCTGCCTTCGGGCACCACCAACAAAGTGTGCGTGAAGCCCATGTACAAAAACCAGCCGGGCAAGGGGCTGTGCCGCATGGTGCGCATGCAGCCGGGTGAGTCGGGGTGCGAGGGAGGATCCTGGGGCCCTTTCACCAGGGGAAAGCATCCCGAAGGGGACTCGGGTGGTGGAGATCCAACACAGAGGAGCAGTCGTGGCTGAAATGCCCTGTGCTCATCAGCCAGCTTGTCAACAGGGCTTCTTCACAGCTACCACCCCCGAGGGTGTTGCCCAAAGCTAGGCTTTTTCCCCTTTTTCTAAGAGCAATACTCCTCCTAGTGGCTTTGTGTTTGCAGGCAGGAGGAAAAGCGTGCAGGGGACTCCGTGGTGGTTTGGAATGACAGAGGCAGGGAGGACACAGCTAAAAGCTGGCGTGGGCACTGAAGTGCAGTTTTAGGCTTTTGAACTCTTGGCTACCCGTCACTTTTCAACACAGTAGGGACAAGCTATCTACTCAACACAGCCACTTAGGCACAAGGCATCTCCCTTCCTCCTTCCACTACCCAGAAGACACTTAACTATGATGAAACACAAAAGGATTTTCAAGAGGCTGAAGTAGGAGCTAAGAAGCAGCTGTCTGCCAGGGCAGAAGCACATCTTTTTTCCCAATAAGATGTCAGAGCAATGGCGATGATGACCACAGGGTCATCTGGTCTCTGACTTATTCTGATTTGGAGAATGGGTAGATGAGGCTGACGTTGTGCTTTTTGTGTTCTTCCCAGCTACAGAAGCCCAAGGATATAGGCACAGACAGAGAGCATGACAGACCTGAGAGTGAACTGATCCCCCGCAGAGCAAGGGATCTCTCTTGGACAAAGACTTGGACAAAATGGAGGGGTCTGCAGAGGAAGCCAGAAAGCTCACGGATCGTTTCCCAGCCTGCACTGTCAGCTGAGCTGTCCTGGTTGTCACCTCTAAAGGCTGTCCTACGTCAAGTTCTTGCAAAGCTTAAAGATCTGGTTTGGCTGAGTGGAACCTACAATCCAACTGCTAGATGCCAAATCTGTACCCTCTCTTGTACAAAACCATGCCTGACAAACAACAAACAAAAGCAACCCGATGAATCTTCACTATTGCTTGCTTATTTCCTATTCTCTATTTATTAAATTGATACAGTTGTATTTTTGCAGCCTATGAGCATGTACAAGACACAGCTGTTTACTGCACTGGCCTTTTATTCTGGGCACCTGCACTCAGAGAGAGATTACAAACTGTCAATAGCCATTGATATTGGCAAAGAGCAGCTTTCCTCCAACTCATCCGGTGTACTCAATAGGTATTGCAAATTAGGCATCCCAGAAGTATAGCATCTCAGGGATGGAAGGTAAAAGCACTAGGAGAAAGAATAACGTACAGAGAATGTACAGTACACAGAGGAGACCTGGTCAAAGCCACCAGGATATCTGAGAAGAGGAAGAAAAGAGGTTATTAACCCACTTGGTCTGTGGCCAGGACATGGAAATGCTTTATAAAAGACCTGCCTTCCACAAAGTGCAAGAATAATCTAGTTTTCCCAGTTTTTTGGTTTGTGGCAGAGCTTGGTCGGTGAACTCTGAGGAATGGAACAACAGGACCATGCCAGGCCAGGGCTGACAAGTACTGTCGATGAGTGCTCTAGGAGAAAAGTTTGTTCACGTCTGCCTGCTGAATTCTTGAGTCTCATCAACACTGGCACTGGTGCTAAGTTCGTCTGCTGCAGTAACTTACAGATCCCAGATGGACTTTGAAGGATTCAGTTCCCCTGAGTCATTTGCCTTGGGATCTGATAACGGTCTGAGAGAGCATAAAACTCAGAAAACTTGGGAATTTGCTTCCCCAGCAGGCTACTCTAATCCAAAGCTTTCAGCCCTCAGCTGAGCTCAAGGAGCAGCAGTGAGTCCAGAAAGGCCAGACTGTAAGGCCATCTAAAGCAGTTATTTTGGTTTCTCAATCAAACACGCACCTCCAAACAACACAACAGGGTACTACTGCCTGGACTGTGACCACTGAATTACTGTGGCATACCTGCAATCAGTCGCATCAAGTTAGGTATGAGTCTTGCCATCAGAGCAGCTATATTGAGATTAATTAGCCTGTTCTATGGCTAATTAGAGGCTGTAAGTCTCCAGTACTATCATTCCAGGCTCTGTCCTCTGTGCTCTGAAGACTCCTAAAACATCTTTAAATTGTCTTGTCCTGGGCTCCTACTCGGTGCTAAGCTTTAGCTACATTTAGAATTCAGGTTTTTATGGGAGAAGAATGAATCTGATTCTTTCCTTTTTTTTTTTTTCAAGCCCCATGCTTGAATTGGCTGTCACTAAGCTACTCTTCAGAAAGGGGAGTTGGAAGAAATAAAAATTTAAAAAAAAAGAAAAAAAAAACAATTTTAGTAGCTAGTGACAAAGCCATTTGAGAAGCACAGTTCCAAAATTTGGGGCTTATGGCTATAAAGAAATATAGCTACTCCTCTGGTAACCAAAACCAGCACCAGTGGGAACACCTTCCCTTGGTAATGCTTGCAATATTTTAAATTTATTGCTTATTTGTTTGACACACAGAACACTTTTTTAAAGCCGTGCTTGGAAAGCCTCCATGCACTGCCATTCCAACCTGCAAACCCTCCATAGCTCTGCTTATGGATTCCTTAAAATGAGTTCCTTTTGGAGCTGAGGGGAACTTTGTCACTGAGCTTCGAACTCGTCACGTCCAGGTTTATGGAACATTTGCCTTGGGCTGTCTCCTTGCACAGGAGGAAGGGATGGGAGGGAGATGAGTCATTCATTAACTCGATACGAAGATTTCTTATGATTTGTGTTTTCCTTTGGAATGTGTATTTGTGGCTGATTAATCTTAATGGAGACTCTGTGCTGAGGGAAAGATAAAGCCTCTGGAAACTGTCACGCAATAAGGTATCTTGTTCAATCTTGCTGTAGGACAGAGATTGTTTAATTTTGCACAACTCCTGCATAGCTTACTAATACATTCAGATTCCCCCAATTGTAACGCACCCTTTTGAAGACAGTCAATTAAATATAAAATACAGGAGCTATTGAATGATTCTTTCGTTCTTGATGGCAGTAAGGACAAATTGGTTAAGTGTAGCTTTTGTTCAGAGGTATGGGTTCAAAAGCTGGTATTCATCTCAATTTTAAATGACTTAAAAACAAGCATTCCACCCATGACTTCATAGTCTGGTTTACACGGAACTTCACCCCCGCCGCTGCCAAAAAAAATGTCAGAAATATGTAGGCAGAAATATGTCAGTCTCAATAATGTTTCAGCTTCAGTGAATAAAAATTCCTTTACAAGAAGCCAAAAAATAAATGTCCCTTAAATCTTGTCTGAACTAGTAGTACTCATGAGCATGAAAATTCCAAGGTGGGCAGGTAAGTTAAACTATTTAATATTTTTTAACTAAAGCCTAGTAATTTCTAGGGCTATTTAAGCATCTTGCCTGTACTGGTACAGTGGGTATGACGCCTGGACACTTCTCTAGGATGAGAACACAAACCATTGAGGCTGAAGATGATCTAGGCTGTATTCTGCATTTCACACTATCTCAGACTTCAGGATTTTACATGTGAGCTTTATATGTTTCTGATTTTTACAGTTACTTTCCTTGCTTTTTCCTCTTCCCCCATTTTCTCTTCCTCTCATGTTCATTACAAACATTACAAACAATTTGATTAGGATTAGTTTCTGCAAAGTGAGATACACCTCTATATCAGCCACAAGCACATGGATTCTTTTTCCTCGTTCAGGAGAAGGACAAATGAATAAAGTAGTCTGCTACATTGAAAAGAAAGGGCCACCTTCAGCAACAAGGTGTCTCCCGGGACCGATTAATGTCATCTCCATCACTATTTGTTATTTCTAGAGAACCCAGGTGGGTGTGTTTGCAGTGCTGTTGGAGTTTGATGGATGCTGACTTCAGTCCTGGTCGGTAGCCACACACCAGCTGCAAGCCCTGGATGCTTGGCCACAACTCCTTGTTCTGGCAGGCTCATGGTGGAAGGGGCAGCTTTTAGTCTGGAGAAGAGGAGGCTCAGGGGAAACCTCATGGCTCTCTACAGCTGCCTGAAAGGAACGTGTGGGGAGCTGGGGGTTGGCTCTTCTTGTCGATAACCGGTGATAGGACTAGAGGGAATGGCCTCGAGTTGTGCCAGGGGAGGTTCAGGTTGGAAATGAGGAGACATTTCTTCTCAGAAAGAGCGGTCAGGCGTTGGGACAGGTTGCCCAGGGAGGTGGTGGAGTCCCCGTCCCTGGGGGCATTTAAGGAAAGGCTGGACGTGGTGCTTGGGGCCATGGTTTAGTGGGTGACATTGGCGGTAGGGGGCTGGTTGGACCAGATGATCTTGGAGGGCTTTTCCAACCCTAACGATTCTAGGGTTCTATGTTTCTCTTCCCCTCCCTGTCTCTCCCTTCTCCACGGCCCCCCCGCCGCCATTTTGGGGCTGCCCCCGGGGCCGCGCCGCTGCCATGGCAACGCCGCCACGCGCCCGTTGCTAGGGCGGAACGCCTCCCTGCTAACCTTGTCCCTCCCCTCTCCCCGTCCTCACCCGGGTCCCCCCCCCTCCCCTCCCCTCGCCCCTCCCCTCCGCCCCCCGAACCCGCCTCCGATTGGCTGCCCGCGGGGGGACGTCACCCGCGCGACGGCGCCGGGCCCAATCGGGGGGCGGCGCGGGCGCGGGGAGCGGCGCGTGGCGGGCGGCCGGCGGGGTGCTGCCGGTTGGGCGGGGCCGGCCGGAGGAGGAGGAGGAGGGGGCGGTGGCGGCGGCGGCAGCGGCCATGTCGTGGCTCTTCGGCCTCAACCGCGGCGCGGCCCCGGGGGGCGGCGGCGGGGACGCGGCCGGGGTCTCCCTGCCTCCGGCCCCGGGGGGTACCGGAGGTGCCGGTGGGGGGGGAGGAGGAACCGGGGACCGGCACCCGCCCAAGGACAAATGGAGCAACTTCGACCCCACGGGCCTGGAGCGGGCGGCCAAGGCGGCGCGGGAGCTGGACGCGTCCCGTGGGTGACGGGGGGGGGAAAGGGGACGGGGTTGGTTGGGGGGCGGCCCCGGGGGAGGGCTCGGCGGGCGCTAACGGCCCCTGCCCTCTCCCGCAGGCCACGCGAAGGATGCCCTCAGCCTGGCGCAGATGCAGGAGCAGACGCTGCAGCTGGAGCAGCAGACCAAGCTCAAGGTGCGCGCCGGCTCGCCGGCCCCTTCCGAGGAAACGTCGGGTTTGGGGGCTGGCATCAGCCGGAGCCCCGTTAGCTAGCGATCTGCCGAGGATCCGAAGTCGTTTAGGTTGTGGCTTAGCTTTGGCGAGGCGGGGTGCTTGCTTTGAAGGAATGAGAGCGCTGGAAGGTGAAGTGCAGCGGGGTTGGCACCTCCTCCGGCACGTTTCTCCCCCCCCTTTTTTTGGGTAACTGGCGTGTCTGGAGTGGGTTTGTAAATCCTGCGATAGCACACTTGTTTTTAGGGAGTCTTGAGGGTTTTCTGCAGGGAATTGTAGAGTAGTTGGGTAAAAGTGAGGCTTGCGTGCGCTTTATCGTGTTTTTTCATTTTTTTTTTCCTGGAAAGTATGATTTAAATTGTATTTAATCACTAAATAGCAAACTACACAATTCTTATAATTTTCTTACAATCATGCTTTATCTTTCTTTTGTCACTGGTTGGTTTTGGAGGGTACCATTCTGATAACAAACGCATCGCTTGTGATCCTGTGATCCTTTGAATCACTTTAATTCTGTGACTTGGAATATAATTGCCATCATCTTTTCTCCCTAGGGTTATGTATTGAGCTCGTTTGTGATAACTATCTGCTTATCTTACCAGGAGTATGAAGCTGCCATAGAACAACTGAAGAATGAGCAGATACGGGTACAAGCAGAAGAGAGACGAAAAACGCTCAGTGAGGAAACAAAACAGCATCAAGCAGTAAGGGAACGGGGAGGAAGATAACTGATAAGAGGCCGTGTTTGTGTTTCCCATATGGAAAATGAAACGCTGCATGAATTGCCCCTTTTGATGGTGGTGGGGTGGCAGTCAGACGTAAATGGGAGGCCATTCACTGGCTGAGCCTGTCTTTTACGCTGGCTTTGTGATGATGAATTTAATTTGTAGTTAAGCGCATCTATGTCAACTTGAACTTTTGATACCAAAACCTTGGTATCGTCCAAAGAGACAGGTAATGGCACTTGCTCTTGTTGTTTACTCTTTGAAATTCCCCTAAAGGAACTTTTAGGGAAGTGCTGCTGAACAGCCTGAGGGACACTTTGTATTTAAGAGCTGGAGGTTTTATAACATTGTAGACTATTGGCTTATTGAGCACTGTTACCCTGGACAGTGAAATGCCTCAAGTTATTTGTATCTCAGTTTTAAGTAGCCGGTCAGCTTCTATTTCTTCTAAGTTTAATCTTTTGAACAGAAAAAGTAACAAAGGAGAAGCGATGCAAATCTGTGAGCCGCTGGAGGCTGTGTTGTGAGCGATGTAGGTGTTTTCTGCTATGTTCTAGCATGAGTGACTGAGGTGGCAATAGTACTGAAATCGGAGCAACTTAAGCTAGCTTTTTTTCTAATAGCTCGCATATGGTGGCTTTTTACTTTGAAAAGTAGGGGATTGATTGGTTCTAATTGATTATTCACTTTGGGAATAGAGCTAGAACCACTGGATTGGCACATGTTGCTTTTTATCCCGTCGGAGTTTAGACTTTGAACGGGGCCGGCTCAGGAAGCAGGCTTCACAGTCTGTTCACGAGTTAGCGCTTGGATTCTTGCAGTTCACAGGGCGTTACTTGAAGTCAAAGCTAACTTGATCGTGATGTGTTTCTGAAGTGCCATGGTTTAACATAAAGTTATTGAGGAGGTAACTTGCAAGCTGTTCTGATGTCTCTATATTTGGAGTGGAGAATAATATCACCCACTGTGCAGTCCTCGTTGATGGACTGCGGCCCTCAGACCACTTCTGTTGAGTTTAGATGATGTAGATGTATTTGCCAGTTGTAGTGGAAAATTGATGAGAGAAACTATGGGGGACAAGAAAAAGGATCAGGAAGGGAGCTTATCTGACAGGCAGTATGTATCTGGACACTTCTATTGCTTGCAGTCGCCAGTCCAGGTGCTATGTTTTAGAACATGAAAGCATGTTGATCCTAGTAAGTAGGTGTCCCTTTCTGGTCCAGAGAACACTTGTTCTTCGTTTTTGTATCTGTCATACCTTAAAATGAAGTCGGACTATTAGACTTCTCAGCATAGAGGAGTTTATGGAGCTGGCTGAGGAAACTTGTCCCAAACTTTGCCCGTTCATTTTTTCAAATCCTGGATTTTTTGTTTTTTTTCCTTTGTGTCTGCTTTATTTTTTTCCCCCTGCATGTTCCAGATATCGTTGCCCTTGGTACTAGGTTCTTTCAAGTGCGTGATCTTTTTATTCTGACTACTATTTTTTTTTTCCAGCGAGCCCAATACCAGGACAAACTGGCACGGCAGCGCTATGATGAACAGATGCGACAGCAGGTATGGTAGCTTCCTTCTCTAACCCAGCTGGGAACTGAATAGTAGCTTTCTTATGTCAAAGGTCTGGAAACGTGCCGTATCATGCTGGCCAGGTAGCTAATGCTAGACACAGTTGCTTTCATCCATACTATTCACTTGGCATCAGTGTTTCTAGCCAGACAAATCAAAGATCAGGACTTGGGACTATGAAATGTGAATCTGAGAGATGGGGAGCAGAAGAATGCACTTCAGCCTAAGCACCACCTTCTTGATAGCAATTAATATACTTAAGCTTACATAAATACCTAGTGACTGGTTCCTTACAACTTTAATGCATCTTCTGCTGTCACCTCTGCCTCCAGCAACTTGCTAATGAGGAGAACCTGAGGAAGCAGGAGGAATCTGTACAGAAACAGGAAGCCATGAGGCGTGGTAAGTTACAATTTTTCTTTCACAGTTGACAAAGTGGGTGGGCAGATCGGTCTCCGCTCTCGTGTTTAACTCCTTGTCTGTATTGGCTCCACATCACAACTGGGCGCGTGCTAATGTTACATTGGCAAATAGCAGGTTGATCCCAGCAGTACTAGAACTGCCAATTGATTGAAAAACCAGTTTAAGAAGTGGCTGAACTATTAAATGGCTGCTCTGTGGTACTTGGATTTCCCAATAAACTATCAGCATCTGCTGATATTGCAGTGAAATCCTGCTCTTATACTGGAGCAATCTAAAACAGAACCAATTTTGAGGAGGGAAGAGAAAGAAAATAGCTACTGGGAGTAGTGGTTGAAACCATGTCACCTAACCTCTATTTGCTTTTTGTTGTAAAAAATAAAAGCTGAATAATGACAACTTAGTCTGAAACTTGCTTTGTTTCTTCTCATTGTTATGGAGTTGCTGCAGTCACTGGGTTGGGAGAGCCAGCAGGACTCCACTAGGCCACAAGTGTCAGAAATGTAAGGCGGTTTGTAGGTGACCCAGTGGGAACAGAAAGTTGCTCGGCACGCACGTGTTCTGCCAAGTTGTCTGCTCCTTGCTGCCATCTAGTGTGCTCTGGGCTTTGATCAGTACCCTTGTAGTATTGCAGCAACCATTTAACAAAGCTCAGGGGTGAACCTTGGAGGAGGAGGAGATTTCATTCCTGAGGTCCCCACCTCCTCCCAGAGGCACTGTCTTTTTCCTTCTCTGTTGCTTTATCCCATGTTGTCTAGCTCTCTGGCTGAGGTCTGTCCTAAGCAATTTTTGTGGTAACAGGTTTCCAGAACAGATTTGTGATTGTCTTGCAGTGCCCTCTCTGGAGAGGGACGCCTATTTGGTGTGTGATCCCTCTAAGCACCCAGGGAAAATTCCTTGCCTGTCTTCTCTGATACTGTACTGGTTGGCTGTGGGACCACGCACAGCTGTGGTGAGGCCAGGATGAGTCAATGCATCTTTCCCCAACCTGCTGCCTGGGATTAAGCCAGCCCAAAAGATTGTTCTCTCCTTTTTTAAAGCTACTGTGGAGCGAGAGATGGAGCTACGGCATAAGAACGAAATGCTGCGCGTTGAGGCAGAAGCAAGAGCCCGTGCCAAGGCTGAGCGGGAGAATGCAGACATCATTCGGGAGCAGATACGCTTAAAAGCTGCTGAGCATCGCCAAACTGTGCTAGAGTCCCTCAAGTATGTGCAAGCCGACAGGAGGACGTGGTTGCCTAGCTTCTGTGCAGTTTTCCCCTACCATGTAGGAAACCATTGCTGTTTATTCCTCTAAGCTCTGAGGAATATTAAAACTGAACAGCTTTGTGCTCTGTACAATAGGAGTTAGTTGAAAGAGAAGGTTCGTTTTAACGTGTCTTGGTACGTTGTGATCTGAGTGTGAACCAAGGAGTACAGAGCTATTAATTTTGTACAATTTTCAAACGGTTTTGAAAACAGATGTTTTCAACCTGTATTTATTAAGATTGAGATTTGGTTGCTGTGAAAACTTCCTTTATGTTTTCTGAACATAAACCATAAAAGTAAACCAGTGCATCTCCAAAGGGTGGGCATTTGAATTTTTAATCTGTTAATTTCAGGTACTTTGAGACTTTTGAATAGAAAGAGCTTTTAATTTAAAGATTACAATGCATCACTTACCACTAAGCTGATTCTTTAATATATTAAATCAGCCTAGTGCCAAATACTTTTTTGGATTTAATCTCAGATCAGGTGTAGACATCAGATGACTATAAATGTATGTACATGCTCGTTCATGTTTGAGTTCCCAGGTGAGCCCTCAGTTTGTTTTGACTGGTTCTAAAGAAGATCATAATAGAATATAAAACTGTTGTAAATTGTTTCAAATCAGTCATCAAAATTCTTCTCTCTCCTGTTTGTCTTGATGTTTTGTTACCATAGGACAGCTGGAATGCTCTTTGGGGAAGGATTTCGTGCTTTTGTAACAGACTGGGATAAAGTTACAGCCACGGTAAGATTGTGTCATGTGCTGATAGCTTCCAGAAAAGTCTGTGTAAGTGTATGCAAAACTTATCTCCTCGCTGTGGTATGCCTGTGAAATTTTATGGCATGAAAGTGCTGCTTAGTGCTGTCTTGCAGTATTAATTTAAGGAGATACCACGTTCCAAATTTTTATACTAATTAATTCTCATCTTTGGTCACATCAAAGTTCTGGCTTTGATCAGCCCCGTGTAATTGTCTTGCCTTTCGAGGAACCACCATGTTAACAAACACCTTGCCTGAAGGTTTGCCTGCTGCTACAGGTGATCGGTGGAGGTTCTGTGAAGAAGTATGCTTCTTTTCATCCTAGCGTTTGCTCACAGTTGACCTAGCATTTGCTGCCTCTTGCGTATGTAAGGCAGCAGTATGTAGGTAACGAGCGTTGTCAAATGTGTAACGTTGCTTTATAGGACTACTTTGCAAGTGGTGTTTTTTGTGGGAACAGTAATCTAATCCCAGCTCCTTCCTGCTGATGTCTTCTGGTTAAACTTCAATCTGGAAATGGCTTTTTAGGGATACTAGGGAAAACACTGACAATGTGTAAGAGTTGATCACTGGTGGACAAAAAAGGGGTTTTGTTTCTTCTAGACCGCTGTTCTCCAAAACTTGTCATTGTGTACACCTCACAAGTAAAAAATAATAAAAAAAATCTGACAGTGTTCCCCCGCTACAGGTATATTTACTTATAAATTATTGGAATTACGGTAACAAATGTATATATTTTCTTCCTGCACCCCAGTGGATGGTCTTTCATACCCCCTGGGATGCATGCATGATGCTTTGAAGACCACCGCTCCAGACGAGGGATACAAGATAGTGACATGAAAGGGGAAGATTACGTGTTCTTTTTTTGTCTTGCCTGGAGAATTTGGATGATTACTATGCAACGATTGCCATGCAGTCTTCACTAACTTGAACACGCAGGCTTCTGCCTCTTCCCTGGTGGGAGTTCTCACTACATCTGCATTCAGAATTCCCATATTTATTGTAAAACTTCTCTTCTCCTTGATCTTCATCCCATTAATTTATGAGAGAGCATTGCTGGGGAGTAATGAGCATATAAATACTGAATGTTGATCACCAGGGACAACATCCTGTCATTAGAACAGGGAGTGGAGAATAACACAAGATTTCCTGAGTAAACATTGGAAGGAGAGCGTTCCTTTCTTTTCACTGCAGCAAAAATGCAAATGCTTTTAAAAAACGAATAACGCCGTTAGTCACTTGCTAATGATGGGCTTTCTTCCTCCCTCTTTGCCTTGACTGACATTTTTTTGGTGTCGTCTTGGGCGCCTGCATCCCCACATCGTGGGGGAAAAATGTTGTTTATGGATAAGCTGGAAATGTAGAGATCGCTTGTAGAACTGTTGTGTGTCTTGATCAAAGGCCATCTAAGCATATTTTCACGGGAGGAAAGAGCGTGGCAGTTACCTCTTGTTGACATAAGGCTGTCTCTCACGGCACTACTTACAACAAAACTTCGCGGTGCTAAAATAGTTTTAGTAGCATGGCTTGTTAAAATGGACAATTTGCTTGAAATCAGTCACAACCGTCTGCTCCGCCAGCCAGTTTTATACGGGGAGGCTGGCACAAAAGATGCTTTGTCTGAGTGAGTGCTCGTGTTCAGTGGATCCTTTTGTAATCAGCAGGCCCTACCTGGAGTGCCTGCAGTATCCGGAGCCTTTTGAAGATTACTGCCTGGTGCTTTTAGCTGCATATTCTCTTGACCCAGATACCAGTTTCCTGCATTATGGTCACTTTTGCTTCTGACGAGCTCTTGTCTTGTGAATTTAGGACTTTTTTAAATAATGCCAAGAGTGCATATATTTTTGGAAAGGAGATAACACAGCCCAAATTCTTACATTTTCTGTTGCTTTGAAAAATGCTGTAATGCAAGATTTAGCCAGTTCTTTTTAAGAGTTCCTCTAAATTAGCCCTGGATTTTCATCTTTCTGCCTACTGTAAGGGTTGCTTCTTTTCCTACCTCTCCCCATCTGTGTAACCCCAAAGGTTCTGTTCAGAGTTGGTTTTGTTTTCAGTGGAATTCACTTTGTCAGGCATAGATTGCTTCCTTTGCTGGATACTTCGTGATGAGCAGATAGGCACTGTAATCAGACTGATTTGTGGAGCTGGCATAGTGATTGGGCTCTTCCGGGAGGGTGAGTTGAATAATTTTCCCATTTTGATATGTAGCTGTCAATCTCCAAGCTGTTTTTTTCTCTGCATCTTGTAACGTGGGTGTCAGTGAAGACCTAAATTCTGATAAACTTCCCTCTGCCTGGATGGATCTGATGCACCAACCCCTAACTTTGCTGCTAAGCAGGTGAGGCAAGGGTGCGTGAGGTCTTTGTCAAGGTACCTTGCTTTCAGAGGGAGGCTGCTAAAAAGGTGGAGTCTCTTGTGTCTTCCAAATGCCTGTAAGCTGAGGTGAATCGGGTGCAGAGTTCATCTTATTCTTTGTGTCTTAGAACCTGCAGCTCTAAACCCTTCGTGTTTCCATCCAAAGCACGGGTATGTTGCACGTCTGAGCAGATGGTGTCTCATGGTTTATTGAACAATGCCATCCTTGTTGTCCTTGAGCTTTTTGACCTTGTTCTGTACGTGTAGCAGAAGCCTGCTCACTCTAAAAGCAATTGCAGCTTGCCCTTTTGTCTACCTGGGCTTGCTCTGGTAGGAATCACTGGCATCTAGCTGTGAGCTGAACACTGCTGATTCCTTACGCTCGGAACGGTGAGGAACAGTTGGCCTCTTCCTAAACACCTCTCAGTTTAAAAGTAATACCCCTTGTTCCTTGCATTTTCAGTTGAATAGGATTTTTTGGTAAAGCAACTGACTAGATTAGATACGTATGAACAGGTGGAACGGGAGGCTTATGTTTGTGCACCTGAATTAAAGGTTTATAAAAGGTATCAGTGCTTTCAGTCTCTGGGAACAAGGTTTAAGGAGAAAATCCCGTACGTGCTAAAGATTTCTGTAAAGTCTTGCTTCC
This sequence comes from Cygnus atratus, assembly GCF_013377495.2. Taxonomy (NCBI): domain Eukaryota; kingdom Metazoa; phylum Chordata; class Aves; order Anseriformes; family Anatidae; genus Cygnus; species Cygnus atratus. The sequence goes on along the minus strand of NC_066382.1, from coordinate 2,693,508 downwards.
GAATCCTGCCTATCCCGAGATGTTAGTCATAGGAACCTCCTGGAATGTCTTTAGCATTGTCAGCACAGCTCCTTGTCTGTTCTGACAGCTCGCTGTGGTGGAAAATGCTGCCTGCAGGGCTGCTTGGTTTAATATGAGCCAACTTAGCGCTGAGCTGAGCAGCGACCATAAACCACAGAGCAGTCTGGAGTCTTTCTGCTTCACCGACAAATTGATGGGAATGTCTTGCATTCTAGGGTTTCTGAAAGACCTCATCTTTCACTGTAATGCAGTGGTGGTAATTCCCATGGTGGTTTTAGCTTTGAAACTCTTCTTGAGTACCTGTTTTTCTTCTGTATTGGATCTGACATGACTGTTCTCCTTCAGCAAATGGTTTCGGCCTCTGCTGTCACTGCACTTACTTTCTCTGTCTCCTATTCAAAAATGAGTTCTAGGAAGCATTTTTAAACAGCAGCAGTTCTCGTGTACCAGTATTTACCAAAAATACTAGTGTACGGTGCTGTGTTGATATTACTGCTGCATTTATGGTGCTACCTATGTTCTTACGTGGGTCGTAGGCTTACTGTGTGGGACAGTTCTAGGGCTCAGCTGATGGAATGTCTGTGTGACTGATACATAACCTTATCCGTTCCTGTTTTTCTCCTTACTATCCATTTTTGCTACCCTGATGGTCTCTGTACTCATTTCACAGCTTTTTCTGCCTGTGTTATGACAGGTGATTGGTATGTATTCACTTGGGAGCATCTGCCCCCTTGTCCTTGGTGGCAGCCACAATTTGGATGTTTCCCTTGGCATCTTTAGTTCAGCACAAGTTTTCATGCATGAGGAGGGGGTAGTCTGGCAGGCAGCACCTGGTTTATTCAAGCTTATTATTATTAAGTGCCTGCACGGAATACCTTTTAAAAAAAAAAAAAAAAAGGTGGGGGGGGGAGAAATGAACTTGACTGTGTAAACAGCAATAAAACATCTGAGCACAAAAAAAACCATCCTGCTTGCTAGCATCTGTACTGAACCATAGTTCCCTACCACAAGACATACTGCACGTCCACCGTTGCTTTACTGTCAGTTTTTTCTAATCCTCACCCCTTTCCTTTCCAGGTGGCAGGCCTAACCCTGCTAGCAGTGGGAGTTTACTCTGCCAAGAATGCCACCGCAGTAGCCGGGCGATACATAGAAGCACGCTTGGGCAAACCTTCCCTGGTGAGAGAGACCTCGCGTATTACTGTGCTGGAGGCACTTAAGCATCCTATCAAGGTAAAGTTTAGCTTTGTTTTTGTCTTGTTCTTAGCCACGAGGATGCAAAACTCCTTTTACAGCTCTGTGGGTCTTTGAATAAACATACGATTAGAGACTGCACAGGTGAGCTGATCTCGTTGCCATTTTATATAAGGTTTGGGGGTATTGAGTTTCAGAAGCAGTGGTTGATTTCTACATGTGAGTGATTGATTTTTGTCCTCTCTAGGTTGGTAAGCGTCTTACCAGCAAGGCTCAGGATGCCCTTGAAGGAGTTGTTCTCAGTGTGAGTACTGTTTTTTTCTATCTTGGTCTGGAACGATGACTTCTGAATCTCAATAGGAAAAGCTGTTACCGTACACACGTTTCAAACGCTGTAATTCTGAAGACTTATCACCCTTGGGGCACCGAGACCATAAATAAGTTCCTGCGTTCAGTGACATACATTAACAATTCTGTTAACCTTCTTTTCCCTCTGTGCAAAGCAGTTAGAAATCTTAGCTCAGTGCTTGCCTGGCTGCGGTTTTTCCTCTGTAGTCAGCATGTTAATATTCAGAGTTCTGCTTGTCTCATCTAATCTGCGAAATATTACTGAACCTAGATCTGCTTGTAGGCCAAAAGCCTCAGCAGCATGTGCACTTGCCCATCTTGTGAATGGTTCTAAACTTGCTAATTAGGGCTGCCTCTGTGTATTTGATTCTGAATTTTGATTCCTTGATATCAGGCAAATTCAAGTGCTCGAGGCTGCTGAGAGAAAACGCTCCTGCAGGAGTAGCTTTCTCCCAGTACCTCTATAAAGGCAGTAATAAGTTTGAGCATGGATGTTTATCACTGAAATGAAAGAATTAGCGCTGCAGAGAGCGCTTACGTTTTGACGTATCCCTCCCAGGGCATCCAGGATGAAGTGAATGTTGAGGTGTTAGCACTTCTTAGAGCAGTTACTGCACTGCTTCCTGGCTTGATAGAAGAGAACCGCAGTCAAGTGGACAGAACTTGAAATTGAGTAAATCCTGATATACAGAGGGAAACGACCCTAATCCAAAGCAATAAGCAGCTGAAGTTGAGGCTTAAAAGCTTGAGACTGTAGGAGTGCTGCCAACTTCTTGCTGGTACCGATCTGTGAAGCTGATAGATGCTGGTCTCTTGGTACTTTCTGTTCCTTAAGTTTAACTCTTTTCTTACAGCCACAGTTAGAAGCACGTGTGAGAGATATTGCCATAGCAACGAGAAATACAAAAAAGAACAAAAGCCTATACCGGAATATTCTTATGTATGGTCCCCCCGGCACTGGAAAGACACTCTTTGCCAAGGTAAACCCTGCCAAGATTCTGACAAGGTGTATGTTGCAGAGGGCTCTGAAAACTACGAGGTCCTAAGCACCCTCTGTGGTCTGAAATCCATCGCTTGACCTTTGTGGTTTTGCCTCCCTTTTGGGAAGGGAAGAGGACATCCACCTGCTCCAGCTCCAAATTAGTGCAGCTGCTTGGATTCTAGTGCTAAGCGTAGGCAGAAGAGCCCTTCCATCTGGAAAAGGCACTTGGCAACTGTGACTTGTGAAATTGCAACACCAGCCTGCTGTCTCGTTTCCACCTCTGTTAATTATATACGCTTGTCTAAACAGGGTTATTCCTGCTTGTCGCTTACTAATCCTCAAGTGAAAGAAGAGATAGGTATGGCTTTACTGTGCACATGTTCCACAAGGGTGGTGTTTGCATGGATTTGAGGTGGGATTTGATTTTTGACTTGCTTATCAGTGCTTGTCCGGTAGATCTGAGGTTCCCTATACTTGTTTGATTTGGTGACTCAAGTTGAGTTTTGTGTCCCTGTCAATATATAAACCTGTAGCCCAATACCTTGCTGCTGTCTCCAAGAGTCTGCCAGCTGGTTTGGATTTGTAAAGCCAGCAGAGAGGGGCAGGGCTAGGAAATCGCAACAGAAACATGAAGAGAAGAAGGAAGAAGAGCTGAGGAAAGTGTTTAGCAGTGGAGAAAGGGGAAGAAGTGTATTTAACACCCAGTAGCATGGAAACTCCAAGGGGCTGGTGGTGGTAGCTGTAAAGGATTGGAACAGGTTGGAAGAGTGAGGAGAGGGCTGAGTGCATCTGACGCTTATGCTCTAGAGAGGAGCAAATACTGCACTGAGAAGCCGACTGTTTTTTGAGCTGTGGCTTTGGCACTTGGGTTAATGGCAGTGACTGTACAGTTTGCTGTTACTGCTCTTCCAAAAAGGCGACGTGTCGCAGTGTGCTGGCCTTTGACTACTGCAGCGCAAAGCTTTATGGGTCTGCAGCTGTAAGTATTCCTGCTATATGACAGGATTCTTGAGGCAGATGTGAAAACACTTGGATATAACTGTCAAAGCTCCCAGCTTCGTTGGACTGATGTAAAACACTAAACATTAGCAGCAGGAACTGGGTGGTTTTAATAGGCAGAGCAAAGCTTGTTTTTTTCCCTGCCTCCTGCTGCGCAGCAGATAATTGGTTGGGTTCAGCTAAGCATGTTTTGCTGGAGCTGTTGCTTGTCTACGTGGGTTGACTTGTTCATTTTAACCTTCAGATGACTTTCTTTGACTCACAGAGCTGGATAGCCAGCTCCGGGTCAGCTGATGATGTGTAACTCAGCCTGCTGTCTGTCACCGTGGCAGGGCTCAGTTGGAGGCTGGTTTGTGAACCGTTCTGAAAGGGAGGATGGAGATCTTTCCCTTTATTGGCTTCACATCCTCGCCATGCCTGTTCTTTCAGACACAGGCGGTTGCGGGCTGATTCACCACTGAGGTGTCGCAGTGAGATGGAGAAGAATTTTAAGCTGGAAGCTTAATTACCATGCTACATAGCCCTTGGCAGACTAGTTGGGGCTGAAGTAGAGGGAGGTTTCCTGAGGCTGTAATTCTGCCCTGCAGCGGCATGGCAGCCTAAGCAAACTTTGGTCAGTGCGAGCCATAGACTCGTCTGATGTTCTCGGTTAATTTTGGCTATCTCCTGTCAAACTTGCTTTATGGGCAGGCTTGCATTTCATGACTTAGCTGAAAAAGCACAGATTTGAAAGGCTTTTTTGTTTGGTTGTTTTTTTTTATTTAATACCTGAAGCTTAAGGGAGATATTTCCAGTGTGCCTCAGGAGCTTCATCAAACCCCTTTGTTTAGTACCCACCAGACTAAGGAGTTGTGGCAGGTTTTAAAAACACAGTAGTAAAGTTCTGTTATTTTATCTGAGTACTCAGTGGGTTCAATGAGCATTTCAGTCTACCTTTTTTTTTTAAATAAACCAATACAACTTTGAGTTATATTAGTTAAGCATCTAGTGAAAAGAATCCTGTTCTGCTGCACAGGGGAAGTAAATTACGAACTAGACCATGAAGAACAGAGTGGAAGAAACAAACAACACAAGTTACAGATAGAGATATAAGCACTCTCAGCAGTGCCTTCTGCTGATAAAATTTCATGTGTTGCCACAAAACTAACTTTCTGTCTTTCCTTCCACTTCAAAGCAATGCTGAAAGCTGCCCCCACGCTGCTGAAGTGGTAAAGAAGTATTCTCTTCTTTGAGTGTACTCACCGTCTGAAAATAAGCACGTTGATAGGTCTAAGCAACTTTTATTTCTCTCCTCATCTTTTACGGTCTTGCAGTGAAAGAGTGCGCTTAACCCTTTGGTTTTGTTTCCTTCCAGAAATTAGCCGTGCATTCGGGCATGGATTATGCCATCATGACAGGTGGTGATGTTGCCCCCATGGGGCGGGAAGGAGTTACTGCCATGCATAAGCTCTTTGACTGGGCAAACACCAGTAGGAGAGGGTAAGTAGAGGTTCCTCTGACCCCTGAACGTGCTTCCTTGCTCAAAGAAGCTCACTGCAGTAATGTAGCTCAGAGCCCTGATCCGTGTGAGTGATACTCGTGCACAGATGAGGCAACGCTGACCAGGAATAACACCATCCAAAGTTTGCCTAGGATGGGTGAACTTTTGCTGCTTGGTAGTATTTAAAAGGCTGAAAGCTTTTGCTCTTCTGCTCCACCAAACCTTTTTTGTTTACTTCAGAGTTTCCAGATCAGCCATAGCTTGACTCCCTGCTGCTCTCCCCGCGCTGGTGGAGAGAAGTTGCACGCTTGAAGGCTGGGCTGCATGTCTTTCAGAGGGATTTCTGTTCTGACAGTATTCAGCATTAGCACAAGTGGAGGTGCAAACAGGTGCTTAAACTCACTGGATGTTAGGTTCCCTGCTGCAATTGTGCAGGTTTTAGACTGGTAGTGTTTGGATTTGACTTCTTGTTTAGTTTTTGAGCCTCAAGCAGAAGCAGAGAAATATAAGAAAAAAGGATAAGTTGGAGATGGATGCTAAAGGCATCGACATTAGGTGGAGGTAAAAGTCACAAGCCACTTGTGATTTTTTTGGTCAACTTTAAAAAAACAACCAGAAGGATTCATACTAAGGCTAAAACTTGACTCCTTGATTTTTTTTAAAGTGTGTGTATGGGTGTAAATTCATTCTGTAGTCCAAAGGCAGTTGAGGAGCTCTTTGTCCAGCCAGGTTATTAAAATCCAATAGATTGCTGCATTTGTCACCTAGATATTTCCGTTGGCTACTCTGCAAGTTTGTTTTTTAAAGGGGAGAGTAAATGTCCTGAGGATTTCTACTCCTTAATCTCCTCTTAACCTGATGAGCTGTAGAAGGAAAGGTGTAAGAATTTAAGCAAGCTTAGAAAAAGAAGTTGGAAGATATAGGAGATTACAGATGCTGGCTGAGTTTATTCTGTCCTCATCAAAAACTTGCGTTATAAGAACTTTAAACACTCCAGATACCCTTGATCATCACCTTTGTAAGATGGTTTACATGTGTCCGTAGATGTCAGTATTCTAACCTTTGGTAACATGCAGTATTTAAGCAGCCTTTATTCTGGATATCCAACAATCTTAGGTGCTGGTGAGTGCCGTGTTACCTTTATTAGCTAAAGCAATAGTGGTGGAAGATGCTTCTCTGCAGAGATTGTAGCTGAGAATATTTTCAGAAAAACTGGAATTGAATAAAAGATGTTAAGAGGCCCTGAAATCCCTTGAAAGAAAGCTGTATTTGAAGCTGGACAAGAAAGTAATACAAGCTGTGGCAGCTTTATGAGCAACTTGGTTCTGTTATTGATAAACATCTTTATACGCTTGGTCTCTTGGGAAGAGCACTACCCCTGGGTTATAAGTGAATTTATTTTCGTGAATTATTCATTGATTTTATTAATTCACTTCTCCACAGGTAGTAAAACCATTATATTATTGGCAGTGTGGTTTGGAAAGGAAAAACTCAAGAAAATAGCAAAACTGTGTGCAAAGGAGGACTCTGTTTGCAGGTTTTCAGAATGGCATAAGGAAGCATGGCAGGAAGAAGTCACTGTCAACAAGACTTCTGTGCTTCTGTTTTGGCCTTGTAGCCTTGCATACACTCCTCTAGATAGGAGTAATGCTAAAATAAGCACTCATAAGTACCTGGGGAGCAGGACTAGATTTCAGAGATCTGATCAGACTTGACAGGAACATGCCAGCAATGCTAGATAGAAACCCATTGCCAAACTATGCCCATGAAAATGCCTTTTTCTCTGGTAACTGTTTTCTCCCATCTGTATTTAAAAATCTGGAGGAGGTTAAGGTCGTGTGCCCAAGAATTGCTTCTGCTCAGCCTGCTTCTGAACAGCAGGAAACAAAACTGCAGAGGCCTGGAGGCGTTTATGGCCTAAGGTGTCTTAAGTTAACTCCTCTTTCTTAACTGTTGGCATGGGCCAAGAGCATGCGACCAGAAAGTCGCTGCAGCTCAGATGAGAAATGTTGCCTTAAGAAATGAAATTGGTTGTGTAATCCTTTGGGTTTACAGCTGGTCACAGGTGTGGGTGTCATGTAGGGGGACAGGAGAATCCTTGAGCCATTGGAGCCTCACTTACCTGTCTCCTATTACTGTGTAGTGCTTTCTTTTTACAGCCTCTTGCTATTTGTGGATGAAGCAGACGCATTTCTGCGGAAGAGGGCAACAGTAAGTACTTTCTCTGTGGTCATTATCTGCGCATGCTGCAGTTAGCCAGCCAGCCCACAGCCTTCTTGCTTAACCCGATCAGCCAGCTTACACAGGCAGAACATTAAAACTGGAAGGTGCCACATTACTCAATTAAGTCATGCAGAAACAAGAAATGAGCCTCTTACAGCTGAATGGGATGAGCACCTCAAGACTGACTTGGGAATTTTCCTGCAAAAGACATGGATGATATCTTTTGGGGGGTTTGCAGGTGACCGGGCAGTAGGAAAGAGGTGCTTTGTACAAATAACTATTTATCTTGAGATGTATTCGTAACCAAGCTGTTTTTCACCATGTTAACAAAGCTATATCAGCGCACACAAAAAAGATGTATTTATTTCAAACTAAGTTACCGTACTGTGCACTGAATCTGGCCTTGCTACTTGAACCCCAGTGGTCTATTTGAAGAGTCAACCCTAAAAGATTACTTTAATTATCCTGTAGGTATCTTAACTAGATTAGGGAAGGCCACCTGGGCCATTGTTAGAGCATTGGGTTTGAAATCAAGGGAATCACTGACTGGGCAAATGTTTAACCTCTCGGCTGAAGCTTTGCTTCCTAACTTTTCTCCTGGGTATACAAATTGATCGTTTTTTTCCTTCAAGTTATTATAGTGCTTTGGAGTCTAATGCAAATGCTTGACAATAACAAAACTCACTTTGTCAATAATGCTGCTTAAAGCTGTGACCTCTCGAGTCCCAAGCAGTTGATCTATCTTTGAATTTCTTCTTTGCAGGAGAAAATCAGTGAAGATCTCAGAGCAACTTTAAATGCATTCCTGCACAGAACAGGGCAGCACAGCAACAAGTAAGTATCCAACCCTTCAATTTTCCTGAGCTGAGGAAAGCCAGGAAGTGCCTATGGTGTGCAAATGAAAGTTGGAAGCCTCTGATCCATACCACTAAGGGCTTGAAAAATATGCACAGAATATTCCCTTCTTAGTTTATATACCGAATGCAGCTTATGCCTCCTTTATCTTTTCCCGGAACGTGGAACTCAGAAGGGTTGTACATAAGGTACAGATTTTTGCAAGATGTACAAGTTCTTACCTTCAGATAGTTTTCCCTCTTTTTCTAGGAAATAGTTCCTTTTAGACTTGTAATATTTCGTAACTGTGGATCTGGCAAAGTTATGTTTCTGACCGGATTTATAGTTCCTCTGCAAGCCAGTGAGAGGGAGTGGTAAGGAGGCAGTCCTTTTCCCTGGTATTAGGGTACCTTAGCACTGCTCTGGGCATGCTTGTTTTGGTGCTCCTGGGTGCCATGCCTCCGCTCTAAACAGCAAGGCTGTCATTTTCACGGATGTTTAATTTGCCCCTAACTTAGATCGTGAACCATTCTAGTAGAATGAACACATCCTCATGATTCATGCACTGCATTTTGCTTCTAAAGAGCCTTATTGCTGCTTTGGGCAGTAAGGCATCCCGCATTCATAAATGGGAATTTACTGGCACAAGCCTAACTGTGTGTAAATCTAGCTGAGTTGGAGAAACCCTGAGGAGTACTGTTATTTGGCTGTACCAGTGAATTGTTACCACTGTAACTGAGCACTAGTAATTGTGAATTGCTGGCTTAAACTTCCCAAAGAACTTTCTGCGTCTTCTTGCTGGGTATCTGACTGTGCATGTTCGCTTTATCCTTCTCACCCAGATGTCCAAGGGAAGGTTTGAATATCGGGGTGGGTGTCAATGCTTTTTCTAAGCTGTGTTTCTGCAGGGGTTTGGAGGAATTTCTTGTCGGTAGAAAAGGAATGATTTCGCGCCAGTGTGGCTCATGGGCCAGCTAAGTATCTTCAGAAATGACAGCAAAGAACACAGCCCCCTGTGGACTTGGATTTAAATAGACTGCAAGAACGTCAATATTCCAATAGCTGTGGTTAAAAGCCCATTTCAAATTATAATGCACTATTAAGCTGGTAACATCAATTAAGGCATTAAAGTAGAATTGACATGGGGAAAAAGCAGCATTACGAAGCAAAAGAAAGGGCTCCTGTCTTCAAAATGCTCCAGGAGAGAGCATGACCTGGAAGCTGGCACATCTGTACCGTGGAGCAACGCTTGGTCAAACGAGCCACCACTATATTACAGTACCTTTTGTGAATGCCTCTGTTTCTGTACATGTTAGACTTGTAGCAGGAAGGTGTTCTCAGACTTCCTTGAAAGAAATAGGTGAACTTTTGCCAGCTGCTGCAGAAGAACAACCTCCCCATGCAGTGGCATGCCCAGCAGTGGCTAACTCCCCTTGTCCTTAGGCCAGGATGAGCCCATTCCGTGCTCTGCAGTGCTTTGAGCTGGCTGAGGTTCCAGTTGTGCTGTAGGCTGTCAGTTTGGCAGTCCCTCATAATAAGGATTTTAGTCCTGCTGTGATTCTAGGGTGCTGTGCAGCTAGCAGCTTGAAGCTAGATCCCTGAAGTGGGATTTAAGTTGGAGATATGTACATGCCAGAGAACACTTCTCTCTGTGTTGACACTTGTTCCAAAGTTGCAGACTTAGAGGTCTGTGGGAGGTTGTACTCTTCCAAAATGTTTCATGCCCTTAACTTGAGGTTGATTGTGGGTAAAATGATTAATTAGGGTTCTGTAGCAGGGACAGGCTGGGGAAGGCTGATACTGAAAGGCTAAGTACTGAGTTAAATGCATTTCAGTTGTAAATAGCTTAAACTGTGCTGCATTTTAGTATGTGGCTTGAAATGCTGTTACAAAGCTGTTTCTAAGAAATCTTTAGATGCGTCAGGTCTTTGATACTGGCCATGCTGGTTCCTGATGTTCAGACAGGTTCTCTAATGTGTTTTTGTATGTTTCTCAATCTTCCTTCTCGTGTTTTATGCTTCCAGGTTTATGCTTGTTTTAGCAAGCAACCAGCCTGAGCAATTTGACTGGGCTATCAACGACCGAATAGATGAAATGGTGAACTTTGATCTGCCCCAGCTAGAAGAACGGGAACGGCTTGTGAGGATGTATTTTGATAGGCATGTCTTGAAGCCAGCTACAGAGGGTAAACAGTGAGTATCCCTGCAGCACTCTTCGCCTGTGCAGGATTCTCGTTGTTTGTCTCCTCGTCTGTGTATTTTTTCAGTATTTCTAAGTAGCATTTTTCGAGGAAGTATCTCTGGTTGTATGTGGCAGGCCATGGGACATCTTTCCAACTTTTCCAGGAAGTTGAATGGTCGATAGCAAGTTTCCAGGGTCTGATCTTGGAAGCATTGGGGTTACGGTGATATTATCTTACAAATGAAACCAAAAGGCAATCTGGCTGGTCTTACTGTCTGTCACATTATGCATAAACCCAGTTTAAACCACTCATCCAGATCAGAGCTGGAAAGATGCCTCTTGCCATCCTGTTATGGGATGAGGTGCCGTCCTAGAATTTTATGCCATGCTTTGTCATATACTCAAAACTTAGGAGACCTGTTACTGCGTTGGAGGCAATAATGTAGGTGTGGGCACTGTTGGAACTCCTCGTATCCAAGCACTTGCCTTTGCTAGTTTTAATCCAGGTACACACGTTTGTTTGTGCCATAAAATCAGGCTTTCTATCAACTCCTTTATTCGGGATGGATCTTTGTATAGAGGTTCGTCTGGCCTGATCTTTGATTTCAGTTTCATGTTGCTCTTTACAAAACTTACCTCTGGCTTACCCCTCCTCCTGTCACGTGGCTACATGTAAAGTAATCCTTGTGCTTGTGCTTTCAGACGTTTGAAGCTGGCCCAGTTTGACTATGGCAAAAAGTGCTCAGAGATTGCCAGGCTGACAGAGGGCATGTCTGGTCGAGAGATCTCTCAGCTTGCTGTGGCGTGGCAGGTAAGTAGGGCTTTGATCACTGGGCTTCCTGGGTCACGTTCACTTTCTGGAAGGCTTGAACGTTTGAGTTTTGGAGTCTCAGAATTTGAATCACTTTCAAAGTTTCCTTATGTCCTTGCAGTAATACTAGAACGTTGCCAGCTCTGAGGTGGGTGTCAGAACATCCGCATAATTTATCTCACATATAGGAAGAGCTTTTATAATCACTAGTGGGGAAATCCCACTGAATTTAGTGAATGTATTCCTCTTACTACCATTTTTTTCACCTTTTAAGCTACAGAAAGCGAATCTCCTTTCTAGTCTTTACCTGTGGAAGTCATGAGCTGAGATCCGAAGTAGTCATTCAAGTGCTGATAGCCCTTATTTTATTCTTTGTTTGTATGTTAGAACACAGCTGCTTAATTTTCCCATGTGTTTCAATAATACAAAATCCACACTTTGAAGTCTGTGCTGTCATCTGAAAATGTACATAAAGCTTTACTAAAAAAAATCTGTTCTCTAACTGCCTGAAGATGTGCCAGGTTAGTACTGTTACCAGCTCAGTCAAGAAACTCAGCAAGATGCTTGACTGGTATTTGAGATTCAGAAGGAGCTGGTGCATGTCGATGGGATTTAGATGGACTGCCGTAGTGTCCAGTTAGCATCCGTTCAAAAACGGCTCCAGAGAGCTGACGGTATGGAAGAAGGACCAGAATCTTTGGCATATTTGCCTTTCCCAGAACAAGTAGGTCGTGGCTTCACTTTTTCCAGGTATAGCTAAGCTTTTTCTTGGCTTCTGATTTTGAAACCCAGAGTAAAGACTAAATGTACTTGTTTTAAACTGTGTGACAGTGCTGTGGGGGAGAAAGCAGACCTCCTAATTCTTGTAGAAATTCTTTGTCTCTTTACTTAGAAGAGAACCCCACTATCCATGTATGTGAAAGGTCTTGCTGCCACACGTTTCCTGTAATTAATAGCTGTGGAAAATGATCCTTTGCATTTTATAACCTTTTCAACTCTCTTGGTTTGTCATTCCTCCCCAGAATTGACCTTGGCTTCTAAAATTTATCCTTTAAGTGATCTTGAAGGAAGGGGAAGGTGGGGGTGATGTTCCTTAGTGTTGTTGCCCTGATTACTTCTTAAAATGTACCTCATAGCACGGGGACTATCAGCAAGGGGGGGGGGGCTCCATAAAATTGCATAAGATTATGCTGTCACACAACAGTCAAAGAGCGTTTTAAGGAAAAAAAAAAAAGAAAAGGGGGGGAAGCAAAAAGCAGGAGAGAGTTGGCAAAAAGATAAGAACAGTTTTGAAGCAGAATCTGCAAAAAGCTTTGTCTGTATCAAAATCAAAGTTATTGGTGTTCTGGATCAAGGGACTCTGTATCTTGTCCTTTGTTGATCAAGAAGAGTGTCATGGGGAAGTGTTAAAATAGCACAGCCTTTTTGCAGCTGGTGGCTAGACACGTGGACTTCTTTCCTCAGGAGCTGGCTGGATGGATACAGTTCACTAGCAGGTTTGTGAGAGCATCCAAAAAAGAGTAAGGTTTCTGCACTGAATGCTGCCCTAGGCTGATCCTAAATGCTACCGTAAGGCTCTTCTTCAGTCATTGGGTCAAGGAGCTTGTGTAGAGCCATACAGAAGCTTTGTTTTTGCCACGTTTGGCCCACTGACTTTTGGCTCTGGCCGGACTTGAACACCTACCTGTGTTTTCCTGCTACGCAAAGTACTGAGGGTATGGCACTGCAGGAGCTGCAGTTAAAAGCCTCTGCATGAGCAGAGCTCATCGCAGCTGTGCAAATGTTCTAAGTACCCTTAACCCAGCCTGATCTTCTGAGTGGTGTCAGTGCTTTGAGGCCTGGGTCAGGTTTACCAGGTAGCCTGTTATACGAGCTGTTACAATGCTCTCTCCTACCAGGGAAGGATTGATGCTGCGGTTTGAGTCTTTCTGGCAGTGTTAGTCCTGCCTCTCATTCCTGCCTTTCTGCTATCCTTTGCATTGTGCTAGCACACCTCTTTGTATGGCTGTACTATGAACTGGGTCAGGGAGCTGAACAGAATTAAAAATAGCTTGGCAAGACGACTTCACCGCATAGTGACACTTTTGTCTTGGCACATGTGAGGTCAGGGTATGCAGGGGCTGTATGAGCCAGCACGTCTAGCTCAAGCCGTGCTTACCAGACTGTCCTCAGCTGGATGCAGCAGCTGTCAAGTGGTAGTATGCTACCGATAGGACTGCTAATTTCGGAGTAGTTGGTCTTTGAAACTCATGTAGGATTGAACTGTTGATTTTTAAGATGCTTCATGCCAAAGATGGCTGATGTGGGAAATAACCCGATGTGAGTAGCGCGCGCTTAATCCATTTCCAAGCCTCGGTTTTGTTCCACTTGGACAAAATTTTGTCCCTCTTGGATGTGGGGAGCTTTAAGGAAACTAACCTGAGGATTTTCTAGTTAAGAGGAAGATCTGGACTTCCCTCTCTTCCCTACTTGCAGTTGCTATTCCTGCCCTCCCCCCAAAGCATTATGGCAAGCTAAAAGCACAGGCAGGAAGAATTTGAGATGTTGTACAAGTTGAGAAGATAGAAGGCAGGAAGAGCCAAGAAAAGGGGAAAACAAGGTATCTCTTACAGTTCTGGTTTTGATCTTAGTAACACCTTCCAGAACTGTTAAACAGCAGATGTCGTGAGCCTCGTGCTCTTTAGAAGTCCTCACAGCTGCCTTGAAACAATTATGTCTTGAGACATTTAAGCATCCAGTGCTTTTTTAGATAGGCTCATCACAACAGCTGCTGCAATACAATATGCCTACGGTCTCTGTTTAATAAATGGATTCAATTGACCCATTCTGGGGAAGATTACAGCACAAAGCCCTAGTGAAAACTGCTTATTGTGAATGCTGGAGCACAAAGCTGGATGGGAGCATTTTGTTTGCCTTTTGTTTTCAGTTATTTTGCATTGTGCCCTGATGCGACTTGGCGCTAATCCTCAAAGTGTAGGCTTAATTGCAACATGCCTGTTACTTAATTCACCTCAGATTTGTGTGTGTGTGTTTTCTTAATTAGTTTTTTCCTCCAACAGTCGTTTTCAGTGTTGCTGTCTGTGCAGCAGACCTCTGTGCAGCGTTCCACCTCTGCAGAGGTGTCTGAGAACAAAACCTCAACCAGTGTCTGGACAACAGAGACGAATGCTCAGGGTGCAGAATGTCAGGCTTAATCTGCGGTGAAGTGTTGTTCTGTTCCACAGGGGCTGTCCTACTGTTACCACAAGCTGACTGAGACCTTGCTGCCTGCAATTCCAGTCTTAACCTCCATGCGATGAAACCTAGCCAAATCGCCCACCAGGTAGCTCTAGGAAAGGTAGTGGGGCATCTGTGGTGCTGCTCCCGCTGCTATTCCAGGTCTGCAGAAGTGCTGGAGGAAATGGGCAGGGAGCACCTCTTGTAAAAAGCTGACAGGAAGGTATTTATCATATTCTTGATAGAGTTTTGAGATGCTGGGACCTACATCGGCTCTACATAGCCTGTCTGATCTCATCTCATGGCCAGAACTGAACCTCAGAGGTGGTTTGGGGAAAGGTAACGCGTGGAACCAGCTGGAGAGAAACCATCATAGCCATCAGCTCTTAACCAAAGAGCAAACTGGAATGACAGCACGTGGCCACTTCGCTGTCCCGTGGCCTTGCAGTCATTTCCCACGAAGATGCTTTTGGATTGCTCTGCCAATACTGCTATTAACATAAGCATCTCGGTTAAACTAGAAGCCCAAGCACTAGTTGCAGCTTTCATACATCTAATTTCACTCTAAGCTGGGTTTGAAATTGATTGGGTGCCACTTAAATGAAGCTCTGGGTCGCTGTTGTTTCACTCTGGCTCACGTTGTCCTGAAACAGAAAAAAATAAGTGCAGAAAAGCAGGGAGTGTAACCTCTAGTGCTGGGAGAAATATTGTTGTCTGTGGCACAGCTAATAGTCTGCATGCTAGAAATCCATTTTAATCTCTCCTGCAGAAGACTGTGCCTTCCCTTTTGTCCTTGTTCTTTTCCATTCTCCATATCTAATCCTTCAGGAATATAGCACGGATTAGATGCATTTACACGCTTTAAAATTCCCGTCAGATCTATTACAGTGCTGTGCAGACTTTCAAGTTCTGCACCCTGAACTTGAACCCATTGATAGGCTTTAGATAAAATGTCAAAGAAGCAACTTTTCATTATTCCCAGCCCTACCCTCTGGAAAATTGCTTTGGCATCACTTCAAAAGAATTCTCAGGAGTTTTATGTCCCCGTGGTAACGACAGAGGTGAGCTTCCTGTCATTTCTTCGCCTTTTGTGCCACAGATATAAATACCTTCTTGCTCCCTGAGTCTTGTTTGTGTTTAAAAAAAAAAAAAAGGTATTCTGCCACACTAGGTTATGGGAAGAATTAATGTTTCAGAAGTGTTTGAGCTGAAGGACATTATAAGTCTAGGGGGTATCTTTTGTATTATATTTTTGACCAGACTATTTTCATTATAAATGTGATTCAAAGGGTACAGATTAGCTTGTCGGCCATGTAAAAAATAAACCTTGTTTCTTGGCTGAAATGAAGCATTGGGTCATTTAAAGCTGGGCTTGTCATCTGTGATCCATTCCTCCACTTCCACCAAACTGCTTTGTTTTCAGATTATTTTTTCACTGGGCTCGAGTTACAAAACACAAATGGTTGCACTGGGAAAAAATGGGTTAAAATTTGTCCATGCAGGAGGCAGAGGTATGAATATAAATGAGGCACAGAACCATTTTTGTGTGTGTGCAAGCTACTCCCAGAAGGGACAGCTGCTTCCCCCATTTGCTTTCTTGACAGTGAGGGCCTGAGGCTTTCTAAAAATAGAAAGTCATTGAGAAAATCAACAGAGCGTGAACTGCACAGCTTTGCAGGAGTTTCCACAGTTAAATTTATGGTTGATGCAGAGGCAGGGAGGAAGGGAAGACATCCTCTCTGTTCTGTGGAGGCATACAGCGCACAGCCTGGGAACGCTTACTCCATTTTAAACCCCCCAGATCCTTCTGGCTGGAGGGCTGCGTTGGCAAAGGGGTGCTGGCTCCTGTTAGCCTCAACTCCCCAGTAAAAGAAAAAAAAGCAAGAAATAAACACAAAACAAAGTGCGGGAGGGTGACGGGGTGAGTCAGGTGGTTTTAACTGAGCCGAGCCTCCCTGCCATGCCCCTTTCCCAGTGGTGAGAGAAGGCAGCTCGTGGTTTGATACCCAGTGGGTGAATATTTGTGGGAAAGATCTGCCTTGTGGGGCGCAGGATACCTCTGCCCTCTTGTTGGACGCAGGACGAGTGCCTTTGTGCAAAGACTATTTGCAGGCTCCTTTCTACTCCTCCGCACTCCCTGCTTGCGGCCGGTGTTTACCCGCTAACTCAAGGCGTGAGCATTAGCCTAAGTTGTCACTTCTGCCTTAAGGAAGGATTACGTAGGATTTGCACAGGGAAGAGTCTGCTTCTGATGCTTCTTGCAGTAAAAACCAGCGCCTGCCAACTCCACGGTTACACGTGGTTTGTGCAGTAAGACCTTTTCTGCCTGGTGATGTTCCCCATTCTCCAGAAAGGGCTGTGGGGTAGGGGCTGGCATGTAAGCTAGGGGAGCTTGAAACCAACGCTGCAACCTTTTGTCCGTTTGTTGAAATAATGACTCCGATTGTTCCTCCTGCAGTGAGGTTGCAGTAATCCGACAGGCAGGTGCAACCGCCTGTGGTGGCCCAGTACCGTGTGGGTACTGCGCAGGCCGACAGCTGGCTCCGGGGTTTGTCTTCCCTCCCGTCCACATCTCTGGACAAGGAGAAGATGAAATGGCCGCACTGATTTCTCGCAGTGATGCTTTTGCAGACTTGTTAAACTTGGATAGAGTAAAGCTCATTGCTCAAACCTCAGAATCGGTGTTTCTCACTGCTAATGATTCGTGCAGCCCGCGTGTAACACCTTAGAAACACTTCTGCCTGTCTTGAAAGCCAAAATTTCTGTTCCTAACCGGGATCTCGGGGAATGCCCTGCAGACAGAAGGGTTGGTGCGTGACTATCCGTGACACGAGCGCTCTGTGGAAGGAGGGATGCGGACACCTCGGGGCTGTTGGTTTGGGGCAGGCATCCTGGATGTGAGAAGCTGGAGGGGCTCCCACCCTATTTGTGTCACGCTCCCCTCTAGCAGGGCTGTACAGGGAACCACAGCACGGAGTCGCTTGCAGGAGCACTCGCACGGGGATTAACCAGATATAGAAATCTGCAGCTCGGAGTTGCTTTGTTACCTTGGAGATGAGTTGTTCAGCTCACACTGTAAGCATCCTCCCCTTCCTTCTAGGGTGCGGGTGCTTGTGTTATCATCTGTGTAACGTCCATCAGCGGAGCCTTGGCTGTTCTGCACGTTTGGGCACCAGTGACAGCCCTTTTGCCGCAGCTAAAGCGAGGCGGCGTACAGTCCTATTTACCCTAACGTGCCACTGGAAATGTGGGCAGGTTGGCAAGGGTGTCAGTAGTTCTCAGCCTTTCCTGCAAGGAACTCTGCTCAAATTTGCGCTGCCTATCAAAGCGGCAACAGGACCAGGTGTTCATTTGCCAAGCGGAACTGGAGAGATATGAGTTGGGGGGTGAACGGAGGGGGTTAGAAGAGGGAAGGTCCCACAGTCAGGTGAGTATGGGATGGGAATTGACACAGCACAGAAGTGATACAGGGGAGTTTCCTAGTGGAAAGCAGGATTAGTGCATATTAGATGTCATTTTAGAGATGCCACATTGCCCATGTTCACCCTGGCACTGATTGTAGTCCTCCCATGTAAGTATTTAAAACCTCTTCTGTTGTCTTGGATGGAATCATTCAATCACCATATGCACCTTTTACTCTTTACTTTATCGACTTCGTATGTGCAGCGCTTTTAAAGCAGGAGAGGAAATTTAAACAAGCCGAGTGTGACTGCAGCCTAACCATACGGGCTACATTCAGCACTATGAACCTGTGGCCTTGTTTCTTCAAAGATCTTGCCTCCCAGGAAGTCCAGAGGCAGGCAGGCAAAGGTGCTTGTTAGTACTCCAGAGACAGACTGTAGCGTAGCATGTGAATCTTTCTCTGTGCTTGGGCAGGTTTTTTTGTTTCAGTCCCTGGTAGAGCTGCGGCAAGGGAATCCTTTCTGATGGTGATAAGCCAGATCGCTGTGGCTACCACCAGCGACTTAGAGCAAGGCTGGATGTTGTGCTAGGTAGCGCGGGGGCAAATGTGCATGAGGAAGAGAGGGAGCAGTTCAGCTTTTCATTGACCGTAGGGTTTGTGATCCCTGGCTCACCTCTCTCCTGCCTTTGCTTCTCCAGGCTGCAGCTTACGCGTCAGAGGACGGCGTTCTTACAGAGGCCATGATCGATGCCCGGGTCGCTGATGCTGTGCAGCAACACAGACAGAAGATGGAGTGGCTGAAAGCAGAGGGTGCTGAAGCCAGCAAAGGGGCCGGCAGAAACCCCCTCCTGCCTTTCCCCCAAGGAACAGCGGTGTGAGAAGCTTCCTGCAGGCTTCTGACCAGCGTGTTTGGGGAAGGGGCGCGGGAGAAAAGCGGGAGGGTCTCCTGGGCAAATGTTGGGTGGAATCATGTGTTAAGTGAGAAGTGTGTCCATGGGTGCAAGGAAGGGGGAGGGAGCGCTGCCTCAGTCTGATTTGGGAGTTCGTGTTTTAAGGATGCACCAGAGGGGGAGGAAAAAAAAAAAAAGGTTTTAATAAGGCAGAAACAACTGTATTAAAGGATGCCGTTGCTCAAACACTGGTGCCTGTGTTAGTCTGTGTGGCCTGTCTTGCTAAAGAGCCCCTAAACTCCACAAACTCCCCATCCTTCCTGGTCATTTGACCCTGGTTTGGGCTGTCCTGGTGACCCAGGCATATGGGAACACAGGGACCGTCCAGCCCTTCTGCTCCTGTGTATTTAAACTGGGCTTATGCTCCAATATAGAGGTATTTCTCCTCTTTTTCCTGCATCTTGCCCAGGACATGCCTCTTCCTTGCTCATATCTCTGCCTGGCATCTCTCCTTGCTCTCCTGTTGTCACCCCTTCACACTCTGTGTTACAGAGGCATATTAACCGGGATGTGCAGCTGCACCTGGTTAGCTTGGGGTCAACACTCAGGAAAAGCTGCTGCTGTGCCGTGGGTTGGTTGATAAGCACTGGGACTCTCCTTGTGATGCAGCTGCACGGCCTGGCTGCTCTCTGTGGTCTGTGTTTGACCTCCTGCAGGGTGGCAGCAGAGCCAGCCTGCACTGCTGCATCCCCAGGGACTAAAAGCTCCGGAGCTTGACTCCTCTGTGCTGAAACACTAAGCGTCCCCAGCCCAAGAGCTTTTATCCTCTTCCAGCGTGGCTTTGTTTAATAACCACACGCGTTCCCTGGATCACTGAAGGTTAGCGGGCCTGCACTGGAGCAACCGGGACTTGAAAGCACCACTCAAGATGCTAGATAGCCCTTGAGGCGTTACTGATCTCCAGCAGGAGCTGCTGCTCCCCAGCTTCTGTGTCTGTTCAGACCGTACAGCCCGCAGGGCTTTGTTTGCTTTCTCCAGCCAGGCACTTGCTGCTACAGCTAGTCTGGGAGCAGCCCTGGGTATTTTTCCCCTCAGGTCACTCAGTTCTCTCTCCAGGGTGAGTAGGCAAGGCTTAGTGAGGCTATCTGGCGTGCAAACATCTCCAGTGGGGTGTGAAGGGAGGGAGATGGGAGTGGGGCTTTTTTTTTCCTACTGGCTGCTGCCACCAAGCTGCTGTTGCTGTATGAGTCTTGCTTCATTTCTGGAACAACGGAGAAACGCGACATTGGCAAATCACGAAGACAAGCCTGTCTTGATCAGATGACATTTGGTCTGTCTGTGCACATATAACGGGCAGGTCAGAAAATCTTGTGATGTCTTTTCCGAGGTTGAACTGGATTTGAACTCTGCTCCGCTCCCAGTCCCCTTCTGTAACTCCGCCGTGCAAGCACATTTGTCTGACCTAATTCTGTGCCCTTGAGTACCTTGCTGAGATGTTCTCCTCCGACAGGAACTGACAGCAGCCTCAGCTGTGCCCATTTCGCTGGTGCTTGTTTCTGAGCTCGCAGAGATGCGGACTGACACAGCCCGGGAGCTGCTCACCAGGGCCTCGAGGCAGGCAGCCTCGTGGGGCACCGGGAAGCAAACAGTGCTTGAGGCTGCCACCCTTCGCTGCCCTGGGCTTCCAGCTCTCAAAATGGTTCCCTGGTACCTTCCCTGGATGCCAAGGGAGAACTGGAAGCTGCATTTCAGGAGCTGGTAAGGCCAGGTGTCCTACAGCACCAGCGTGGGCCCAGGCTATGGGGAGGGAGGAATCACCACCTAAATGGAAACCATTTATTTTATGTACTGAATGTCTGAAATAAACTTGAACGTCATTTTTTTCTCTCCTTCAGCCTAGCTGTAGCAGTACTTCAGACCACTGATTTACTGGGGAATTAGCTATTCTAGGCTCTCCTCAGCCTAATAAGTTTTCACTAGAATTATCTTTCTGCTAAGCCCCGGGAGATGGAAGGGAGGTAAGCAGAGCCGCTGTCAGCGAAAAAAGCCTTGATAATGAATTAGGTGACGGAGCGGTCTGCTAACGTGCAACTAAACCTTGAATTGTGGCTTCCACCTTTGATACTTTTCCTCCCTTCAATAATCACTTCCACGAAGCACAAAGGGAGCTGAGAGGGGAGAAAAAAAAAAGCTACTCTGCCTCGTCCTTACGCCGATTGCACTTTTGCTGATACAAATTTCTGGGAGGAGAATCCTGCTGAAGAGGTGTGTGAGAGCAGTTGCTGCCTCAGCTGTTTCGTGCGGTTCCTCCTTCAGCCTGCACCGGGTTCCTGCGTGGCGCGGAGGGACGGCAGAGCTCCTCACGCAGCGCTGATCCGTGCCGCTGTGCTGTGCTGTCCTGGTGTGTCGCAGGCTTGGGAGAACACGGGCTGGAAGCAGGCTCTGGTAGCAAGGCAGGGGCTGACCCACGGGTTCTCACTTTGCACGGGTACACGAAAACATCCCAATGAGGTTTCTAAGGGCTTTTAATGGCCTCGGTTGCCACCAGTCCTTACCTGAGCTTTGCTGCGTGGTCTTTAAATGGATGGGGAGAGTCTGGCGTGAGGAACAGCTGGGTGCTTTGGGGAACTCAGGTCCATGCTTCGATGAAAGCCTGGTCCTGTGTGTCTCCACCTCCTTGATGTGCTCTCCAGGCTTCATCAGGAACGGGTGGCAGGCCCTCGTGCAGCCCTGGAGCGAGTGGAAATCCCAGGAGCTGACCACTTTGGGGCTCACTTTTATTCTCTGCGTGTGTTCCCCTGCCATAGCCCCCTGGTAGACCTGCGTCTGAGAGGCTTCGCGGCTCACCATGCAGGTCCCCGGCCGCCTGGCTGTGTCCTCACCAGCCTGCAGCAGCCGTAGGTGTCAGGCCTGGAGGTGCTGCTTTTGTCAGGGCTGGCGCTTCGTTCTGCATCTCCACGGGAATTAAAGCTCCGTCTGTGCTCTCTCACGCTCACACATTGCTCTTCCTTCCTTCTCATCGCGTGCCGTGGGCTGCTGGACCAAGCCAGCTTCCTCGGCATGTCCCAGCACCGGCTACCACTGGCTGCTCACAGGGAGTGCAACGGGGCGGGAGCACAAAGGCCACCGGGCGCTATCCAGCTCCTGCCTCGTCACAGGTGTAAATGCCGGGCATTTTACAAAATCAGGAAGTCTGGTGTGCTGTCAGCCCACGGGATGAACAATGGCCCCGCGGAGGTGGCACCCAGCGAGCTATTTGTTAGCACTCCGCACGGGGAAAGAGAGAGGTTGGCAACCCCAGGCTGAGGTTATCTCCTATCCGTGACACGGGGTGAGTTATGAGCTAATGGCACTTTATTAAAATAGTATTTTGTATTGGAGAGCAAATCTAAGAGCAGATGGATTAGCAAGCAATCCATCACTCCCCATCTTTGCCACTGCCAGCTGAAACGCCTTCTCTGTGCTTTGGCATTACAGCTGGGAGACAGATTTATAATGTGGTCATCTATCTAGTCTCAGATGCCATCCAGCCGAGTATTTACTTCTGCCACCAGGCTGCTTTGCTCAGCACCTCTTCCAGCGAGCACCAGCAGAGGCTGGGTGCCTGGTGAAGGGCAGGTACGGCTCAGCTCCTGCTGTGAATGGCCTGGGATGGCAAATCCTTGCTGCCTCAATTCCTCTTTTCCCCGATTCCCTGGGGGTGCACAGCCTTCCCAAATCTTGGTGATGTCTTCCAGGACACGGCATTCCCTGGCACGAAGCCCTAGCAGCTCTACCAGGCTCCACGCCACAATCACGTTACAAGATGTGCAGAGGGGAGCAGCACCTGGGTGGCCCAGAGGAGTCCCCAGGCAGTCCTCCAGCTCTTCCATCTCCAATTATTCTCACCCCAGCACAAGTCAGACCGTTTTTTCCCCATTCCAGGCCATTTTTTAGCCTATGCTGCTGTCAGGCCCATGACAACACCCATTTCCCTGCCTGCATTTTCCTCTCTTGTGGCGCATAATCCAGGGAATCGCGCAGCCCTTCTCCACAGACCAGCTTTCTCCCACCCCATTGCAGCCACGCTTGCACCCCCTCTCCTCGCTCAGCCCCCTGCCCTTCCCATCCCACTCCATTCAAAGGGTTGGAAAAAAAAAACACTCGGATGCAAAACATGCAAAAAGAATATTTTACTGACAAACAGCAAAGGACGGGCTTAGTTTCCGGAGCGGAACTGGTCACCTACTGTACAAACATATTACTGGAAGGGAAGGAATGGCTGATTTACGCTCACTCGTTGACCCAAATAAAATCACAGTGTGCTTTTTCTGCTGCCTCCCCCACCCCAAGCTCTCAGCGCCTCCAGCTGCTCCGGGACCTCCCTTAGCTCAGGCACAGCGCTGCCACTGCTGGAGAGAACGAACTATGGGTGACATCTACCCGTGCAGGTGTGTTTAATAAAAAATTAACCATTATTGCTTTTCACCCACAGTAGAGATTATTCTAGGATTGGACTCAGAGCAGAGTGCAATCTCTCTGTTGTCATCGACTCACGGTGTACCTCTCCCTGTTTGATGCATGCAAAAAGGGGTTTGAAAAAAAAGGAAAGAAGGATTAACAATCAGGGAAAACAGCACTCTGGGTTCTGCTCTTGTGTTCTCGCTGCAGAGCACTCCCGAAAAAGTCTTCCTAAGCTGCCCTGCCCTGGCCCGTGCGAGCTGAGGGTGCCCAGGGCGCAACCCCACGGTCCCAGCATCACCTCCCCATGGAAGCCCCAGGGATGAAAACCAGCACCCCCACGGGAAAGGGATGAGTGCAGGTGAGCGGGAGGTGCTTGGGAAGAGGAACAGGCTCTGTGCAGCAAGCACAGCACAGCACACACACATGAACACACGGCCGGTTCGCGGCAAGCTGGCAGCCCGGACACGCTGTGGAGCAGCTCCTTCCCTGCCCACCTTTTCCCACTCCTCTGCTTCTTTCTCCTTGGCTCCAGCAGCCCATGTGCATAGAGGTCACAGGCCTGGCATTTTATTCTTTTTTTTTTTTTACGTTCACTTGCTTCTTTATGCCCTCCTGGCACCGCAGTGAGCTGGGCTGGCCTGAGAGGACACCTTGTCTTTGCTCCATCCCACGGTAGGACCACCAGTCCCCTGTCCCTTCCCATCCCACAGTGCTCAGACTGTAAGAGCAACGTTTCCACCGTGCCTGTCCCCTACTCTACATCCCATCCCCTGTCACTGGAAGACGCATCTGTTTCACCTGCATGCTCAGGGTAAACACTTTTTGCCCAAATGTCTTTCTGCTTCAACCGCATGCACTAATAATAGAAGTACTTTTGCCTTTTACCTCTAGAGATGCTCTGGGAGCTTCTGTTGCCTGCTTCTACCTTCAAAGCCCTCCTGACACAGAAGAACCCTGCAGTTCCTCCGTGCTCAACCCCCACATCATCACTGCCCTGCTGGGTGTGAAACTGCTGTGGGGAAGCTGGCTGGAAGCGACGTTTGAGGTGAGATTGGGGTCTCCCCGGGTCACTCAGCACCTGGAAGCCTCCAGCCTCCGTTTGGGGCAGTGAAGGCTGAGCACGGTCCTCCCTTCTCCCTGGGAAATGGTGCTGCCCAGCGGGGGGATGAGGTTGGATCAGGACCGCTCGGCTGGTCTGTACCACATACGGATGGCTTTTGAGGGTGTCCGAGGAGACCCCACACCTTCTCTAGGCAGCCCGTGCCAGCGCTCCGGCACCCACACAGCACCAAAGGGCTTCCTGATGTTGAGAGGGAACCCCCCCATGGTCCAGTCTGTGCCTGTCACCTCTTGTCCTGGCCCTGGGCACCGCTGGAAAGAGCCTGGCTCTGTCCCCTCCGCGCCCACCTTCAGGTATTTCTGTGTGTGAATATCACCCCTCAGCCGTCTCTTCTCCAGGATGAAGAAACTCTCAGCCTGGCCTCACAGGAGAGATTCTGCTCTCCCTTCATCATCTTAGTGGCTCTTTTTAGTATCTTTTTTTATTGGGCATTCTCCTCTCCCAGCTGAGTGCAGCTAGAAAATGAGGTAGAGCCCAGCAGTGAGCGTGACTAAAACCACCCCATCGTCCTGTGAGGCCTGGGACGTGATTCTGGGCTGTCTTCTGCCCTTCTACAGCTCACAGGTCGATGCTGCCAGACACTTGATGGGCCAGGAGATGTGTCCTGCACCGTCCCTGGCTGGTTCGAGGGCTAGCAGAGAGGGAAGGGGACACGGCATTTAGCCGGCTGGTACCACAGGAGCCTCCTTCCCAAAATGTTCCTCAGAGGGAAGGGCCCTTCGCCTTGTGCCACAGCTGCAGGCTCTGGGCCTGCTCTGGCCCCACCTGAAATCCCACCGGTGGTGGCCCTGGGCTCTCCCCTTCCCTCTCTTGTGGCAACGTGAAACTCTGTTGGCTGCTCCCTCCCTGCTTCCCGTAGGCCCACAGGCTGGGTTTGACATTTCGCTGCCCCAGGGACCTCCCTGGGGCACGGGATTATCCAACAGTGCTGGAAAGCGGCTGCTAGAATTTGGGAAGCAGCTGCTGGGTGACACGACGGCTGGCACCAGCCTCTGCGTGCCCCCCACCTGCCTCTCCACACCTTCCCTTCGCAGCAGAGCCCGGACAGCACCACGCACCCCATCTGCGTGCCAGCGGCCAGGCCCGGGCTCATGGCACCAAAACCGCAGGAGAACATTTCCAGCGCCAATCCCAGCTCTGGAGGATCGTCACGTACAGACTCAAGTGCTGCCTCTGCTCTAAAAATATCCCCTCGTGAGGCGGCGCAGAATTCCCCCTGCCGCCCAGTGCTGCAGAAGCCTCCCTCAAAGCATCTGGCGGACGAGTGCTGGGACGTGGCGCGCACGTCCTGACCTTGTTGTGCCAGCTCCCTGATGCCAAAGTCGCTTTTCTCCCTGGCTGAACCCTTTTCGTTTGGGGTTGTTGCTGGGTTTTGGTTTGTTGTTGTTGTTGTTTCGGTCTGTTTTTTGTTTCTTGAAGAACTGGATCAGAGGCAAGAGAACGACAAACAAGTCAACACTAGTACACCTCAGACAATTAAACAAGGGGAAAACACCCCCACACCCAGACGAAAGCAAAACGAACACATGCACGGGGAAAGGAGACGGAGCAACAGCAGACTTCACGGTAGCGACCTCACGGGGGCAGAGGAACGAGAGACCACGACGTCGACATCGCTGGCGAGGCTCACACCTCACGAGGACACGGGGGGACACGGAGACAGGAGCGCTCGTCTCGAGCACGGAGTGAGCAGGAGCTGCTCGGGGGATCGTCCCAGCGCCAGGCACGGGCTGGTGCCTGCCCCGTAGGATCACATCTGCAGGAGCTTCCTGGGATCAAAGCTCCTCGTGCCCCTCATGCTGGCTGCTCGAGATCGCCCTTGCACAAAAGATGCACCAGATCTCTTGGGTCAGGAGCAGGGCCTGGCCTTACTGCACGGGAAGGCATTTTCGCCCCTTTTTTATTAAGGGGGAGCATCAATGGCCTCCCCAGGGTGACCCCGCTGCTTTCGTGTGTCCTGAACCCTGATCTATGAGGGGGCTGGTTTCAATGGATTTAAGAGCAGTGAATTGCTCCCAGTAAATCTGATTGCACTGAGAGTATTTTTTTGGTTTTGTTTTTTGACTAAATGTAAACAAAAGAGAGGCTCACACAGTGATAGCTGCAGCCACAGCAGATTAGAAAAATCTGTTCTTAAACCACGGGAAAATGCACCATGTACAACTTTTTTTTTTTTTTTTTTCCTCTTCCAGAGCCTCATCTTTTTCCTCTGAAATTCTGGTGTGGATCAGACTTGACCAATGTGAGCTGTCACTTCACTCTCTCCAGTTGTAAGTTTCCTATTTAATGATATTTCAACCACAAGTTGAAATATCAGTCTGTAGTCTGTTGCTACAGCAGCACAAAGCCAGACATGCAATGCAGTCTGAGTTTAGATCACTGCCTTAAGCCTCTCTTGTGGGATGCACCAGATAGAAAGATTATTTAAAGGTATTTTTTCGTTTTGGTTTGGTTTTATTTCTTCCCCCGTAACTTGTTCCAAAGACTTAGCATTTTTCCTTATCACGATGGAACTCTCTCCCCTGCAAAACCTTGCCCCATCTTCAGCTCAGAGCTGAAGACGTGTCCGTGACACGAACCTGTTGGATAACGCAGTGCCCGGATTTTGCTGTCAGCTGAACGTGTGCCAGCACACAAGGGCAAACGCAGCAGCTGCTTGGCCAGCTCTCTGGCACCAGCACCCCACGGAGGTGAGCATCTCCTGCCACTGCAGGATGCGCCCCTAGGGTTAAACGCACAAAGCTCGTACCATGAAGCCTTGTGTCTTTTGGAAAGGAGCTGCATAAGGAAAAAAGTCATTCCTTGGGGGCTAACAGGTGACTGCAGACGTTGTGGAAGTCCTGAATGACAGACGGTCAAGCAGACAGACACGAATACAGACTGGGCAACTAGTTAGGCCCAGACAGAAACTGGGACGCCGAGACAAGAGGCACCTGGAACAGCAAAGGTGGGAATGGCAGAGAGCAGCTGTGGGTGGCTCTTGGCCAGCTTTGGGGCTTGTAAATAATAAAACTGATCCTGGGCATAAGAAAAAAAAAAAAGGCAGAGAAGCTGGGGAGCGGAGGAGAGAGCCGGGGGTCACTGTGCCCTTTTCCCCCCACCGACATTGCAACCAACAACAGGAGGCCATTGGAAGAGCCAAGGGATTCAGAGAACACACCAGCAGCTTCTGACAACACTCATCATCCTTTCATTCTGGATGTTTTCCTCATTTCAACACAAGCCCGCTCAATGCAAAATGAGGAACAAAGGAGAAACGAGTGGGATGCAGAGCCACCACCTGAACTTCTTGGGTCCAGACTCTCCCTCCCTCCTGCCCTCCTCGCTCCCTCTGCCCCTGCAAGCAGCAGGACCACACCAACACTGCCTGGTACATTTTTGCCTCTCCCCCAACAGATTCCAGCTGCTCCGGGATGCAGACACCACCACAATGGTGCCTGAGGCCTTTCTCCAGCAGTCCTCCTTCGGGCAGCTCTTCAGGAGGTCTCTGGATGCAGAGAGTGGTTTAGGACACTTGATAACTACACTGAAACCCGCACCTAAGCTGCGACCAGGGGAAGCAAAGGCATAAAACATGTTGGAACATCCTCATAATTTGACTTAAGCTGTTACCGGGGCATTTGACATGGTGGGTGAGTTTGGCTCCGGGCCCGCATCGCTGTGTTCCTCCAGCCAAGCCCACCTCGCTGCTACGTGCTTTATGCAGCTGAGGGGGGCTCGGGGTGCAGGCCAGGTCTAACGCCACTCAGGTCCAGATACTTCTCCATCAGGAGCAACTCCTGATCAGCTCCTCTCTGACCCTGGAGAGGAACACCAGCAAGGTGCCACCAACACAAAAGTGGTGTGAAGCAGCCCGGTCGAATGGGCTGACCCCTCATGGTGCTGCTCCCCTGGTAGGAAGATTTCTTGGCTTGCTTAAGGCAGGTTTCAGCACACAGCAATGCAAAGAACAACTCCATTATATATTCCCAGGACTTCGTTCCCCCACAGCAATGCTCAGAGGCACGAGCCAACGCAAAGGGACCCTGCCTTCCCAGCTAGCTGGCAGGAGGCCCCATCCACACCTGGTACCATTCTAGCAAACGAAGGAACAGAGCAGAGCAAAACCAAACCAAAGGACCAAAGAAACAGGGGACTTTTAGCTCTCGGATGAGAAACTGCATCTTCTTCGTGTTGTCCCACCTCCATACCCTCGGCCAACATTCCCCGTAGGGTAGCTGGATGTGCAGGACAGCCATGAATGCCGGGAAAAGGGGGTTGAAAGTATAATGCAAATCTCTTTTCTCGTGTTTGTTTGTTTGTTTTTGTTTGTCTGCTTTTTACATATATACACAAGTCTGACAATAAAATGTGGAACACAGTGCAATGTCTTGGCTGCGTAGCATCCAGGACTGGCTTAGTTGTGCATCGTGGCGTGCCGCAGGGACACACAGGATGGATAAATAAAATTATGTCCTCGGCTGGCTTCCATAGAGGAGCAAACTAGGAGCTGTTCCCCTGGAAGAAGAGCAAAGTCCTCTTTAAAACCTCACTGCAGTCTCTGGAGGAGAAGGCATTCCTCAGAGGTGCCGCGGGCTAGGGTGCCCGTTATGGTACAGCTTCTGTTTGATGTGCACCATGTTCCCAGTCGCCTCCTCGTACTGCCTGTGGTGACGTTTTCTGAACTCCTTTAAGTTACAAAATTTTGGAATCCAAGACCAGGAATTGTCTGGAAGGCAGAAAGGAGAAGGAAGATGAGATATTACAGGAACGCTGAGACCCACGTTCTCCTGCCTGACCTCTCACAGAACCACAGCACGGCTGAGGTTGGCATGGACCTTTGAGTCCATCCTGTCCAACCCTCTGCTCAAGCAGGTCCACCCGGAGCAGGCTGCTCTGCACCACGTCCAGGTGGCTTTTGAGGCTCTCCAAGGATGGAGACTCAGCTCCCAGACCTGGCGCTGGGCAGGCAGCGGGGCACACAGGGACTGTGCCTTCGGCTGGGGAAATGCCAGTGGCACAGACAGCCCCGCTTCAGGAACTGCTCGAGCAGGGATTAGGGAAGGCTAATGAGAAATTAATATCGTTTTGATTGGAGTTTTTAGAAAGAGTCAGTCCGCTTCCCTAATTAGAATTTCTTATAGCTTTACAGATAAATCTTCCTGCTGCTCACTCTCCTTCTCCTCTACGTTGTAGTTTAACAGACACCCTCGCTCAGAGTGTGATTTACAGGGACACCGATTACGGAACAGGATGCCAAGCCATTCACTATTTTTAATAGCATTTCTGCCTTTTCCCCCTCCAGCAGCAAAAGCCCACAGGATGGGAGGCTGAGGGAGCAAGGCTTGCACATGCTGGTCATCCTCAGGGTGCTGGCTCAGGATGCCAAGGCTGAAAACACCTGGCACATCTGGAACAGTGATGGAGAAGGGGAAACCTCTGCTGATGTGGCCCTGATGCAACACAAGCATCTGCCCTTGCCATCACTTTGTCTCAGGTTCCTACAAACAACACGAGGCTCCACTGCATACACACATGCCTGGCTGCGAACTGTGTGCACAAGAAAATCCAGATTTTGTGCAAGTTGGACATACTCTGCCCACATGTGCAGACAGACAACCACAGGCTGCCAGCCTGCAGCTCCCCATCACTCACCCCTTTGCTTCATGCTTTCCAGCACAGAGCCCTCCAGGCTCCTCAGGTGCCCGCTCCCACCTAAACACTCCTGCCCACAGGAGAGGGCTGGGATGGGATACAGCTGTGCCAAACCCACAAGGATCAACCAGAACCAGACACCGGGAGGCTGGTGCCCAGCATCTCAGCCTTACAGGGCCCATGGGGCTGCACTTACCATACCGCCGGCTGGTTCTCCAGGCTCGCACCGCGTAGTGCAGAACCCCATCCATCCAGACCAGAAACCAGCTTATACAAAAGCCCAGCAAAAGTCCCAGCATCAGATCAATCTCTTGCTTCGTTACATTGTCAGTCACAAAGTAATTCTCCGAGGAGTCCACCACTGACTGATCCCCATCATACGGAATAACATAATGGACGTGATGCCTGTTGCAGGGAACAGAAACAGGGAAAAGCATCAGAGAAGAGCAAAGTACGTTTTTCCATACAGAACCTGCCTTTCGTGGCCGGGGGCTGGCTGAACACTGCTCCTTTGCTGTCCCACCAACATCCCTGGGATGAGCAGTGCTGTCTGGCACTCTGTGCTCATGTTAGCAGAAGAACTGGCAGAAAACGAAGCAGCAAAGCCCAGATCCCCAAGCCTGGAGCTCATGTTGCATTCCTGACACAGGCTGCCTGTGCCCAAGCTCATCATCTGTAACACTACAGACCATGCTGGGGACAGCCCAAGGCTGCAGCGGTCGCTCCCCAGGGGCACGGAGGGCAGCGCAGCGTCCACGCAGTGGCAGAGGTCAGCAAGGCCTCGCTCCTGACAGCACACAGGGTCCGAGCATGTGGCCACCACACGCGGCCTCGCAGGGGTCCCAGCAGGCCCAGAGAACAAGGAGAAGCACATCTCCCACCTACCAGAGCAGAGAACACTGGAGCCATGGAGGAGGCACCAGAAAGCCAGCCTTAAATTCATCCTGACAGAGAGATCTGTGAGGTCCAAGATGGCCTCATGGTCCCTCACTGCGTGACTGGGGGACGCAGGTTTCCCTCAGCCGTTCAGGTCGCTCAGCACATACAGGGTCCCCACAGCCGTCCTGGTGCTGCACAGGGTGTGCCACCAGCACTGCCGCAGGGACGGGTGCTCAGCAGCTCAGCCCCCCCACCCCGGCGCTGCCCCCTGCCACCCCCAGCGCAGCACCCGCAGGCACCGCGCGCGGGAGAGGAGGTGATCCCCGGAGGCCTCTGAATATGCATGAGGTGCAGGTTGCTCGATAATCACGCCTGAGAAACGTCCAAATATTTACACAAACAAACCTCTGCTCAGAGGAACCTACCGAAAACAGCCCTCAGCTCCGCAGCGGCTGCGCCAGAGGCACCGGCTCCCTGCAGAGCAGGGCCTGTGGGTCTGGGGCCATTCCTGGCGCCAGGAGGCAGGGGGAAGGCCACGATGCCCAGCTAGATGTTCCCTCACCAGGCAGGGAGCAGAGGCTGTGTGAGGGAGGGCTCCCAAAAGGGAGCTCGTTCATGGACGGGAGGGCTCCCGTTGACTTCAGGGACACGGCCCAGCAGCTGTGCAGGAGGGGAAGACAAGCCTCACACACCAGCAGGGACACCTGGCAGGTCCTCAGCTTGCTCCCTTTTGCTTCTTGCAGCAGGGAAACAGCCTGGGGACCAAGT
The DNA here is from genome assembly GCF_013377495.2 of Cygnus atratus. NCBI lineage: Eukaryota > Metazoa > Chordata > Aves > Anseriformes > Anatidae > Cygnus > Cygnus atratus. The sequence continues at coordinate 2,662,082 of NC_066382.1, read as the reverse complement.
CCGTGAGCACCTCCACAAGTGTGGCCTCCTAGAAATGCCCAGGAACTCGAGTGTCTCAACGGGAGCTGCTGTGCATCCCCTCTGTGACGCCATGTCACAACCCAGAGCTGCCACAAGCCCGCCCATGCAGAGCGTCGCTACCACAGCCAGCTCTGGGGTGGAGAGGAGAAAACTTCCCTCACACACCAAGCACGGGCCCACTCCTGCTGCTGACCCCTCTCTGTGCCTGAGGTGTTTTCTAGGGAGCCCTGCCCCGGACACCAGGCAGCAGCAGGAGCCTGGCACTCCTTTGTGTCCCCTTCTCCATGCAGGGGGCTCTGTCCCCAAAGCCCAGTGACTTCAGAGGGGTGGAGAAGGGGGACAGCCCTACAGAAGTTCTCTGTTGCAGCTCAGTCCCCAGGGACATTGCAGGAGCGATCCGGAGGCACCGGAGCATTGGCACAGTGAGTTATTAATAGAGCACAGAGGTCCAGGGTCCCCACCGCACACCGAGGGAAATGGAAACTGGAACGTGGCCTGGATGGCTCTGGAGGCCAGCTCCAGGCAGGGAAGGCATCCCCCTGAGCTGAGCACGGCGTGGGTGCGGGCAGGAGGGGTCCACGCCAGCAGAGGTTGTGACAGGGAGGCTGGAGGGAGGGAGGCAGCGCTGGGAGCTGGTGCCTCTGGCCAAGCCTTGTGCTCAGAAATGCGGCCGTGTGTGGCCACTGACAGCACTGAGCAGGAAAGGAGCTGTGTGGGATCGCCCTCTGAAGCAGGAGGGGCTGGTGGTCACCAGCATCAGCTCTTCTGAAGCACGGGGACTGGGTTTGCTGCTCCGTCCCCAGGTAGGCAGCACCTGGGGAGAAGCTGGAGCTGCTGGACCCAGGGAGCAGTGGCTGTGGCTGTGCACATCTGCTCTGGCTGCAGCCTCCCTGCCCCTTCCCAGCCCTCGTGATGGGGGAGAGCTCCTCCACCCCTGGGCAAGCCGTGCACGAAGCCCTGAGTGCGGCCGTGCCGGAGCAGAGCCGTGGCCAGCCTGCCTGGGACGTCTCCCTACAGAGCTGCCCAAAGCGCTAATGTCCCTTCCAGTGACCTTGCGAGCGTGCTGCCTGCTGCAGCCCAGGCACAGCACTGGAGCCCTTCAAAAAGCACTGCTGCTCAGGATTTTGGGGGGAATGAGGCTTAACCTGCCTCTCTGGCCATCCCCGAGGCACAGCCACCAAGGCACGCTGTGACAGGGGCTGCAGGAGGCACAGAGCCTCCGTTCTGCTTCCCTGCCTGACCTTGCAGCCTCTCCCCAAACATGCCAAGCAGCCCAGCTCCTCGCAGAGCACGGCCAGCAAAGCCGGTCTGCAGTGGCATGGGTGGCACCACCGCAATGGTGAAAGCATCTTCCTGGGACCCTTCACCCTGCAGCAGCTCCCGGGAGCCCAGGGGAGGCCTGGTGGTCTCCAGCGCAAGGCAAGGAGCACCCCCAGCCTCCCAGCACAGAGGATCTGGGGACAGAGAGGTCTAAGGACTTGTTTCAAGTGGCTGGGAAAGGACGAAACAGAGCAAAAACATCACGTTTTGGTGCTCAGGTTTTGCTTGGGAGACTTTGCCCGGGAAGGACAGACTCGCCCAAGGTCACCCAGAAGGTCGGTGGCAAGGAGAAGGCTGCAAGGCCGAGCTCCTGAGGTCCCTGCTCTGTCCCAGGCAGGGAACTCCCAAGGCCCCATGCTGCTGCGATGGGTCTGAGCTCCACGCAGGTGTCGTCTGCTCTCCCCAACTCACCCGGCCGCCACGGACGCCCTTTGGTGATTTTCCTTTGCATGACATCACCCAGCTCCTGATCCGCTGCCAGCCTCCTGCTTCCAGAGAGGACCCTTTCTTTCCTGGCTGGGACAGACACGTTCGGAGCGGGGCAGCACCACGCTTCTGCGGCCCTGGAGCTGGTGCAGCCCGAGGAGGTGGGACCCCCCAGCACGGAGATGTGGCCACCCTGAGGATCTGTGGGGACAGAGGGGACTTCCCTGCACCGGGACCAGCTCTCAGATGCGACCCTCGCCCCTTCTTCCTCTAGTGGGTGCTCAGCACTGGCTCAGCATCAGCACCAGGTGCCCTGACACTGTGCTGATGCTCTCGCTCCGTGCACCATCATCACGCCAGCTTCCCTTGGCAAGCAGCCGGCAGGGCTCTGCCCTCTGCTTCGGTGCCCTTTGGACATCACCACCCCACAGACCACAGACCAGCAGCCACACCAACCTTGGCCACCCGTCCCTGGCACCGGGCAGGAGAGCAGGCCGTGAGCTCGTGGTCCTCCTGGCAGTGTCCAAGCCCCATAGCCATGGGCAGACACCAAACGCTTGGCACCTCACAGGATTCCCGAGCTCCCTCTGACCTCCTGCAGCCAGCGAGAGGCCTCAGCTCCCCTCTGACCCTACAAAGCACCCACCAGGACCCAGCATGGCTGGGTCACCCTCACCTGAACACTGTTCCACCTTGCTGCTGCCAGAAGGTGCCGAGAAACAGCTTCAGCCTGAAGCGGCCCTGCTGACTTGACCCCAGGGGGACGTGCGTGGCACAGACCAGCCCTGCCGTGATCAGCCCCTCAGACGGGCTGGGTTTTCTTCCCCAAAAGTCTCAACGCCAGGACTTCTCCCCTGTACCAGCACACCCAGTGCTCAGGAACATGGGCAGCCAAGGCACGGCCCCCAGCTGCAGGAGATGAGTGCCCCATGGGGCAGGGCTGGCAGAGGGATTTGGGGGAAGAAGCAGGCACTCCTTTCGCTTGGGACCCTTGCAGCCAGGCAGAGCCCAGGGGAAGGCAGATCCCCGCCTGCCAGCAGGGACCCCAGCCCTCACACAGCCCAGAGAGCCCTCTGAGGAGGCTCCAGCATGTCGGGTGACCCCAGCGAGCCCAGAGCCACCAAAACGTTCCTCCCTGCCCGCTGAGCTTCGGGCAGCCCAGGGAACCCCAGCATCAACAGGAGGCCCAGGGCTGAAGCCTGGGCTTTTTCCCTGGGGTCTCGCAGGGGTGAGGTGGGACAGAGAGCCCGCAGCACGCCGAGCAGTGCCTGCTCCCTCCTCCAAGGTCTCCCTTTGATTATCAGCATGGTAAGAGCCCTTTGCCAGGCCCTGGTGCTGCTGTGCTCTGGGATGTGTCCCCGCCTGGACCAGAGCTGATGGCTGGGGCTGCGTAAACAGGGCGCTGTGCTCAGAGCACGGGGGCAGCTGCAAAGAGGCCGAGGCGCGTTGGGCATCAGCCGCCTGCAAACCAGAGGAAGCACCAAGCTCAAGAGTGTTGTGACGGCTGCGCCATCGCTTGCACACCTAAGGTAACTGGTAAACTTCCACCTTTCGCCTCCGTGTTTGACAGTTTGGAAGCTGTTTTGCACACTTTCTAAGAAATGACCTGAGTACGCCCGGGGACAGTGCCATGGCTAATTTATCTGCCTCAACAGCAGCTCTGCAGCCACGCAGGTCGAGGAGTGCCGTGGCCCTGCCACCTCCTTGGCTGTGGGCACAGGGGACACTCAGCCACACCAGTGAGACCTGGCACAGCCCAGCTGCTCCCAGCGATGTTGAAGTATGTTACCAACATCCAATTTTCACCACCACTGAGCACAGCTGTGGCAAGCCAAAAGAAAAATGGGCTGAAGAGGCAGAGGAAAAACTCTTAAACAAGTGAAAAACACCAAAAAGACTCCAAAAAAACTGCCCAAGAAAAAGGCAATCCCTACCAAAAGAAGAGGACTTTGTCTACAGCTTTCCCTACTGCCTTTAGCACAGAGGTGCCCAAGGAGCCAGGATTTAGGGGCTCCCCACATCGCTCTGGTCCGGCCGCACGTGGCCCTGGAGGTGCTGCTCGCCCCTTCCTTGCTCTTCTGCCACGGGAATCTGCAGAGGAACCGCAGGTGATGGCCACCTTTGGTGAGCACCCTGCGGCCCTCCGTTAAGCTTTGCACATCCCAGCCTCTGGCCGCCACAGCGCGGAGGCCGGCGGGACGTGGTGCCCGGGGGGCTGGAGGCTGCTGGCTCCAGAGCGGCTCCAAGAGGACCAGAGCCCAGCGCAGGCGCAGGATGTGGCCGGGAGCTCCCCCAGGCTCTCCATGGGCTGGCCCAGCTGCAGGCCACGCAGACGGGCGGTTCTGCACCCGGCAGCGGGCAGCCAGGCACGGGGATGAGGCCTCCAGGTGTGTAGGACGGGGATTATGGAGAAGACCAAAATTTGCCTCCCCAAAACCCAGCGCTCAGGCTCCAACACAGAGCAGCCAAAGCCCACTGAGCACCTCAGCATCGCCCATGGCACAAAGCAGTGCCACTTTAGGGGACTCCAGCATTGCCCAGCAGCCACGTCAGGCATCCATCCAACCCTAAACTTGGGCACAGCCAAGAAGCCGCCCCAATGCTCCCAGGATCGGCCCAGCCACCAGACCTCGCTGTGTCCAGCACCATCACAGCTCTCGGGGGAGAAGCCATAGAGGAGTCAAAGCTGAAGGAAGACCACAGAGCCTCAAAGTGACACCTAGGCAGCAGCAGCACTCCCTCCGGGACACAGAGCCTGGGGGCTCTCTGCACCCCGATCCCCCCAGGCCCCGCAAACCCCCCCCCCCAAGAAGCGACGCGGCCCAGCGGCACCCAAGGCAAAACACCAAGCGTTAAATCGAAGTTACTCACTTTCCAAGGGCTGGCAGACGCCTGTACACACGCAGGCACACAAAGGAAAACGGGCTTCCAGGCCCGCAGGAAACTCTTCTTCCAGAAAAACAAACAAGCCCCCCCCCCCCCCCCCCCCCATGAGCATGCAGGAGCTGCCGGGGAAGGTGAGACACGGCCGGAATGCAAACATGGGAGCCCAGGCAGCCGGCGCCCTGCCGCTGGCCACCACCTCCCCGCGCCTGCCCGGGGTGTCGGGGTGGGAAGGGGATGGGGCCAGGTGGGAGAGCGGCCGCGGGCCACTTACCTTCCACAGTTGCAGTGACAAACTCGGTCTTCCCCTCTGAGATGCGGTAGGATGTAATTGTGAAATCTGTCCAGCAACGCATTCATGTCCATCAAGCAAGCTATTGCCTGTAAGAGCCCATAACCAAGGCATCTGGTCAACTCTGGATGATGGAATAAAACATTGACTCCAGTTTGATTGCCAGAGACTGAAGCAGTCATAAAGAAAAGAGCCGGGGTGTGTAACGGGGCACGCACACATGCACACACGCGCGGAGGTGCACAGGCTGAGGGACAGCGCGGGGCTGGGGGGGGGGGGGGGCGGAATGGAGGGGAGGGAAAGAAGCGAAATCTCTTACCATAACGATAGAGGCGCCCAGGATCATGAAAATCATGGTGTTTGCATTCATGGACATCAAGGGGGAATTGCCGGAGGTCGGGTCCGTCCGCCCCCAGCCCGCGGAGGGCGAGCGGCGGCCGCGCTATTCCGCAGCGCGCAGCCCGGGGTGCATCGCGCTCGCTGCGGTGCAGCGGGGGGCGGCGGGGCTGCGGGGAGCCCCCCGCACACCCCCCACTCCCCCGGGGCTCCCTCGCCCTGCCCGATTGCTTTTCCTTTTTTATTATTATTATTATATATATATTTTTATTATTATTATCTTGATTATTTTTTTTTTCCTAGGACGAACGGGACAGGCAAAAATAAATGATAATAATAAGGCTGAGGATAATAAGAATCCCAAATCCGCTTCCCCCGCGCAGCCGAGGGAGGTGCGCCACGGCTCCGGGAGCGGGCACAAGCACAGCCCTTCATGCAGCAACTGGAGAGCCAGCCAGCCGGAGCCGGGGGGAGGCTGGGGGAGGAGGAGGCAAGCTGCAAAAATCACCCAGTCCGGGGGAGCCTCATTGCATCCTCTTCCCCGACCCTCCCCAAAAGCAACCCCTCCCGATCGGCGCAAAAAAAAAATAAATAAATAATGATAATAATAAATGGGGGGAAGAAAAAAAAAAAAAAGGGGGGGGGGGAGTGGAAATAAAAGGAAAACAGCACCGCTAAGCAACGCGTCTTCCCCTTCCCTCCCCAAGCCCCCGCTGGAAGCCCCCAGGGAGGGGATGCTGCGGGGGGGGGACGCACCCAGCCCCGGCCTTTACCTCGGCGGGGAGGCTTCTGCTCCCCGAGCCGCTCATCGGCGGCGAGCGGCGGCTGCTGCGGCCCTACCCTCGCCGGGTGTCCCCCCTCTGGTTCCCCCCGGAGGAGCAGCCCCGCTCCGAGCCCCCCTGGGTCTTCCTCGGGGGCTCCCGGGGCCGGGGGCTCCGCAGGGAACCCCCCGTGCTCGTCCCCAAGGGGCTGCGGGGGCGAGAGCCCCGCTCGCTGCCCTGGCAGGAGGAGAAGGAACGTGAGGGACTCGTCCCCTCCATCAAACCTGGCATCCGAGGTGCGGGCAGGAGGTCGCGCTCCGCGGTCTCCCATGGCGTTATCTCGCCCGGCCGTGTTTTGGGCAGCGCGACGCAGGCCGCGGGTAGGCTCTTCCAGGCAAAAACGGGGTGGCCAGGCAATAACTTTGGGGTTGCTTGGTTGGTTTTGTACAGGGACTGTGCGGGCTGGACGAACGGAAGAGCTTACGGCCACCGCTAACACCGCTCGGTGGCTGTCACGTCGTGGCGTGCGCTGCCCTCACCTCCTCGGCCTTCCCCAAGGCTGGCTTCACCTTGCTGGGGCCCCAGTACCGCTCCTGTGGGCTTCCCAGGGCCAAAAACCTAGAGTTTGCTTCTGCCAGGCTGCGCATTCTTGCCCATTTGTTTTCCTTCTGCTCCTCAGGCCACAATCAGCCTCCTTATGTAATGACTTGTGTTACATAAACTCCATTCTTCAAGGAACAGTCATTAACCTACTACCGGGTATTGAAAATACCAAAATACTGTCACACAATTAAAATCACTAAATGGTGTCCTCAAATTAGAGCACAGATTGCATTGCAGGTATTTTTTTTTTTTTTTTTAACGAACCCACCCGTGGGAAGCGTTTGACGAGCCGGGCTCCTCGCGCGAAGGAGCAGCGAGGCTGGGGGCACCTCGGCCACCGGCACACGCGGCCTCTCGGGGTCCCCTGCAGTCCCCTGCCCCGAGCTGCCTTCACCGGGCGCTGAGCTGGGCGCTGGCTTTGGCCACCAGCACGCCGTGGAGGGAATGCAGAGGGAAGGCAGCTGGCCGCGAGCAGAGGCGTAGAGACAACGTGCGGCTTTACAGTAGCAGCTGGACGCAATCGCAGAATGTGGGAACAGATCTCAACTTTGTGAAACGCTCCTGGTCTTTATGACCTCCAGTCATCATGCTCGAGGTGACGAGCTATGGCACCGGGGAGGGTCAGACGTTCCTTCTCCTCTCCCCGCTTCGTCCTCCGGCAGCTGGCGCGACACGCTGCGCTGCTGCCGCCTCCTCCAGCCACGCGGCCTTGCACCTCCCGAGTGAAGATGCTCTTTTTTCACGTGAGGGCTGAGATGCTTGGACAGCCACCAGAACGGTTTACGGGGGGTTTGTTAAACTTCTTCCTGATCGCTTTAATATAGCTAGAAGTAAGCTGCTTGTTTTCGAAAACAAAGCCCAAAGTTTGGCCACCTCTCCCCTTGCATGAAGCCAACCTGCTGTATCTTCCACCCAGCCTCCTTACCTCTCAGTGCTTGGGGACGTACAGCAGACCTGGCTCTTTTTACTTATTAAACATCTTTTGAACCCCAGCAGTGCTGGCTGGGGATGGATAAGAGCAGAGACCTGCCTGGGAACCTCCTCCCGTTTGTCGCCCTGTGAGCACAGCCCAGGCGTGCTTCCACCAGCCGTGCTGGGGGATCCCCAGCTTTCCTTCTGGGAGCAGCACAGACCTCGGGCTGCTGCCGTGGAGCTCACACGGGTCAGGACATGCACAATGAGAGCCAGCATTTCTTTTTTTCCTTTTTAATTTCTTCTCCTGTGTAAGAACACGCTCGCTGTCCTCCTCTCCCCGCACTCCAGGCTATTCTGTTCCCCTGCTCTCGCCAGTGCCCCCGTGCTGGTACAAGCACCCATGCTTGTTTCCTTGATACCCTCTCCTAAGCTCTGACATGCACGAGAAATAAACGTTGAAGCTGGATAATCTGCCCAGCAACAAATTCATTGGGCTGCCGCACTGGGGCTACCTTGTGAGGCTCATCGATGTCTGCACAGGCAGATCCAGCAGGGCCGGAACCGAGGGAAGAGCGCTCTCCTCCACCCAACACGGTCTGAAGGCTCTTGTATCATTTTTTACTTACATGAACCTGCTTGAAAGACATGCCGATGGCTCTGATGGAAAGAACGTCTATGAATATTATGAAGTTCTTTGAAAAAGACAGACACAAACCCAAAAGTAACTTGTGAGAAGGAAAAACAGACTAGAAACTTGGCAACCAGGGCCCCACCGCTCCGTGCCCTGCAGGTAGGATCTGCAAGGGGCTGAGAGGCGAGAGGTGGAAACTCAGGGAGCTCTTGGCGAGGACCTGCCCACACACGAAGCAGCAGCAGCTTCACGGAAGCAGGAGAGCAAAATCTTGTGACCACGCTTCAGTAGGAACAGCTCTTCAATCAATATGGCCTGCTGCAGAAAGTCAAGAAAGCGAGAGAGATGCTGACAAAGCATAATTTCTGCATTTACGAACGGGGGAGGAACTGGGAGGAATTTGCATTTTAGAGCCACCTCTGCAAATGGACTATCATTCGGCATGGATGCTCATCGTGAGGAGCAACACCGCACCTGCAAGGCAGGGAGGAGCCCACCAGCACCACCAGCACCACGTGCGGCGAAGCCACCAGCTGAGCCTCCCCTGCCGTGCCTCAGCAAGTAATCCAGGAGCAGCAGCGCTGAGAGGAGGCGTCTTGGCTAATGAAATCCCACGGTTTTAAAACTTCTTGTTCTGGGTTCACCCCGTAACCTGCAGACATTTGTCAGGCTTGTGGAATGGCACCCTGCTCGTGAACGAGAAATACATTATTTTCCCCATTTCTCTTAAACAAAAAATTGTCTTAAAATTCCTTTTTAGCACAGAAAATAACTTTGGCCTCATGTTTATCCAGGCTTTATTTATACCCACATATACTTATGTATATATAAATACACATATCTCAAGATTAGGACCCAAATTCCTAGATAGACTGAGCTTCATTGTGGAATTCAATGCAAACAAAGCACATGGAGACAAAATAATTACCTAAATGCATATTTTTCCCTTAATCTATAAGTGAAATGAGAAGTTTTAAATTAGAATAAGAACAGCTTTGAGAAGTTTTAAATTAGAATAAGAACAGCTTTGGCTGAGGAACAAGTTTTGCACACCCAAATCTGGAATGCTTTGACATGGCCTGCAGATCACTCAGGACACTCGCCCACGATGGTGGCTCCTGGTCACGCATCTTCCACGCACCAGTAAATAAACAAAGTCGAGGTGCTGGAAAGCATTCCAATGCCTGAGACAAACGGCCAGCTCCCAGGGGAGATTTTGCCTATGAACAGGATATTTGGGATGGAAAGCACAATTCTGTCACATCTTGCATGCTGCATCGTGTTTTCAGATGAAGGCTTCTCATTTCAGTTTGGTGAAGACGCAGCGAGCCGATGAGGTTGCACTGAACCATCCTCAGCACCACAGCAACCCGAATTCTGTGCCAGACAACAACATGTGAAAAGTATAATCTTTACCTAACAAAAAGGACACCTCTGTAAATCTGCATACACACAAAACAGTTTAAAATCATCCTGTTCGGTGTTTTATTGCCTTTTTGTAAAATAACAGAGCTCTGTTTAGGATGAATTAAGTCACAGATCAAAACCATTTCCAAACGTGCTCTCGGTTTCACCTTGCCACGGAGTAAAGACTTCAGTCCTGACGCTGCGCAGGGGACTCTCCTCAAAACACTCAGTACCGTCCTTGCTTGAAATACCTTTTTAAAGGGATCAAGTGAAGCAGCTCAATCCCTACCGAATCCTCCTCTTCCTGGGGCTGTAAGAATCCCCATGGTAACAAGCTCTGGTAGCAGACAGACAAATGAACAGAAGCAGAGGACGGTGAATGAAATCCTTCAGATAGTCTCCAGAAACAAAATGGGACAGGACAGGCCAATCACAAACCCTACACTCTGCGCACCTCACCGCAGCTGCTGCTCCAACTCCCCAGCCCCTGATCGCTCTGATTTCTTCATTCATTCTCCACAGGAGCTTTGCTCTATTTTTAACCCAAGAAGAAGAGTGCAGGTATTTTGGGGACGTGAAACATTCCTGGACCCCACAGATGATGAAATGACCCATTTGGACACTGGCCAGGACCCAGATTGAGCTGGCAGAGGTCTTGGTTTCCCCACAAGGGAGCTGAAACCTCCTCCAACCCCACCCTGCCTGAGCAGCGAGGTGTAGGATGCCTCTGGGGGCCTGGTTCAACAGACTTTGGATTCGCAACTGCACAGACTTTCAGATAGAGACTTGCAGCCTTGAGGTGTGGAAGAGATGCCTTTTAATACATGCGAGTGCGTTCACTGAAAGAGGTTAGGTGGGACTGCTGTAGGCCTAACCACACACGCACCCAAAGCTGCCTGCTAGCTGGGTAACATCACCCTAAATTCAGAAAAAGCACCGAGCATTAGTTTTGGGCATAGGGAAATCAGTACATTTCAGAAAAATTCTTGTGAGATGCCAGAGGTCAGTGGGAGAATGAGAGAAGCCAATTCAAACTCCATTTCGTGCCACTTCACTTCTAGCACGTTTAAAAAGTTGTCTCCAGTTATCAAAGTACTAAAGAACACACAGCTCTCATTCGCTCCAACACCTTCACAGGTTCCTTTAACAGGTTTTAAGGTCTTCTCCTGCCTTTAAACAGCGGCACTTTACCATTCACCTTTAGAATGTCTAATAATTCAGTTTGTTTTCACTTTTAACTTGATGCTCTTAATTTCTGTCAGTCTGAACAAAGAAGGCTGAGCTTTCGCTCTGTTTGTATATACATACTCATTTTCTGGATTGTGAGCTGTGACAAACACGTTTATTATTGCTGTATGTGCAGAGAATATTTCCATTCAAAAGGTATTTCAGTTAACAGAAAGCTTTCAACCATTTCTATTAACTTTGCCATTTCTCCCCCTCTTCCTTATAGAAGACATATATACAATTGGGCCCCAACTGCTGTAGTTACAGTCTCACAGTCTTCTTTCAATCTCACGTATGATAATTCCAAAGCAATTGAGATGTGAAAAGATCTACTGGCATTGCCCTAATTCATGTAGAGAAAGCAGTTCACTTTGGTTCAACACAGGATCAAAAATCACTATGAGTTGCCCACATATGCAGCTTCTCTGAACAAGGGACAGAGTCCAGGTCTTCGATTCCCATCGGGATTTCTTGCTGTCAACACGCTCTCCAAGACAAGTTGGATGAATGAGCATTCTTGTGCTACTTCAGATACTTTGCATCTTACCTCACAAGAGCAGTCACAATTAGCTTCTATTTTGAAAACAGACAAACTTGCAGGTTTTTATTTTTATTGGATGCTTCCAATTTTATATCTAATAATATACAGATACTCATTTTTCATTGTTCCATTCATATCTTCACATAGTTCAGCCATTCTGTCACATTAAAATAAAAAAAAAGCACAACTGAAATAAAATAAATTTGTAAGCTGGAAAAATACATTATAAACTTATATTCAAGAAACATTCTCTTTATAATTAAAAGCCTACTTGTAACAATTTAAGTAGGATTTAAAGAAAATCTTGATTTTCATTTTTAAATAGGTGGCCTTTGTGTATACTTTTAATCATTTCATATGTACAATTCAACCAGTATCTCTGCCTACCTGTGACAGAATACCTGAAATGAAACAAACAAAACGAAAAAAAAATAATGAAAAGGAGTCTTTAACAAAACAAAAAATCAATATTCTTTTTCCAGGAAAATACAGTATAATCAGAACTTTAAACACATGCTTCTCTCATTTGTATTAAGGCCTAAGAGACAGATGTGCTTTAATAAAAGCAGACAGTATGAAGAAAAGTCCTTCCACTTTTCTCTTCGAATTCCTGTAACAGCTCATCTATTTCATTTTCCATGTCTTCTGTGTGCTGTATCTAAAAGAGAAAAAATGCTAAGTAACTGGACTCCAAGGATACGATGCAGTTTAGAGAACAGTAACGATTCAGTGTTTTTGGCTTACTGTGAAGCCTAAATCAGCAGGCTGTACCAAGCCGTGCAGCACTGGGTGCTTTATTGAGATTCCCAGCATTCCCAAACGTACATATATTCTGCATCGTGTTCATCTGCACATCCTTCCTTCTCCAACCCACTGAACTGGCACTGAACTAGTACTTTGTTGAGTAGGCAACATCCATCCTCACTAGATAACAAATGGAAGCTCTAGAATAGCTGCAAGCACACTGAACAGATGGCTAAAATTCAAGTTCCTTGAACCCTCAGAGGATTTTTGGATCTGGAAAGGATGCAAGCATTCGGGACCAGAATAGATCACACAGTCTGGAGTAAAAAAAAAGTCTGTTGCCACACTGGAATAGGTGAGCTAATCAGCTTGCACGTTGTGAAAGGACACAGAGCCTTTCTGTTCTCTTGACAGTTACGTCAACTGTTTTAAGCTCAGCTTATTTCAGCATTATTTCAAGGGTTAGGGCCAAGAACATTGAAGGTGGAAGACAGAAGGCACCAGATTTTTTCCACATCATACACACAACAGGGTGGTACTATGAAATACACCTACACAGGATGCTTTTCAAGTATACCGTGATTCAGAATGCAACTCTGATGTTTAAATCCCACATATTACAACTGCCTTTGAAATAGACATTTGTGCTATAAACAAATGTTTTGAGGATGGGCTCAACAAGTGTAATGGTTATGTGAAGAGCTCTGTGATGCTGCTTTTCATGGCAGCTAACAATTCATTAGTTTTGGACACACACTGTCTACTTTGGAAATCACGAACTCCATTCCAGTTGCACAACAGCTCCAGAAATAACCACGAGAATTTGGAAACTTAATTCTGTTGACACGGGTTTTACTTGAAACAATTTCTGCAATATGCAGCGCCTTTAAGGAGAGCTAAACAACCCCCAAGCCCCGTGCAGTCAGCTGGGTCCCAAACGAGCCCTCTCTACTTACACACTGGCAGAGCTCACAGATAAGGAAAGCACCCAGGGTTGCCTCCTCATGGTTATCCTGAATGTCCACATTGATCACGTGTACTGGCTGACACGTCTCCTGCTCTCTGGAATTTAAATCTAGTTGGAAACAAAACACACAACAGCAAAATTTTGGGTGGAATGATTTCACGTTTTACACACCATTCATAAAAAAACAGTTTATTATTTTCTGTATACATAGAACCAGTGAATAGTATAGTCCCTCTTTTCAGAAGGGGAAGGTGGATTTGGGAAACAAAAGAATTCAATTTTGTGGAAGGGCTGTGATGGTTTATTAGCCTTGGTCAAGAAAAGTTACCGCTCACCTTCGGCTGGCAGTCTTTAAAACCGAAGATTTTCAAAAGTCGAGAATGATTTTAGGCTTCCTCACCTGAAGAGTTTTAATTGCCTGTTTTTTAGAAAGCACTGTGCATCCAAACACTGAAAATTAAACTGCAAAGTGAACTCCTCGAAGTTAAGCACTGCCAGTTGTTTTAGAAAATTCTAGCTTTAACATGCTCCATTTATGGGTGGAAAAGGAAAAAATAAAGCATCCTTTTCCTATTAATACACCCATGTATTATTGTTATGCCTCTCTAACAAAACCTTCCCATTACACTCACTTTTTTAAGCTACAAGTTGCTCTTTCCTAACCCTGCTCTGCAAGTTTAGCTTGGCAAAGCCTGCTGAGGACTCCATTTTAAAGTTTCACCTTTCTAACCAAGAGCCATTTGGTAGCACTCAAGCTTTCTTCCTTTAACGCTGCTTGTAATTGACCAATTATCATAACGTGAGGGAGGCACAAGCAGAAAGCTAGCAAGTGGCTGCCCTTCGCCTCATATCCTTGTAACTCAAAACACTCTCATAAAACAGGGTGAAAGCTGTTTTCCACGTGAGACATGCTGAACTGACTGAAGAACCATCCATTCAACTCGCAGGGCAGCTGCTCTCAAAACTTACCGATACGTTTCAAACACTTCACTTAGATATTCAGAGCCCTTAATTGCTCAGCTTGCAGAAGCTCAAATGTTTGTGTGTGAGACATGATCACTGATGACTGAAAAGGTAAGCGACAGCCTTTTACGTTATGTATAATACTGTTTGCTGGTCTTTGAATGTAAAGGAAACACCCCAAACCTTACATAAGCCTGTATCCAGCATTTCCAGCAGCAGGGTGCCAGCCCAGGAGCTGAAACCCCACGACTCTCCCATCAGCTTGCAGTGCATTGTGACCATGCAGAACAGCCAATGTACAACATGAGATTCTGGCATATCACTGACTCATTTAAGGGCAAAGCTGTAGCACGTTAGCAGAGAGCTAATCGTGTTCAAGAATAGCTTCTCCAGCTTCATAGGAAGTATTTATTACGGGCAAACTGCTTGGTAGGTCACAGGAAGTATTCCTCAGGGAAGAAGGGAAGCTGCACAGAGAAGATAGCTTAGACTGTTTCTCCATCAACCCATAGTGGTTAAAAAAAAAAAAGGCTCATCATATACGACTTGGTCATCTTCTAGATCCATGAGCATTTTCAAACCGAACATGTACTAGAGTTTCTCCAAATGCTTGTTATTTCAAAATGCTTGTTATAGCAATTTCAAATTGCTATACGTACGCATCCTGCGTAGCTGCCAGAACTAGCATCTTTGAGAAATATGTACTCAGCTGTCACTTCTCTGCTACGTACAGCCCATGTCAATGCACTGGGAGCTCTTCTCCCTGCTGGTGCTCCAGCAACAGCAGTCAGAGCAGACAGAGATGTTTCCAGATCTGTGAAGGTCTTTGGGTATATGGGTGTGTGGCGTAGAGAAGAACTCAAAGTTAATTTATCAGCTCGAGGTCCTTACCTTCTACTACTTGATCATAGACTCTTTCTTCACACGTTAGAATCAAATCAAAAACATCTTTGCAGTTCTGGAATCTCTCTGGTCGTGGCTTGATTCTCTTATTTCTGTCCAACATATGTAAAATCCCATTCTGTGTGTATCTGAAGTTGTTTGAGTTAAGTATCTTTAAGAAAAGTCATGTTTTTGAGCAAATGACCAGTACAAGTTAAACTATTACAGTATCTTTAAAATCTGTTTGCAAATACAAAGATCAGTGACCACTGAACAGATCCCTGTTTGACCCCAAGAAGGACAATTCAGGCAGCTACTGGGTTTCAGACAACTCAGTACAATGGCAGAGACAGCTTTACAAGGCCCTCATTAGGTCTGGGTTCCTCAGAAGGACACCTTCCCTTGGGTAACTGCTTTTATATCCGTAATGCTTAGAGCACACAGACGTAGCCGTTTGCTAAGTGTCCTACATCCACCTGAGTCACTGCCCCTTACAGCCTCTGTCCCGTAAGTTATACAGGGCTCCTGGTGCCAGCTGCACGCCTGCATGAAGCTGCAGCCTGAACTCAGCCCGCAGGTTTATACAGATGAGCTTCCAACGGAAATTAAATAAACCAGTGGAGCATCATCCCTTTCAGAACATCCCCAGACAGAAACAGGAATGAAGAAAACCACCGATGTTACTGCTGCCAGCACTTCAGTCACTGGGTGAAACAGATCCATTATGCTGCTTGGTAGCTCAATTTACACAGGTACAGCAGCTTTGAGACCCAAATTTACAGCCCACATCCCCCTTTCAGACAGGATTCACTAATCCCCTGCCCACACTAACCCTGTCCTCTCAGCTGTCTGGGACACACGGTTTCATCAGGAGCACGCTCGCATACATCTGCTCGGTTCATTAATAGCAAACTCCTCCTGAAGACAGTTTTATGGGCAGATCAGGAATACTGGGGAAGGTTTGAATTAAAAGAGCATGGAAATTGATGCATCTCTTCCTTGCTTTGAAGCACCGGCTATTTTTAGCCATCCGAGTACATGTTTTTAAATTAAAATAGCAGTAAGGGTAACAGTCTATAATTTCTTGAGATAACAGAAGGATTCTGAGCAGAAAAAAAATCCATCATTAATAAAAATAACAAAAAAATAGTATGTAAGGTACCATCTTGGCTTATTTCCATTTTGAAAAGGTCACATACTTGGCAGGTTGTCTTCATTCTTTTCGCAATACAGTCCTGATCTTGTAACAAGGGACTGGCAACTTTCTGTCTACCTTTTTCCAGTTGCCCCCAGTATCCCCGGTTCTCTTGCTCAGCCAGCCAGGTCTATGCCACTAATCTACGTGCTTCAAGGTGTTCTTGAAGAGCGTTCAAGCCAACAGCCTCCAGAACTTTTAACTCTCCCAAGTTTTTAAGCTATATTAAAATCTAAATTCTTCTTTCTACCCAAGTAAGAGACCTTATATGGGAAAAATATTCAGTTCTTATGTAGCTGCAGCATCCCACTAGCTGCTTGACGGAAGAAAATTTCCATTTTGAATTACAAATTGAACGATACTTCATCACAAATATATATATATAAGCAACTCTATCAGTCAGTCGGCTGACTTCTGTGTCTTTTTTTCAGGGCTCTCCCAAACCTTTTACCATCGTTCCTTCCCAGAAGACTTCTCCCTGTGTAACTGCGCTTTATAGCCCAAAGCTATCTGAAGCTGCTCTTGTACACCAGAGCCCACATCTTCACAGCATCCCTGTAAAATCTCCTTGGGTCTGTCATGCTTGGAGAAAATCCACTATGCCAGACCTCTGGTGATGTGCAAAGCACAAAAACGACTGTAACAGCCATTTTCAGAACACTTGTAAACATCTCGCTGCACTGCTTGGTTTGGAGTTCGACAGCGAGCCCCTTCTGGGCTCTCTAATCTCTATTTCTACATCATGCAGTTGAAGGAAAAATTCACAACACCCTACACACTTCTCCTGGTTCTTTTTTTTTCCCTCCATTTCTAGGATGAAACGTTGCTGGCATCTGTCCCCTAGCTTTCCTGAGCATGGAGACAGAATTACGCATATTCAAAAAACCCACACAGTCAAGCTTTCTGCTTCACACAGCTTTCCACTGCCAACTTACAGCTACATTTTTTGAGGGTCTATGTGCCTATAAAAGGAGATTGAAATAAACCGTTAAGATTCAGGATGCTTTCATACTTGGTTGTCTGCAATCATTTTCACCTGGATAAAGCCAACATGCCATCCTGTCGGCAAGCTGCCCTGAGCTGCAGGATTGTTTTTAATGCAGAATCTTAGTCCAGATTTGTTCTCATCATGAGCTCAGGTGAACTCAAGAGATATTACACCTTATTAAAGGTCTCTACTGCCAGATGTTCAGCCATTAAGTCAGACTTGGCTCTCATTCCAGCAGATTTCAACTCCATGCTTCCTATTCTCTGCACCTCCGCTGTCCCCTTTCAGCAGTCCCTTCTTCAGAAGGTACTCACAAAACTCTCTCCTTAAGACATTTATATATTTACCTAAGGGGTCATCACCTACTGCAAACCATCAGTACAGTAACTATCGCATTTTAGCGGTGAGTCTAATTCAGATACTACCTTTATTGGAATAACTATGCTAATGGATCCACAAAGTAATGAAGTTTGTGTGTAACAAATCACTCCTAGAAAAACTTGATATGGAGATGTTGTAACGCAAGGTGCATTTTGCCATACAGAGCATTGCTGCTCATTCTTGCAGACACCTAGACCCCACTATCTCTATGGTTTCCGACTCTGTGTTCCCTCCATTTACTTTTAGGATATCCCATAATAACGTATTGATGAATATATATATATACACACACAAACCATAAACGTGTTTAGAACCCCCTAAATCTTTCACAGCTCCTGCCACCCAAATTTAAAATCCCCCCATCACAGGCAGCAGAAATGCCTCCTCCCACCCCCTGGGTAGGTCGCTGCCCATCCTTTCCCACTCCACTCAGTTCATCAGTCAGCTGCTCACTCAGGACCCAAACTGTACTTTTAGCTGTGTAATACTATCATATACATATTGATATAGAAAAGAAACTAGCTGTTTTCCTTAACTACTAGTAATATTTAAAAGAACATTTCCAGCAAGTAGACTTTTAGTTCTGTATTTGCGGGGGGGGCTGAAACTAGATGATCTTTAAGGTCCCTTTCAACCCAGGCCATTCTATGATATGATTCTATTTTCCCACCTTCCACTGTTGTTCTCAAGTAATTGCTTGAGGTCCACTTGGCAAATTTGAGTAAGTCTTGCTAAAAGCTGTGAATAGGAGCTTTCGTTAAGTGGAACTGGGATACAGAAGAACATCCACAGAACAAAGCAGATAATCCTGGAGAGCAGAAGTGTTTTCTTGTTTAATAAACTCAAAATTATTTTCACACATTGATTATGATTAGTTTAGTTCCTAGCTCTCACCTTCCCAAACTACAATGTTTACACTATTTCATAAAAGCTATACTGAGGTCAAAATTAAGAGAAGATTCCCATATGACAATACCATTTTTCAATGTTACATACACCACTCCCACACTGCAAGATACCCAAGACTGCACTGCCTTCACACATGTCCAGCTTCCAGTTTTGCTGATAGTGTTTCTTGTGTAACTGAATAGCATGGCAATGTTTCTGATGGTTACCTGACTGTAGAATTCAATATAATGTAGACTGCTGTTTTTGTTAGGAAATTGGATCTTTACAAGCCTGAAAGATATTTTTCTCTATATTGTTAGAAATCCATTTTAAAAAATAGGGGAAAAAAACACACATGTAGCTTCAAGATCTTCTCCTTAAGATTGTATGATGACTGCCTATGCTGGAGGTCAGCTGGGCAAAACATCTTAAAGTTGAACAAGTGGCAAAAAAATTCTCCCATGGATGCTAGGTGTTATTCAGGTACTATGAAGCTTAAGAGAAAAGTGTGTGTGGGGGGGAACTTTAGGCAACCCTCTTGCATAACTGCACTATCCCCTAACTAGGTTTCCCAGGGTTGGTCTGCATGTTCGTTAAGTGTTAAAGCTGCACTGAATATGCTCATGAAGTCACACAAATATCACTCAGGGTATAGTTGAGTGATTCAGACGTTAGTGCTATCTCACCATCTATGCATGTGAATAATGTAGTTATTCCTCTGCACAGCCATCTTTGAGAAACGCAGTTGTTCCAAGTTCTATTTAGGAAGCTAACTTGTTAGGAAACTAAAGATGGTCTTTAGAAAAAGATGTATGTCTGTCCACGAAGAATTAAAGGAAGTCTAGGCATTCTCTTCTTTACAATGAAACATCATGGACCTTCTCTGCAGGGTAGACAGGACAGTATTTTTTTCCAAAGTAGTTCCTGAATAAAATATGGCATATTACCTGAAGAACTAGATATTGGGATTAATTCCCCTGATACATCAATGTTTAAGTGGACTGCCAGCACCTGAAAGAGTAATGAATCATCTACATTAAAATAACTTAATGCATCAGATTTGACTTTTCGTTAACAATAATTTTCTCCCCCCATTAAATATGAAGAGCCATCTACATGTCACACCTAACCCAGCTCGGACCTGCTATCACTTCCAGACATCATTTTTTTATGGTGAATACACTTCCCAGGTAGTACCACAAGAGGACAGCAAGAGGAAAGAAACCTCGGAAATAAGACAGGATTACAATAAAGTACTGGCTACAGCTTGACCTTTTTTTTTTTTTTTTTAACCACCAAACAAACTTAAGGAAAATTATGTAAAAAAAAGTTTTATTTGCATTAAATAAAAACAGATACTCTTGTTAGAGAACAAAGCATATAGCAAGATACAGGGCACAGAAAGCAACTAGACTGCACAGAAATTACTGTGGATTATGTTTAGAGAACCTGCACTTGAAGCTGACAAAAAAAGCAACAGATTAGCAAAGGAAAAAACAGGAAGTTTTGATAAATACCAAGACCAGACAGTTAAAGGTTAAAAGAAGTACACTGCAAAACAGCGGACACATTCAGTGTCTGCCAGAGCACAAGATCACTGCTTATTTTCTCAGAGCAGTAAGAATCAAGAACAGCTATCAATTTCAATGAGAATAAATCTAATTACTGGCAAATTGGTTTATTTTTGCTTTTTCCCCCCCAGTACCTATCTATGATGATGGGGCCTCCACTTAACATCTCAGTTTTGAGATAAAAACAAGACTTCAATATTCTGAATGAGAAATTCAGGAGAACAGAATGGGCTGAATGGGAGACGGACACAGCCAGATGAGTTGTGTCTTCCATTAAACTGTTTTGCACAGCTCAGTGTCCAGCTGAGTCAGAAGGATCTATTAATTCAGCAGGGAAACTTCAGCAGCAGTTCAGCCTCAGAGCTTGATATTCAGAGAAGGACAGACAGGAATGATCATCTCAGGCCACCTAAGTTGCATGTTTATAAGGAATGTGCAATTCAGAACTGTAAAATATCACCTGGATACCAAGCACCATGTAAGAAGCATGAGCAGCAAAATTAAATGCCATGCCTAGTTCTTTACACTAAGATGTTTCAGCCTATTATGCTGTGTTTTAAGCCAAAGGCTCGTTTCATTTCTTACCACTGTTGCTGAATAGGGCTTAGTTCTTGTGGTGGTAATCACTGCATGCGGACAACAGACTTTCAAGAAATACTTCTCATACCGTAAGAGGAAGCTTGGATGAACTTAATCATGCAGGTCTAGAAGGTTGTACGTAAACATCTACATCTCAGGTCATCAAGGCAGAAAGTCTTCCCTAATGACCAGTGAAAAGGAATCGGTTGCATCTGCTGCCTGGTTATTCTGTTTTAATTCTTCCACTCTCCATGAAAAAATATCCTTTGAAATATCCCTATCCTCCCCTCGGTATAAGGGCAGCCAAGCAGGTCGCATCAAGACACCTCGTCTGCAGATGACTAATCTGAGATGAAATACCCAATACACCGACTTATTTAAGTTAAAATCTTGTATGGATGAAAAGAACCAGAAAAGAATTCAATAAGTTTCATCTTAACTTCTAGACGAAACTGAAAATGAAGTCGGCAAGTAGTGTAACCTGAAAATTTTGGAGTATATAAATTAATTATATAGTCATCTAAAATAGAGACCAATCTATTAAACATAATTAGGTAAATTCAATTTGCTAAAACGCATACATGCTCTTCAGGAAAAAAAGTGTCTTTAAAGTAATGGCTGACGCCCAAAGCTTCTACATCTTCAAACAAATCTGACACGCCAATTATTCATTTTCATGCAGCTGTCACTATACTCAAACACTGCAATTCTTCTTTGTGAAAAATAGCAGTGGAGCAGAGCAAGTCTCTAACACTAGCACAAATGGCATTTGCAAGTCTCTTTTCTATGTAAAGAATTTAATTACTAGTAACTGTATTGTAAACAGAACATACCTCGTGCTTCATCCTGCTTGGCAAAATGCTGACGGGAACAACTGCCCACCCTTCTTCCACCTGCAGTTATCACTTCCTTTTGCAGGGAATACAACACTAAAAAGGGCACCAGCGCTATGAATTCTGCTTTCCAGGCAGCTGTGGTTATCGCTGCAAGAACTGTCTATGTTCTGTATCTGGAGCGTGATTTGCCTTTCATTTGGAATGAAAACTGTGCCTTTTTAGTACAAATTGGAGATTGTTCACAAGCCTTTTGTGGTACCGTGCAACTTATAGTCCTAACGTTGAAAATATGACATCCTAAAATATCACAAAGCTACCAAGTTGGGTTAAGTAACATTTCTGGTAATGTCTGTGCCTGCATTAATGACTTGCAAAGGACCGAATATGAAATGTCACTTGCTTTTTATTGCTAAGGCCAACAACATAGCATTTCTAAGCTGAAAGCTACAACTAAAATCCAGCTGAGCAAGCTCACAGCAGTAGGTCCATAACCAACAGTAGCTGGTCCAACAACAACAGGCTCGGCATGCTCATTCCCTAAGTCTGGTTGAGCCCTAAAGCTGAGGGCTGCATGCCCACACTTCTCTGAGAGAAGCCAAGATCTTCAGTTTAGCCTACAGCAAAAGTGCCAGACAGTGACTTGTCAGTGCTGAAAAGCTGAAACTTCATTTGAGGATGAAACTGGACAGAAATAAGCTGTCAAAAGGGAAAAGAAAGGAAGCAATGGTAAAGTCCAAAGAGCTGGAGAAGGGGTATGATGGACATTCTGGAGGGACTATCAGATAGGTGAGAATATCAAAGACAGAATGCAAGACGACTTCAAAGATGTGGCATTTTTGACTATGCCAAACACTTGGCTACATACTGCATTCAATGAGTATTCCATGTGGAAGTTAATTGCAATAATCTAAAAGTGTCTGTCATCTCAGCAAGATACCTCAAACTGCTAGCAGGTCCACCAGGTGACAGGGACAGGTAACAAAGGATTACAGAAATCAACAGCAGGACCGGCAGGCAAGCTAAAGAAAAACACCAGAGGGTACTTAGGTATTGCACATTCCTTTGGATGCTCCTCTCAGGCACAGAAACAAGTGCCAGATTTCAAAAGACGAATGTCAGGAGACGGGGGGAAGCAGGAAGTATTCTGAAGTAGCTGTGCAGGCAAAAAGGTCTGTCAGAAAAATATTAGTCATTCCAGTAAATGTCTCAGAGAAACAAGGTCTGCAACAACTGTTCTCAAATTACTTTCCATTGTTGTACTACTCTGTACTGTAGAATTCAAAGTTAATTTTCAACTAGAGTTATAGCTGGAACTCAGATAAAGCAAAACAAGTATTGCAAATCTTATGTAAATTAAGCTATTTTGCTTCACTTATTTGGGAAAGCTGAGAACGTATTCATAAAGACAGCAGGGCCACTTTTAAAGAGCAGCCTGCAGAGCAAGAAACATGCCGGATGAGATCCGCAGTGTGTTCCGTGGCACAACACTGCAAACAGGACACTGAAGTACAGGGGGATGTGGTTAATCCACAGCCTGATTAACAACTGGTTTTGCAAAGCTCACACACACACACAACTTGTGTTCCTTGGGGAAACACTTCTCACAGTAAGTCCTCCTCACACTGGTCCCAAAGTCTGTTCTCACATCAGATTCGCAAGGTATTCACACTGCCAATTCTGTCACTGGGCAGCAACAATGCTGACTGAGCTTTTCCTCCCCCCTCTTCTGTAACTTCAACTGTTGGCTTGGCTCCAAGTTTCTAGGTGTTTCAGCAAAGGTAGAAGCTGTGATTCAATTAGACAGAGCTGCTGAACTTGGGGCTAGAGAAATAACCCATGCTGGAAGCGAGAGAATGCTAACTTCGCCTAAATGGAAATAGATGTGATGTACATCTTAGAGGCTCTACCATCTGAAGAGGTGGCAGACGCTAAGATTAAGCAGAAAATCCTGCAAGATAAAATGCTCTGGCAAAGTCGTCCATACCTTTAGTTACAAAAGGTAAGAATAAAGAGCAAGAACGGATATTAACTTGTTTGCAAATTTTGTTCTGAACTGAAAACAGAGCAATGGAAATATGCCTTCAGTTCTTCTGTTGAATATTTTAACCATCTGTCTGCATATCCAAAAAAAATGTCATAAACATCCCAGAAGCCAGGCACAGAAATTCTACTGTCTTGCAATTAACACTGGTTGAAGAAGTTACAGGCACTCCCCTGAAGATGGAGATTGTTCTGGAAGCAATATAAAGAACAAAGACTGTATAAGCATTCCTTACATTGACAGAGTAAGCTTTGCATTCATCTGAAATAAACTCTTTTAGGCAGGAAACAGCAGCCTGCTGTCACTTCTGTCCCAGACGAAACAGCCGAGCTAGGACCAAACAAAGCTATGCTAGTTTTTCTGGGCAGACAGCTGGCAAGGTTCATCAACTACAGATGACAAAAGGACCGAGTGGGATTTAAGCCAGTGCCCAAGAGTAGAAGCAGCAACTTTCTATATGTAAGTTTAAATAACAGTAAGACTACTACCTTCGTAGGGAGTTAAGAACAAAAAGCCTGTGCTAAGACACTGGTTATAGGAAGAGCAAACAATATGAATGCCTCGCTGCATTCCTGTGTGATATCAAAAGCAGCAGGGCCAACACACTGGGAGAAAAATTCGATCTGCTTATGAGGCAAATCATCTCTAAGTAATGCTAGTCATGCACGGTGCACGCAGGAGGCCAGCAGGTGGTAGGGACCGAGACCTTCAAGTAGCCCTGTTTTTCATGTCCATCCAAACATGTGGTATCTCAGATTCAAATCTCACCTTTACTTCCAAGAATGCCCAACAGACTTAAAATGCTTACGTTCATTAGCAGAGCTCATACATTATGACTGAAACACAGTCAAGGAAAATTACTCAAATGCTATATGGATTTTAAAATACTCGTCAACCTCAGACAGGATTCTTTGGATGACCTGTTCAGAACCAACATTGGGTAAGGAAACAAACCTTCTGAAGATTCTAGCTAGAAGGCAGGTAGGATGGCAGAGGAAGTTTTATGTGCTGAGAAACATTTCCTATTAGGCTGGTATCCGTCGTTCCTCCCATGTCCTAGAACTTCAAATACAGAGGGAAGTATATCTAAATAAGTATTTATATTTTTTGCATGTGTAAGTTTCAAGTAATATTTCCTTTTTGATGTGGATGAAACCAGAATTAACAGCAGTTTCTTCAGAAGCCAAACTAAGAAATACTGAAAACTGCTGCCTTTCAAAGGCTAGGGATTTTGTGAAAAGTGTTTTTGTCTTAAGATCCGTCGTGGAGAAAAAGGTATTGGAGCTCAGCTTATGGTCAAAAGTGTACAGAGCTGCAGAAACACGCCTCATAGAAGATTGTTCAAATCCAGTTTAAGCACTGCTTTCCATCCTCATCCTTTCCGTTTCACTAAGTATTTTGTACCTAAAGTACTTTGAAGGATGTTAAGAAAGAAAATGAGACTTACGCTGCGTTGAGGAGAAGTTTGCCATGCAACAGGCCGTGATTTCAGCCGTACAGCAACTAGCCCATTGACCACGGGAACCCAGCTCAGAACAGCAGCTGACAGCTGTTTATCAGCTCCAAATCCAGGAAGAAAACCGAATGAAAACATGAAATAAATATATGCGTGAAGAGCTTACCTGAAGTGGAATTTAAGTTACTCTTGAAAAAAGGAATCGGCATGGGTGAGCTATATGTGGCCTCAACAAGCACGAAGCTCAAGAGTCCTCCTGCATGCCCATGGTAACTTCCCCCGTTAAGCAACTCAAGGTTGCTTTGTACAGCCTCCAGAAAAGCGGTGCCATATAAATTCTCCATAAATTAGGACAGTTCACTGATCCAGAAATATCAGGAATTACTGCTCAATTGTTACGGATTCTAGAGCTTTGCTGTAAGTGGCAGAAGTCTCTGCAACAAACAAACAATATTCAAAAGAGAACGGACAAGTGCTTTAGAGCAAGCTATTCCTGTCACCACCGGCAGCTTTTCTTCCAGCAACTTTTCTCCACTTCTTCAGGCCATGAACGCTCTGGGCATCAGAATCATGGCTCTTCACCACGCAACACCAGAGCATTAACAGCAAGGCTGGAAAATACAACTTGGCTACAAACCAGAAATCAAGAGGAACAGAATTTACAAAGTCCCAAATCTTTTCAGCAAATGACAACCCAAGCAGTAAGACCTGAAACTGATTTTGATGACACTGGAAAATTACTGCCTCCTTTGCCATTCTGTGCTGCACCTTTCATTTTCATTGCAAATTTCTTATGGCAGCTATAATCTGGTTCTACTTGCTTTGTTAATGAGAAAACCAACAGGCAAAGTGCTATGACCTCATTTCATACAAAAAGGATCTTATTCCTGGTACCGCTGCACTATAATCATCTATTCCCGGCTTATGCTTTTTTCCCCTGAAAAAGCAGACATTAATTCGAGCTCTAAAAATGAAAGAAATTAAGACGTGGATAAATTCAGAACTTCCTGGGACATCAACTATTTGATGACCATGTACCATTTAAATTGCAAGATTATTTACATGTTTAAAAACATGAACTATTTTTGCCTTTCAGGGTGCAAGAGGGAAATCAAACTATCTTAGGTAAGGAAGAGCAGCAACTTTAAGTGCATCAGCCATCCACCACCGTCCAAGAACACGAAGCTAGTGCTTTGCAAAAGCACTCGAACTCTTAAACTTACCCCTTAAACTCATGGTAATTTGCTCTTTGCTTCTAAAGGTTTGTTTTAGTGTTGTTCCGCATTTACAACTCAGTAGTGTATTTCTGTTGTACAATAATCAGAAGTTTGCTTTGAATTTCTTAAGTAGCTGTTTCCATGCAGCAAGTGCCCAAGATTTTTAAGCTTTACAATCCCAAACCTATGCACTGGATATCCTGCAGCGTAGTTACAGCTGATGTCTTTAATTCCTCTAGGCAGCTTCTACATTTTGCTGATTACTGCTGTTCTCCTTAAGGCACGTAAATCTGAAGGTGTAAATTGTGCATCCCAACTTATATACAATTAATGCACAAACACCATTAAAAATACTTTACAGACTACTGAAAGCTAAGGGACTTTTTATGATTTACCATGAAGTTCTTGCTACAGCTCACAGGAAGGATGTCTTGCAACAAGCCCCTCGTCAAGCACACAGGAGGCAGTTGAAGACCAACTCCAATCCCAGACTAAGCCCTCCCTGAGTTCCACCTTCCCACACAGGCCAGCAAGAGCTTGTTAACCCTACCAACACTGATGCACAGGTCCTCCTTCCCGTTATCTCCAGGCCAGGGCTTTTTAGCTCAGATGCAGCGACACTTTAGCACTACTATGAGACGTCTGAGCTATAGCACACGTGCATCCCACAGGCAGGGAGCACACGCACATGAGCTCTCAGCCACTTGCAGATCGGCTTGCACAAAACCAGTTCTTCACTCTGAATACTGGCCCAAGTATGTCCTCTTAAGAGAAAGACTATTTAATGAAAAGGATCACCAATTCCCAGTATTTAACTATTCTTGTCTTTACAGTTCAGGAAAGTTGAACGTTAGTTTCCATACTAGCTATTTTTCAAGCTACAAACTTACCACTTGTGAGTGGCTGAAGTGAATACCCGAGTAATAATGCATGGACAGCATTCAGCCACAAAATCATGAAAAAACAGACTATTACCAGACAAAATAAGACTTCTCCAAGTAGTTAAAAAAAAAAAAAAGCAGCAGCTGTTCAAGAACAAGAATTCTCCAGAACCTAACTAGGCAAATGCAGGAATTCTAAAGGACTAAGTCCAAGCTGTAACAAATGGACTCTGTTATCTTCCTGAGCATGATATGCCACACCTAACTGGAAAAGGCAGCCTGGACCGGCTGCATACTTAGAGATTATTGTCTTAAGAAGCTAATGAACTACCTTTTCAACTTTAGTCCCCAATTTAAAAAGAGAGTCCATCCTTCAGACTGAATAGAGAATGACTGTAAGGCCTTGCTCCAACAAGCAGTTCTGTTTCTTGCTTTGAACAGACCCCAACACTACACTGGACACGCAATATTACAGCAGTTAGGTTATCAATTCTGTGGTTGATGCCAAATAACTTTCCGATGCAGCTGTTAAAGACTGCACGAGGAACTGCTTCCCTTCTTCCAGTACTGGCATTAAGGGAGAGCAGAAGAAACCTCCCAGACAAGATGACGTTCAGTACTACGATGCTGTCCCACTGTATTTCACTCCAAGAGAGAAGATTCAGTTTTTCTGCAGGAAAAGCCTGGTAATGTCTGACTAAGACTTTAGTCAGGATCTTACTTCATTGCCACCCCCCAGAGAAAAAAAATATTCCTCAGTATATCCTCACCACTCCCAGATGCCCCTCTTGTCAGCTAGTCACGGTCCTCTTTCTGTGTTTGTTCCTCTTCGCAGGCACAGGCGATAGCGTCTCAAGTGGGACTGAAACATTTTGGGCAAGGCACAGAACCCTGTTCCTGTACAGTCCTACAGTGACACCAATTTAGTTCGGTAATACCCTTCTGTTGGTCTTCCTTCTCTTCTGTCAGGAAATTGGTATTTCAGCTTTGTACATCTGGACCCTGTGAAGATCTCGTGCATGCTAGAACCTGCTTCAGATTTTTTGTGATTTTTCCCCTATTCAGGACTGCCGCCCATGCTTGCCCCAAAGCCTCCGCATTTTCCTCTACTGACATTCTAGCACAATGCATCTTACCCGTTAAGACAGCAGAGAGCAAGACAGATGAAGAACTGTGGGATAAACCAGGAGTAAGGGTCAGCCACAGGGAGACCACAATGCCATAATATTTGCTGGCAAAGCGGTTTGTATGACAGTAAGAATTATTTCCACTTATTCTGAATGGGCAGGGTACTATAAACAAAACAGAAAACACATCAGCAATAGCACACAAAAAAGGTACGGCCATCCAGCTTATAGAGTTCAAAAAGAACTAAATCTCAGTCAATTACATTATCACGATTATTTTTCTCAGAAGAGAATACCTATACCTTTAACTAAGATGCACCAACCCAGCTTTTGTTCATTTCTGAAACATCTTCCTTTCTGCCTCAAGCAAACCTTTAGGAATATCTTGATCCTCTTTTTTTTTTCTCCTCCTAATTTGATATCACATAACTAGGAAGCTAAAACTGGAATCCTATCTACATATTTAGCAAGCAGGTTAAATTAAAAGACAAGAACTAAAATAGTAGGAAACAGAGTAGCAGGCCACACTTGTAAGTAGAGGTGTGCTGCCTAGAAATCCTAATTAAAATAAATACATATCTTTGGAAACAACTAGGTTTCTTCCATCTAAGGGCCACAGATATGTCAGTGTTGAGAGAAGGAAAGAAACAGTCAATCATGCAGTTAGTTAATATTGATAAAGAATTTGGGAGTGGCTGCTGTCAAATTTTGGTCAAGTTTCTATTTGAACAGTCCATATCCCTGGGCAAACGTGCAACAGCAATTGCTGTTGTTATTTTTTTTTTTTTTTAATTTCATCTTATTGATTTCACTTGATTGCAAACTCACCAATTTTCCTTTTTTTTTTTTGTCTCTCAAGTCACAATCATATAATTAGAACCAAGTCCTTAAGTCCCTTCACACAGCTGTACGTGGCAAGTAATTATACCGGTCTATTTTTGAGATGCCCATTTGCACATGCAAATTCAAGGAACTGTAACAATACTACCCACACATAATCCTGCAGAGATACCCCAGACACTGGCCCTGTCTCCTACAGATTAGTAGCAGAACCCTCTACTGTTCTCCTAGAACGAAAAGTAGTATTTTTAAGAAGCACCCAAGAACTACACTCAGAACAGCCTTAAGTAGTTTTGTTGCAGCCCTCTATTAGGGCTCAGGGAACTTAAATGCAATGTTCTAAAAATGCAAGGGTAGAAGTGGATATTTGTTTTAACTACTAACCTTTAAACTGTTCTGGACTGCTTTCATTTTGTACATACTGTAACCACCACTGTAGGTATTCAACTGATCATGGATGTCTGCCTGGCTCCATCAGTCCCTTATCCCTTTGCTTCTGAAATTCAGCATACGCCTTCAAGGTATGTGAGCTTGTGCGCTGTATTTCACTAATTAACAGCAACGAAGGTGCTCTGAGGCTCCGCAGAGTGTTTTTGATAGTTCTGCTCTCCCTCCTTTTCTCAAGCGACTACTTTTCACTCATTTTTTACCTCACTCTGACCGACGTCCATCACTGCAGAAGCTCATTTCTGGTTGAGATTAAAGCCTTCTGAAACAAGAGGTCATTTCCTTGGCTGGTCAAGCGAGAACATGCCAAGTCACTTGCAGCCACAATTTCACTGAGTATCTGGTGTCCATAATGCACCAGATCCCTGCTGGCCTACAGAACTGGAGGAAGGAAATCATTCCCAGCTGAGGCAGCATTGGATGCTGAGCGCTCGCATTTCGTGTGTCCTATCACTGGAATATGGGAACAAGCTGACAGTTCTCACCAAGATACTTTCCAAACACCTGGAACAGCTCTAGGTGACAGTCATCTCCACTGAGCTGATGAATGCAAGGCTGGGGAACAGGACAAGCTAAATCATACGAACAACATGGTGTCTTGTTTCCCCCAACAATTACACCCAAAGCCCTTCAGAAGAGCAGGCCCCCACCCCCTACAGCAGGCAATGTTTGCATGCCCATCACCTCTATTATGAAAAATCTTCTGCCACTAAAGAGCGCAAAAACTGCTCTGTTACAAATTATAAGACTCACTTCTGCAATACTTCATTTTAAAGGATTCTCTATTTTTAAGAAGAAATTCTTACTGAATTCTATACTGAATATCTTTTTTAGGGTAAATTCTCTCTTTTGCATTTAACATTTAAAAAGAAAAAAAAAATCAGATCCCTTGCTGAGAAAGAAGTACCTAGAATGAGTACCCTGATTTTGCAAAAAAAAAAAAAAAAAAAAGTGAGTTTTCTTAAAAAATGAAAAATCAACTTCAAATACAGATGTTCTAAAATCATGCAGAATCATGAATTATGTCAAGCTAAGTAGTGTGCATAACTGTGATCACCTCTGCTCTCCAGGATTAATTCTGTTATTGTGCTTTCCTATGTCCGTTCTTTAAAATATACTATGCACATTTTTTTTGGTGCACTGCTCGAATCACGTATCAAGAAGCTCTCAGTGAGAAGAGTGAGTTCTTTAATGAAAGGTATCCTCTCTCCCAGAGAAAGTATACTGTAAGCCTTACCTGTCAGTCTGTCTGAGCTAAATACAATTTTAATCTTGAGGTGGCAGCTGTTGTCATATCCGTTATCAGGAACAGTCTTTGCACTGGGAAAGTACGATCCACAGTGCAGTGGAGGTTAACGGACAATCTGTGATAGGATTAATGTGCTTTCAATCAAGAGGTAAGTGTGTTAACATACTTCAAAAGAGCATTCTGAATGCGTGCATTGTAACTCAACAGCGATTTACAAGGGAGCATTAGAGGCCCTTTGTAAAAAAACCTGCTGTGAACTTTAAACATTTTAAGTTTGCCAGTCAAGCAACTATGTATTCCTAATGCATAATGCCAAATAATGAATTACACCTTTCAAGGAGAACCATATTGGATTTTTTTAAAAAGGCCATGCCACAGGGATACAGTTCTTTGTCTTTCCTAAGCAGATCATTGTACATCTGATCATATGTTGTTTTGAAATCATAAACATTTGGCTTGTCCGGTGCTGGTCCTGGCAGTTTCACGTGAGTCCCTGTTCCAAAGGATCGGACACTGAATCCTCGTTTGCTGAAAGACAGTGGGGAAGGGGAGAGAAGAGGCAATTAGACTGGATGGATTTTAAACAACAATGTGCAATCAGCCAAATCACAACCGAACAGTCCAAACAAATATTTCAACTAACAGTTAAACTAAGGTCACAACGTTCTTAGATTTACAGTGCAGAAGAGTTGCAGATGGAAGTTTAAAGAGCGGCAGCACACATCTTTTAACCTACATAAATGTCACACACACACACAAAAAAAACCCTCCATCTGACATCAGGTAACTAGTATCACACAAACTGCTTTCTGGTACCTGGCATTGCCAAAAAGCTAACAGGAATGATGCAATGATTTCAAAGTTTTATTTTCTCCTTTCCTCCTCCCCAAAGATGCACATTAAAACAGAGAGGCAAAGCCACTGGGCCTCGGACCATCACAAAAAGAAACACTCATTTGGGATTATAGCCAAAAGGAACAGAGCCCTCATATATATTGAAGGTTTTTAACAAAGTCAATTAAATACAGCTAAAACTTTGCTTTGAAAGATCTGTGATTTACCTAATACCGAGAGAAAAGACATCCTGGACGTATCTATACTGACAACCATCCCTTTCATTCTTTTTCAGAACCTGGTCACCTGAACATGGAGAAAGGTGATTCACGTGGACTTGAGGTGTACTGCTGTAGCGCATAACAAAGCGAACTCCAACTCACTGCCCACTTCTCTAAACCCACTAATTGTTTTGTAGCACAGGAAAGAAAAGGGACCCAAGAGTATTCCACTAGCATAGCACAGAATCAGTGCAAAACGCATGGGTCCTTGTAAGGAGAAATAAGGAACCAATGAAAGAAAAAAAAAAAAGGTTAGACTGGATTTCTAAGACAACTTCACTTCAGTTCTGTCTCATCTGAAGAAATATTTCTGGAAGAAAATTTTCTTCTACATTCACTTTACTAGAGGAAACATGATACAGACAACAACGTTATCTGCACCATGGCATTCACCATGCAAGTCTTGTTTGAGAAAATCCTCACTTGTTACTGGAAAACCTTGGGGCAGAGACCCAAAGCACACATTTCCTTGCGGTTACAATTAAGACTCATAAACCGTTTCTGAAAGGCTGCCTATATTTTATACTAATTCTTCTTAGAATTACTATATGCAGTGTTTCAGACATTGCGTTTCTGTTGTGCTTTCACACATTTTTGGATCTGTAACACGTTCTGTTCACTCTTAGGCAATACAATACAGGCAGAGTTGTTTTTGTCTTGATATAAGGAAGCAACAATACCAACTGGCCAATACTTATGTATTCTGCTCAAGTTGCTGGGTTAACTATTTCATTTCCCGCATTCCGTTGCCAAACCTCTACTGTGATGTAAGTAGCGCAGTACAAGCATTTGGGTGCTTGGCCTTTCCCTCAAGGGGGCTGAAAAAATCTTGCTGTGCAATTACTTTTACAGAAGCAGAACACATACCCGGCTAGCTTGCATCTAAAACTTGTGGGTAAGCCTAGAATAACTTCATTCCATTCTTAGGAAGAATTACTAGTTTGACTATTTAAATTTTAAAAAAAAGGAGGCAGAAACCTGTTTGTCTTTAGGGGCAACACCATTATGTTTTTTCCAGTTAACCTAAATACACTGGATTGAATTTCAGTAAACCCTTGAGTAATAATACGGATTGCAATACATTTTGTCAGATAACCCAGACGAGATTGCTTTCTGACGGTCTACTGGTCAAAGCTACGTGGTAAAACAGTCACTATTAGCCAGAAGGCTGAAATATTTGACTTCAGAATTATAATGCAGCTTCTGAAACATGTCATGATCACGGATTAATCTCATTTTTTTTGTTGTTTTGTTTTAAAAAAGGACCCACACTTGCAGCTTCAATGATTTATCAGAGTCTGAATTAAAGAAAACCAAGATATCTGCAGCCTTCTGAGAAGAGCGACCAGAAGGCTGTGAGCCACTGCAAGGGTCCCAGGTGCCCATTTTGAGCAAATGACGACTCACACTTTAACTCCTCGGTCTTCGCACACAAGATAGCAGGAGAATTCAGTAGGAGACACCCATTCCAATTGCTTGTTTGTCTTAAAGTACAATTCCTTCCACAAAAGTGACTCATAACTGCACTTGTGGTTATTTCTGCCTGCCAACCTTCCAGCCCTGAGTTTTTATTCTACTGCCTCTACTGGACATGAAGAGTCATCACATTTATGGACAAAACTGCAGCGGCTGAATTATTAATTTTTTCAAATTGCTCTTCTTCCAGATATCTCATCCTTCTTCTTCCCTGCCTAACGTCTACCACTTGAAGCTATTTTGGCAAAGTAGCTTGGGAACACCTAACGAGAAATAGTGAACTTCAGCACCTTGCACTTCCTGTCTTCTTTCTTCTTCTGCCACACAAAGCAGTAATGCTACAATGGAACAGTATTTTCTTCTATGTTTTCCTCCTGAATTTTAATTTTTTACTTTAGTTTTTTTCTCTGAAATAGGTCTGGTTAGGTCACGCACATTAGAAAGCCCACCTCCAGCTGTGAGAAACATCCTTGGAGTATGTGTAATTTCATACAGATCAAAACAGAAGTGTTCACTGCAGTTTCACAAATCAAAAATTTGTGGTTCGACACCCACGACCCACTGAAAAATACTTCCTTGAGTAGCTGGAACGCACACCTCACCTGGGGCAATTTCATGCTTTGACATCAGCAGTTGCCAAGGTACAGTTTTAAATTAGTTATGCATTAGGTGTACTGTTAGGAAATATTTGGAAGATGTTTCACCATACTTCTTGCAGCAGCGGGGGACAGGCCTGTTCAACAGAGCCTGCTTTTGTTAAGCAGCTGGGCAGATCCAGTTTAGTGAGTCAAGTATCTGCTATTACGTGGCACGGCCTTTTAACAAGGAGGATTTTCTATGAGACAATTTATATCTAAGATCCTTTGCCTAGAAAAACTACACAGAAAATGGAAAAAATGAACTTCATCTTTACCATTAATAGTAGAGGGTAAACATATACTAATATACTAACTCGGTGATCTTGAATACTAAATATCGGAAGTGAATGCAAAAAACTGCAGCACCACTGCAGGCAGTAGCAGTAAAGTTTCTCAGGGGACAAATTAGTTTTAATACAAACTAGCTTTAATACAAACCTTCCACAACGCGTAGCAAGAGAATAATTAGCAGTGTCCTCCTCCTACAACACTTCAAAAATATCTTATGTCATTCAACCAATAAAAAAAAAAAGAAAATCACACACTTAAACAGCGGGCATGAAAGCATTGTTAACTGATTTTGATTACAAAAATCTTCAAAATATTAACTTGTCGCGCTGCAACATGTAATTTACTTATCAGCAATAAGCTGTCAGATGAAAGCGCTATGTTAAAAAACACTTCCTCCTTTCTTAAGGATTTAATAAGACAATTCCAGATTTCTTAAATTAAGCAGCGCAGGTTTCAATATCCATTTGGCAGCAGTTAGCTGCTGACAGATGTCAGCACAGAAGCTATGACTGAGCTACTTAAGTAAACTGCAAGGGTGTAACTTAAGTTCTTTTATTTAGTCAATGTTGAAATACAAATCATAACGTTAACATGAAACTTAAGCCTTGGCTACTGGGGTTTCGATTTTTAAGCTTTTACTGCCACTAAGATACCTCATGTTCACATTCCCAAGTTCTTAGCGCACTTCATTTCCTAAAAACAAAGAGGAACACAAATATCCGAGAAGTTTGCGTTACCAGAACAGGACCGCAGAGAGAAAGAACTGAGGGGGCTGAGACAGGATGCTTGTACCATAAGAGCCTGAAAATACAAAGTTGCTAGAGCACCTGCTATGCACTGGAAGAATT
This sequence comes from Cygnus atratus, assembly GCF_013377495.2. Taxonomy (NCBI): domain Eukaryota; kingdom Metazoa; phylum Chordata; class Aves; order Anseriformes; family Anatidae; genus Cygnus; species Cygnus atratus. The sequence continues at coordinate 2,627,099 of NC_066382.1, read as the reverse complement.
TGAAAGGATAATTTTCTTTTAAATGCCAAATAAACCTACACAAATGGATGTGTGGAAGTTGCTGTGTAACACGGCTTGTCAGTAAGTGTAACCCTTCTACCTTCCTCTTTGGTGTTTCAAGGAGAGCCATGGCCTAAATCTATGCATCCTACGGCAAAAAAGGATGCAAGTGCAAGTCAGATTTGTAAAAGCAAGAAGTGTAGGATGAGTAAGATTTGACCTACAGAAACCCAGTTTGATAACTTCTAAGGAAGGACTGCATCTCTCTGCATAGTCCTCTGCCTTGCCTCTTTTCCCTTTGCTTTAATGTCTCAGTGTAAACCATTGGCGATGGTAGCTATTCTATCAACAAGCTTCAAGGGCTTCTGTTGGGAGATTGGAACAATAACAAAAATATTTAGAAACTGGTCATTAAAAAGAAAATACAGAAAAATACTATAAAGCAAACAAACTAGTGCTGAAGCAAGATAACACTGGTTAGATGTCATTATATCTTTGTTGTATTGTGAACAATCAAACATTTGCCTTCCAGAGACACAAGTGGCAGCACAGAGACACCAGGCACAGGAAGGATGAGTAAGAAATTTAGGTTGCCAAGTCAGAATCGTGCAAGCCCTTTGGAATGAACCACTGGAATTTTAAAAGGAAAAAAAGTAATTCTTATCTGGTTAAGTAAAAAAAAAAAATACTGAAGTGTACGAAGTATGTACTACAATTTTTTTCCTCATGTTCAAGAAGAGAACAGCAGGATAATATAAAACATAAGTACATTAAGACGTTAAACTCTGTTTAAACCACTTCATAATTTCATGCATTAGACAGGATAAACAACTAAAAGGGAACATAAAAGCAAGAAGTGATAGACTTCAAGTGTGTCTGAGAGCCTACTATGTTAATCATTTCATCTGGATGTGCTATATAGAGAGCTAAATATGTATGTAAATACACAAATGCATCAGGAGTTTAAATTCAGATATATCTGTAAGAATCTTTTCTGTTGTAGAAGGAAGTAGAATACAGTTAAGTTCAAGTTTTAGTAGGCATTCAGTAGGCCTAACATTTGGAAAGTGAAATAAGCTTGCCTTACAGATATTTTTCTCTATATGTTGAAGACTGAAATAAGCACAATTACTGAGAACACTTTTACATGAAAGACTTGGCTTAAATAAAACCTGTAGTTCATGAGAACACTGAGTGGACTAGAGAAGTTAATTCTGAAACCTGACCTACAACATTATAAACATTAAAAAAAACTGTGATAACCATGTCAAAAATATTTTTATTTTGCTATGTTTCCTAGCATAAACATTTTCAAGAAAAAAGCCTACCACTACCTCGAGCCACACATTGCAAAACTTTGTTTATGAATGTTGATGTAGATGTTCCAACACCGATGGCTGGACTCCAGATTTTTGTTTTCAAACAGTCACCTGTGGTTCCGTAGTGTTTGTGCCCTTTCAAGTTTCATAATCCCTTAACAAAATACTTTGAAGGTATAATACCTCACTTTCTATGCTTTAAACATTTCTTCCGGACTGTTTTTCCTCTTTTGGTCACATGTTGTTTTTTTCCAAAGTGCAGTGCCACATACAGCAGGTCAGCCTGGCAAAATGGCCTAGCTTTGATCCAACGCAAACTGTTTTCTGAAGCTTACAGGCAAGCAATCATTCTCCTTGCAGAGACTAGTTATATCTTTGGAACAGCACCAGCAGTTCAGCTCTATTTTGCCAGCTATGCTATTCCAAATTACATAAGATGCTGCTGCTTACAAACCTTTACAAAAAAACTACTATTTTTTTTAATAAAATCATAAGGGAGAAGAAGCTTTCAAAAAGAACATCAGTCACAACGGAAGTGATTTATTTCTTCTGCAAAAACAGAGGGAAAGAAAAAGGCTGGATATTAGAAGTAAATTTAATCCCCACCCCAAGCACTCCGGTTTTGGTTAACGCTCTGTTCCAGCATTATAACTAGCAGAAAACCCACAGAAAAGCAGCAGCCCTTCCCCACCCCAGCTCAAAGCATGTACTGGTCCCATCGTGTTTGGAGGAGCGCCTCAGGTAACATCTGACGCCAAGTTTAAGCATTTGCTGCATCAGATGCTTACAGTAAGATGGCTGCCAGACCAGATGTTCCTATTATTTAGTCCTTTCATGTCTTTTTTCCCTGTTTTAATTAAAATGTAAAGCACAATTTACACTTCGCTGTTTGACTCGCTGTGCTAGTGATGTGCCTCATCTCACGTGGATGCTGACTTTGCCTAGTTTTAACCGAAAAAGAAGACTTTATCACGGTGCACAGGGAGGGTTCAGGCCCACGGTTCCCGGCAGATCAAGTCCCTCCTGCCTGTCCACCCGTGTCACCGCCTCCCTCTCCCATCTCCCCTTCTGCCTTCAGCCAAACTGGAAGCACTTGCAGGGCTAAATAAAGGAACCCTCACAGCCTCAGCATCACTTCATGCTCTGAACCAAGCACCATTTAGCCAAATACTTCACCCGGTGTTCCTGCAAAGGGAAAGCGCTCCCTGTCAGTGCCTATGGCGGCTCCAATCTTCACACTCGTTATTTAAAAAATAAAACAACGTTAAAAAGAGGCAGTTGGGCGTTAAAACGCCTAGCCCCGGAGGCTGTCGGCCGCGTTTCGCAGCGCTGGACGCGGAGCTCCGTTGTGCGCCGATCGGTGCAGGCCCCACGGCCCCGGGCCCGCAGGGAAGGAGGCGGGCGGGCTGGCCCCGGTTACCTGAGGATGTTGTGCGCCTCCATGCTGCGGTTCTGGTTGCTGGAGCACACGACGGCCACGCGGAGCGGCGAGGACGGCATGGCGGCGATGGCGACGCGGCCCGGCCCGGCCCGGCCCCGGCGGCGGCTCCTCGCACAAAATGGCGGCCGCGGCGCGGCGGGGGGCGGGGCCCGTGCGTGTCGCCGGGTGGGGTCGGCGCCTGCCACGGAGAGGAGGGCAGGGCACCGCCGGGCATGGAGGAGGGGAAAGCGCGATGTGGAGGGCTCGGCCCCGTGGTTAACACACACAATTTCCACTCAAACCCCGGAGACTGGGATTAGGGAGCGACGGGGAGGGATCCCCGAGCGCTCCGTTTGGGTTAATGACGTGATTCCCGGCGCTGTTCCACACGGAACGCCTCGGTTGCTGCCCCTCCTTTTTCCTTCTCTTTAATTCCAGTTTTATGTGGTACACAAACGTGGGGAGCTACGCTTCCTGCAGGTAGCTCACATCAGGAGCCATGGCTTCCGATAAGTTCCGAGTCTGAGCCTTTATTTCCTTGAGAACAGACTCCAAGATAAAAGCTCTCAAGAACCTTTTAAGATAAGGGTAGGGAATAAGGTTAGGATAAGGTTGTGGCCATATAACATCAACTGACCTTGTTTGTAATTCATCAGGTGTCTCATCTTTGCTTCCTGCTCCTCCAGCCCTCCATACAAAAGTGAAATTCCACACATGAAATGTCCGGACCCTACTCAAGAGGCCCAGAAAGCTCTACAGTTTATCCACTGACTAAATTGCTTTTGGAAGGTCTCAATACAAGCTTTAGCTTCAAATCTTTCTCTTAGAAAAATGCAAGAGAATTTGGAAAAATAGTAACGGCAGCTCCTATACTGACTGACTCCATCACTGTCCAAGGCCTGCACCACACCATAATGAAAACTCTGATCTTCCCCAAACTCCCAGGCTGTGGTTCAGCCTTTCCAAACTAAAAAGATCAGGGAAAAGTGTCACCTACGTGAGCCAAGGCACCCTTCATGTGATGAGGACACCAAGGGAAAATTCATGTGTCAGCACTTGAGCCCTGTCATTTACCAGCCTCTCCTACCTCTGTTAAGAGGAATCATACTTTTGATCAAAAATGCCTATACAACAAAATTTTGTTTATGTACAACAACCAACTCATTAGGACGCTCATCCCAACAGCAAAGCTGTGAGCTGCTCACCATTTTGTGACGAGCCCTTGAATGTAGAAGCAGCAGGAGGATGGCTGTGGTAGCTTTGACCCCAGCGGGACCACTTGGAAGGCAGGCAGGGAATAGGCTCAGCACTCAGCACCTACTGGTTTTTGACACATCACACAACTCTTACCAGGAAATTCATTTCCATTTGTGCATCTGTCTTCCTCTCTGGAAATCTGTTCTAGTTTAAAAGGAATTTCACTGGTGCAAATCTGCATTTCATGCTGCATTTTCATCTTCTAAAAGTAGAATCTACAAGACATTCTTCAACTTTAATGTGCTGATATATTACCTACTACCACCATGAATTCCATTACACAGCCAGGGGCTCTTAATGATTTATATGTAGTTCTTCTACAGTTCTGAAGAGTCTCAGGCACACATATATATACATGTCCTCTTATGTTTCATCTACATATGCCCAGACAGAAATTTTATCATTTGCTGTGACCACAGCAGGTGATACACTCTAATCATCCCCAGATCCAATTCCCCCAATTCAGCTACTACACAATCCTGTCTCATTTGATATACAGGCAATTTTCCAACACCCAGAAAGTAATTACTCCAATTTTATAATGTAAGGCCTTGGGAACTTCTTTCACTCTGTGTTTGTAATGCAACACTTCAATTACATCTCTGCAAAAAGCTGTTTCATAAATACCAAATATCTTTCCTGGCAGTCTTTGCATCTTTTTCCCAAATGTGTCCTATTCCCAGATTTCACACACGTATAAGTTCCATTTGCCTGGCAATGTAAGCCACATACTCCATTATTCAGAAGAACGTGACTCAAGTGATCCAAGCAATCACTTTTTCCTTGAAAAGCAGAGAATTTGGGCTTGTTTTCTTTCTCAGCACTAGGTGGCAGCAAAATGTTGCTCCACTGAGCTGGGCCATGGGAGAAAGCTCCAAAGATGGATTTGGATGGAGAGCTGAAGCACCCCTGACAAGAAGTAAATGGGTCTGACACCCTGGATCAATCCCAAACGCTCTGTGCACTTTGCACAAAAGCCTTTTCCCCCTTTTCTCTGTGGAAATAAGAGCTTTCTCTTTGGAAACAGGAGCTACACACAAGCATTTCTGTCTTCCCTCAGCTTAACACTGGAGATACATCAGGGTATTTTACTCAGTACACCTCAGTCCCTGAAACTCACGTAAAGACAGTGTCCCGGGCTGTTTCTCTTGCTGAAGGAAATCACATTTTCTTGGTTTGCAGAAGGCATCTGAAGGGTGATTTTGGCAGTTCCATTACTCCAGTGGGGGAGAATTCACCAGAAAGAGCAAAGGATAGGGAAGGACCAGGCCAATTCTCGCGTGAGAGAGACGAGCGGCCTAAATCAGATAGTTGCGAGCAATGCCAACAATAGAATAGAGGCAACATAAGCACTTCGAGGGGGCAGGTTTGTGTGAAGACTCCAGCCTTGCGTATTGATTGACATGCAGAAATTTGTGGAAGGAAGTTAAACCAGGCTGTGTTATTTTCTACATCCTTCCCTCAATGCTCAGAGCATTTTACCTCTTTGCAGCACCCTCAGATACTGCTGACAGCAATACCAGACAGGGTGTATTTGCTCAGGCTAAGGCTGCAAGAAAACCCATCCAAGCATCGCTGCTATAATTACTCAGCCTTTAACAGGAACGTGACACTGTTAACTGTTATCTGTCACTTCTCCTCCTTTCATCCCATTCTTCCTAGCCTTTCTTTTGGAACATGCTGGTGAAATAGAGCAGCAGACTCAAAGACTTCAACTCCAGGTCTCCATGGAAGCAAAGTACCAGCTTTAACTTGCACCTCCAAAGCCAAGCAGCCCTTCCTTTTATGTACCACAGAATGTACCCTAATGGAATTAGAAGAGAGATTCTTCGCCTAAGGCTCAGACTGCTTCCTCCGGAAGATTCAAAGTGGGGGTCAGGCTGAGCTTGAGCTGCTTCCATCTAAGCTGTTGTTTTCTTCACATTTAACACAGGACAAGAGAGAGAGAGAGAGAAAAAAAAAAAGCTTGTTAACAAGCATATCGTCCTCCACTTTAACACCTGCAGAAATGGACATGGCCTGATATTTGTACCGGAAATTACCAGATAAATGCAAGACTATATACCACCTAAGAGTGCACCCTACAGATTTTTAACACCCAGGTACTTGTATAGCAATAGGGAGACTGTGCAGTTGCCTTAGAAGCTATCTCCACTGTTTCCTAAAGCATTAGGTACATAATGTCCAGTTTCTTGGCAGTTATAAATCAGCATACTGCCACTTTACTGCTGCCTGGACAGGCCAGGATTGCTTATATCTCTGCAAGATACTCTGCATGCTTTGGGAATTGCTGCAAATACTGGATAAAGCTTACTTTAATTTGCAGTTGCACACAAAGGCTTGTTGGAGTCAAATGAATATCGCGTCTATTGATATGGAATTTTTCCCATTGCTACCAGTAAGAAAATTCTATACTCATGATAGAGTGAAAAAAAAATCAACAAAACTACCAGTTATCAGTTCTTTGGAAGATGTTCTGCTTAATGTCACACACACAAAAAGGGAACACTCTTTTCTTTTCCAGACACCAAGCTGTGTCCAATTAAAACTTAATCCACTGAAAATAAACTGGAAGCTATGAGATATTGTTTCCCACATCCCATCTATAATGCATGGAGAGCAAAACACTGATAAAAATAATCCTTTAGAGAGTTACAGAATTTCCTCCAGCAGGATTTATGTTCTTGTTCTACATCTTTTGCTCTTGCTTGTCTATCCTCTGCCCAGCATGCAGTTGCAAGGCAATCCACAGAGGCAGATGCATCAAGATGTGAGATGACTACAAATAACTTCTGTAGTAGATACAAAAGGTGCTGTTTTAGCAGACAACCATATCCTATCACTAAGTGCAGAGGTGTCTTATTGAAAATAGTCACATACAAATCCATGAATTAAATTTGATGTGGTGCTCAGTTTCCTGACATCAGCATTACCGCAATGAACAGTGCTGGCTGCACAAGAAATGAAGTAGCTTGAATTGGCAAAGAAAGAGGGATTTGGGAACTAAGGCAAAGCTCATTCAGAGGTCAAACAGGGATTGTTTATACTCAGAACCAGACACCTGGCTACCATAATTAATGGGCTTGGCTCAGTGAGTTTTCATACATGGCTTTGAATAGGAGGCTGAACCTGGTGGTCTCCAAAGGTCCCTTCCAACCTAATTATCCCGTGATCCTAAACCTCCAGTAAACAAAAAAAAAAGTATTCGGAGAATACCTATTTTCATATTCCCGATAATGTTATCGTAATTTTACAGTAGGCAATGCAGTATCATTATGACCATATTTGTTCACTTTGTGAGTCAAACAAATCTTGAACCATTCAATATTTGTGATTTTCTTCACTTCTTTTCATTATTTTCTTAATTTATTAAGGTCAATGCCGAAGTGGTACAAGACTCATCAGTTACACATTTAATTTTCACATCTGGCAGTTCACGACAAATGAGGAACAAAACAGTAACACTGGTTGACAGAGGCTGACAGAGATATACAAAATCAGTGGCATTCCAGCAGTCCTGTGCAGAACTGGCTACAGGAAAGACTGACTTGAAACCTTTGAAAGACCTTTGGTCCAAATTCACTCGGTGTTTAAATTCACTGAACTAAACCACTAGATACAATAAAAAGTGATTGCCTTTTCTTTGAGTAGCCGATCTCCTTAGGGATGAAAAAATATGACATTGTCCTTCAGTGACAATGAATGACACTGTCCTTCCATTACTGCAATTCTAGATATTGTCAGGCTGCTTATATCAAGCACACAGGCAAATAAATAAAAAGAGAACGCTGATAAATTTAGAGTCAGCTGCATGTGAGAAAGCAAACAAAGCGAGAATAACAAACAGGTATTTCTGCCTGGTGAAATAGAGTCCTTCAGCTCCTTAACCGCTTATTGAAGTTATTGAAGGGATTATGATTAGTACAAATACTGCGTTTTTTTTAAGGATTGCATATACTTTCTGTATTTACCCTCTAATAGCAAGTTTATACTTCACAAACTATTCCACAAAAGAAAAGCACATGGGTTATTCACCAGTGATAAACATTTACACAGATCACATAGGAAACTGAAGTATTTTAATAGCAATACCCCGTTACAGAAGAGCCCTTCCCCTACTTTTGCTTTAGGTACGTTTAAGTGATACAAAGTCATTGTCTGTTACAGCAGTCACCTATATACAAACAGCACTAAATAAAAACTAAACACAATAGCTCTCAGATGGTAACTGACTCTAGTTTATGTATATATTGAAGTTCAAGTACCGACCAGCCTAAGTTTGTTTTCAAAAACAAAAGAACACACCAGTTTCAGAGACAAAAACACGAGGGGAGATACAGTTGTCTATGAAGACTACAAGAACAGATATACCAATAGAAATGGGACAAACTCTCAACACTAAGGCACAAGAGAATTAATACTCGAATATGGCTAAAACCTTATTGACTACAGCATTGAGTGAGCAGTTAACGATGAGTGTTCCTATGCTCAAAACACTCGGCTACAACATTAGTGGGTTTTGTGTTCCAGATGATTTTACCTCAGTGCAGCTGCACGTGGCACTCCTAAAAAAAAAAAAAATAAGGGGGGGATGGATTTAAGAGGGCAGTGATGGGTGTTCGCTTACATTTGCACTTATTTTATACCTAATCATCAGTTCATACTTCTGCAATGAAATTGAGCTCCATCCTCTACTAATTTCATCTGTTTTTGTGGGGACCACCACCCTGGTCGCTCAAAGGGCTCCCACCCTGTCACGCAACCCCGCCGGCCCCAAGCACCTGGGAGCAGCATAAGGCACGATACAAAGCCCACGTAAATCGGGGGGATTTAGGTGGGCTTTGGATCAAACACACGGCTAGCTGTGGGCTGTGGGGTTGCACGGGGCTTGTTCTCTCATGGATTTAAATGACGCTCCCCCTCAGGAAAATAAATAAATAAATAAAAAGTGCATGTCTGGAGCAAGGAGATTTAAGCGCAGGTTTAAAATGAGCGTGTTCTTGAGAGTCTTCTCGGACGGGCCCTCTGTGGGATCTGTCGCTTGCTTCTAGCAGCAGAACTTTTTCTGGCACTTGTGGATGTTTGCCACCATTCACTTTTAATCCACTGCGATCCTACAAGTTCAGACCTTGAGCATGGCTCAGGCTGCAAACCCCCCATTTCACAAATGAGGATCTCCAAAACACACAAGAAAACCCCAAATCCCGGGAGCCTGGAAAAGCCAAACCCAAGCCAACCAAAGCTTCAAACGACGCCGTGGGCAGAACCGGTAGGAACAGAGCTCAGAGACCCCATCTCTCTCCCTGTCGGAGAAGAAAAACCAAGAACAGCCCAGCAGCAGCCCGGGGCCACGGCGGGGCTGTGGGGACCATCGCCACGCTTCACGCACGACGCGAGGCGGCGGAGGCGCCGCCGCCGGCCGGGCTCATGAGGTTCTCGGTGATGTAGGCCACCAGCAGGCAGATGAAGACGAGCATGACGCAGATGGAGCCGCCGACAGCCGTCATGGCGACGACGATGTCCCTCATGGCGGCGGGCTCCACGCGGAACTCCACGCACTGCGCGGGCGGCGCGGGCCTCGGCGGGGCGTAGCGGGGCTGCAGGCACAGGCGATAGCGGACCCCGCCGTGCGCCTCGGGCAGCAGATAGTCGCGACAGGAGGCCCCCAGCTCCACGCTATCGCAGGGGAAGCGCGTGTAGGTGCCGTCCCACGAGCAGTTGAGGGCGAAGCCGCGGAGGCCGGCGGCGGGCCGCGGCGGGGCCCACTGCAGCAGGACGCTGCCGTTGCGCAGCGCGTTGGCCACCAGGGCTCCGCCGGGGGACCGGTGAGCCAGGCAGGCCCGGGCCGAGCACTGGAAGCCGCGGGCCGGGGGTCGGAAGCACAGCCGCCCGGCCGCCGCCGCCCCCTCGGCCCGCACCTTGTAGGGGCACCACGGCTGCTGCTGCTGCTGCTGCTGCTGCTGCTGCTGCTCGTCCGGGGGGGCGGCGGCGGGGGGCGGCCCGCAGAGGCAGAGCAGGGCGAGCAGGGCCGGCAGCGGGCTGGGCATGCCGGCCGCCGCGGCATGGAGCCGGGGCTCGGCAGCGCTCCGCCGGCGCCGGGGCCCCTTTTATAAGCCCCCGGGCTCCGCAGCCGCCGCGCCGGCCGCCAATGGAGAGGCGGCTCCGCCGTTAACTCTCGCCGGGCTGCGGGGCTCCAGCCGCCGGCCTGCGGCCGGCTCCGGCCGCCTGGCTCCGCAGGGGGAACGTGAGGGGCACCGGGGGGAAGGTGAGGGGCCCGGGGCTGGCAGGGAAATGGGGGCTGTGGGGATTCCGCCTTTTGTTTTTGTTGGCTTTAGGGCCTGGGGGGTTCAGATTCTGAGAGAAACTCAGTGAGAAGGACCCCCAGCACCACCACGGCACCACCACCACCAGCATCCCCCACAGCCCAGCTGCTAGCAGGGGTAAAACTGGGGGTCTTGGCCACCCCCGGACAAGGGGAAGAGGCTCTGCGTAAGGGGTGTCCAAAAGGCAGCTCCTGGCCGCAGCCGGACCACCCCACCCAGCCCCTTAGGGAAGATCTCCACGCGTGGAAGTGGCAGAGCCCCAGCTAATGAAAGAAGCAGAAACAGGGACTTCACCCAAGCAGCCCCTAACAATTCTCCAAACAGTTAAATTGGTAAAAGTTGCACCGAGTCCTGTCTTTTCCAGTTTGAAGATTTCATTCCGCACCCGTAACTGTGGGGATGAGCATTCATGTTTTGATGAGGTTTCACATAGTGTCCTGAAAGCTTTTAATTCCTGGCTTCTGAGCTGCTTACTTTCCATCCACACAAAAGGGCTGTGGACAACCATAAATCCTGCTGGAAGCTGGGATGCTTCTCTCCCTTTGCTCTAAATACAGAATGTCATTTAAAATTAAGCTTTAGTGCTCACAAAATGACCGACTTAAAGGATCTAAAAGTCTCTACAATTAACAGCATCGACAACATTCTCTAATAAAAATTGCTTTAATTAAAAAAGGAAACAGGTGACAACTAATTTAGCCCCCCCTTTTTTCTCCCAAAGTTGCCAGCTTTTTGGAACAGGTAGTCACGCAGGCAGCCACCTTTCAACATTCTTGCAGAACCCTTTGGAAGGGAAAGGACCATGTCGTGCCATCCCAGAACAACCTATCTGCAAATCACCTGTGAAGGTTTCCCCGGACCACAGCTGAGAACCACTCTTCTGAAGACTGGAAGCATCCCTCGGGTTTCAGTGTACAAGACACGCAGTGCGAGTAGAGAGCACAGGATCTCCACCACTCTCTCCTGAGCCTCTCTCAGCCATCCTCCTTCCCCACAGTTTTAGTGAGGTGGACACACGGGTACATAATACAGTTTTAACTGCTGCTTGCGGAACAAAGAGCAAGTTCAACAGCATGGTTTCAGCATCATGGCTAAATGAAAGCAATGTAACTGCAGCCCCGGCCCAGATCTTTAAGGTGCTGATTTCTGACCAGTTAAGGAGACTAGGAGAGAAACTGGTGTTTGTTAAATGCAGGACAGGAATGTTCACAGATTAATAAAACCAAAATGCAAGCAAGAAACCAATAAAAAGAAGGGTCAAAAGTAAATATAAACAGGCGTCTACACACGAGGGAGAGGAAAGGCCAGGTATTTCATTAGGGCAGTAAAACCAGATGGAACATTCCTCCTTACAGCAGAACATACACATTTGTCCACATTTAACCTTGTGAAGTAGAAAGATTCTCACATTATATTGTTAAAAACTCCAGCAATGTACCTAAATGCATTGGTGTAGTTTTTCTCTACAGTGTTACCTACTTGGAGATTTACCTACTTGGAGATGCACAGCAATCCATAAAGCTTGGAAGTTTTCATTGAAAGTGTTTATTGTTTTATATGAACTTAAAATAAAAAGGTAAGGTTCTGAAGCCTATTTCTATTTCACAGCCACATCCCCCCAAAAAAACCAAACCACAAAGTATACACTTTGGACTTCAATGAAGCTGTTATTTAGAACATTCAGTGTAATTTGCAGCAATGTGGAACTTGTTAAAATAGTTTTGGTTTCAGATGCACAGAGCATTGACATGACCAAATGGCCTCATACTGAGACACCTTTTCCTGTCCGAAAGACTTGCCTTTTCAAAGTATCTAGTTTCTTAAAAATCTTTACTTATAAAATATTTAGTATTGCGCAATTGTTTAAATTTGGTTTAAAAGACACATGCGGAGATTTTTCTTTTATTTCTGGCCCCCTACCAAAAGTTGTTAGAAATCTCATGCTACTGAGCAGTACCTAATGATGTTATTGAAAATGAGATCAGCATAGAAAAGGATGCTAACGTCGTAGTACCAGCTGCTCTTCTCAGAAAACACGGTGATTGCAGAACACAAGGAGGTGCTGTGCTGCTGAAGGCACTTCTTGGTGGCTGAGGCAAACTTACCTGGGGAAGTTCCAGCGAGGATGCAGGAATGACAATCTGACGGCCCTTTCTGAGAAGCGTGGGTGTGTTCAGGAGAGGTGTGGAGCCAAACCAAGCCAGTTTTGCCTCCTTAAGACCTGTGCAGCTCTCCCAGCTACTGTTACTAGCAGATGGCACTCCAAAGCTACCATCATTTCAGTGGTCAAGGAGATCTGGCACCAGGCTCTGATCAGAATAACTGGTCCTGTGAGTGTGGGTTGGAACAGGTTTGTTGTGAATGAAATAACCACAAATGAGGAGAACAGTGAAGGGACTGAAGTGTTCGTGAAAGGTGTTAAAAGCATCCTTGGGCCACCGTGGTCATCCTGGGACCTTTTGGCTCAAGGGGCCTGCAGTGCAAGGGTACACCTGTCTTCTCATTCTTTATTAACAAGACCTGTGTTGAGTAAAAAGGGACCTAGATACATATTCCTTCGATCTCCACATTTTCTTCATGCACATGAACTCCAGGTTACAGAACAGCCCAGTCACTGCCAGGGCTTTAACACCTGCCTCACCCTTTTCATGTATATCAACTTTCACTAACACTAAAGTGGCACCAAGTTCAGCAAAAGCGGCAGGCCTCGCTCCAGAGTCAGTCAAATACAAGACAGCACAAAGACAGTGGTTGAGTTGAGTTGTGTGCTGCTGCAGGGTGCAAAGAAGGAACGAGAGCTGAAGGACGTGCATCCCCAGCAGGCCTAAGCTCCATCAGTCCATGTTAGACTTGTATTTAATCCTGAAATTTTCCAACAGCCGCACTCAAACTACATAGGATATGATCACCAGTCATTGGGAGAAACAAGTGGTAATCTCTTAAGTCATATTTTTTATATATATATATATATATATATACACACACACATATATATATATAAATGAGAGGACATTCTTGGTTTGTGGAGGTGCAGACGGTTCCTCCTACAATATGCAAGCATTTAGGGCATTTTCTCCTCCAACTGTTTCAGATGTCTCCAAGAAAACATCTCATTCCTGTCACATTTTAAGCCCTATAAAATGCCATGTAAATGAGTAATGAGCCTAACAATTTAACTAATTGATACGCATATTTTCCTAATCTCTGCCTTCATTTGTAAAGGCACAGAATGTACTATTAATTCCCATCATCTGACTAAAGATGTGGCCAAACCGCTGTCACCACGCGAACCCTGGAAATGCATTTGTTTACAGAAATCTCCTTTACATCAAGTTGTGTTAGTCCAAAGGAAAGGAAAGAGCAACCCATCAGAAAGTTGTAGCAGCCTTCCAGGTTAGCCACACCTTACCCTGCACTGCATCCTTTGGCTTTGCACTGTGTCTCTAGGCAAAAGATAATTATTTATGTAAGAAAGGCAAAAAAAAAAAAAAAACATACATGTTTTGGCTCGGTCGGTCTGCCAGCACTGGCTCCATGTGAACACTGCCTCACTGTTTGCTCTCTCAGCAACCCAGCTGTTCCTCAGACCTTCACCTGTGCCCCAGTCTGCAGTGCCACTCAGCCGGGACATCTCAGACGTGCCGCTCCAACCTTTTGCCACTCGGGCAAACACTGCCATTTGCTTTAAGCAGCGAGCCCCAGGCGGCATATCGAAAGCAGTACCAGCCCATATTGCTTTACTGGCCTTCAGACAGACCCAACACCACACGTTTTCTGCTTTCCTGCTTCTCCCCCACTGGGTTTATTGTCTCCCGTTAGAAGAAGCACTAAACTTGTACCAAAATGGGGGCAACTTGCTGGAGGCCAGGCAAGGAAGCACTCACCACCCACAGCTAACCATTTATGCAGCACTGCGCCAATTTTAGTCTTGCACACAGCCATAGCAGACAAGCCCCAGAGCCGGGATGCTCAGCACTCTGCTAAGGGCAGCATGCAACATATGGCTGCTAAAGCGTTCCCCCAGCAGGGAGCTTTACATTTAGGGCTGAGTTGCTACAGTCCCCTCCGAGTCAGCTCCGAGGATTACTCATCCCAGACACGCAAAAGCAACGAATTTGCCTCCTTATGTAGCTAGCTCCTGCAGTCTGACTCAGCACGTGGTCTCACCCTCCCGGGGTTCTATTTCCAGCTCTTGATTCACTCGCTGTCCAAAACTCTGCACTCTGACAGCCACAGGCTAGGAGCATGGAAGAGCAGGAGTGAATGAAGCTCAGCAGACAGCAGCACTACATTTCTCACTGGGGCAGCTTGGGCACACAGACTTGAAATTCTTGCCACAGACGGTGTTGGTCATTGATCCTCCGCTGGCCTGTGAAACAATAACACCGTAGCTACCTACCTGAGCACTGGGGGCATTTCTGATGCGGATGCATCCAAACAGATAGCAGCAGCTCCAGCTAATGCATCCTGAACGTGCTATTTATAGCCGACAGTGGTGGCTGAGCAGTACTGCATCACGCAGCAAGGTTGGCAATATAAAGTGCTAACGTGGTGTTAATCATTTCAAGTCACTTCGGCAGTCTCATGCCACGTTTCAGCTTTGCAGTGAGCTCAGTGGGTTATGAGTGCTCCCAAAAGCCAGAACAAATGTCCTCCCGGGAGGAGGTCAGTGCTCTCAGGGGTTTTGGAACATTGCTCCAAGCTGTCACAGCGAGGTTCTCCTGGTCTCAGTGCACATCTGTATTCTCCAAGTTCCAGCAAGCAGCAGATCAGGTCTGTGAGCTCCTAACGAGATGATTCCCCGGCCTCCGTAACAGCCAGCAGCACCACCCAGCTGCCCTGACAATGTAGCTCTAGAAAGGGAAGCAGCTGGAAAAACAGTTCTTGTTGCTTCCACACATTGCAAGCAGAGCCAACATTAACTACTCCAGGCAACCCCAGAGTTTGACTTAGACTGATGATTGTCCTGGTAAGAAACACAAGCAGAATAAAAACAGAACAACCAGAAAACCCTGACGTGTTAATTTCAAGCTCCATTAGAAGCACTGGAAGAAAAATCAATATTGCCTGAAATGAAAAAGGCCAAACTTATTGGGAGATAAATGTTGTTTTTCCAAGTGTCTAGAAGTGCCACAAAACACTCCCCAAAACAAGGCATTAAAAAGTCTAATGCAAACAGGGAGCAAAGATCTCTCCTGCGATCTTTATCAGGACCTTCACCAACAAGCTGTTGGATGAGTGAGCCCCCAGAGCACGCGGTGGTGAGGGACTAGGAGATGGCTCAGGTGCATGGGGCTTACACGATGTGGGGATGTGACAGCTCTGCCCTGCTCACATGAACAAGCCACGTCCCAGGCCTGGAGATGGCATGATGAAGCCCAGTCTTTCAGCTGCCACCATTTTAAGTTCCAGGGACTCCAGCTGACTCATCCCTTCTGTCTGGCTGAGGCAGCCAGACATGTTTTGGAGACTGAGTAAAGCAGGGCACCACAGACTTTATCTACTGAATCAACAAAGCACTAGGAATACCCAACTTGATTAAAAACCAGACCTGTCGAGAAGCAGCATAATTTATCCCAGCTCTGTGAAATCCACGCGGATATTGGGGGAATCAAAAGAAGATGGACAGGACAGGAGGGAGATGGATGCTGTGGGTCTGAGAGGCAGATGCAGGCTGGGACATGGCCTGATACCTTCTGCTGAGGGCCTGAGGATGGGCAGTGCTGCTGGGGTGCTGCAGCTGCGTCCTCACAGCAAGGTTTGACTGACCACCCCTTGGCAAGGAGAAAGAACTCTGCAGAGCTGGGTCACAGGGAAGGGGCTCTGCACCGGGAAGAGGATCCGCTCATTCATGAACACAAACACACGCTGGCCGGCATGTGGTCATTTCTGCTGGTACTCACTGTTAGCCATCACCCCTGCATTGCTCCAAACAACAAGCAGGCTGCCTCCTTCTCCACCCTGCTCTGACAGGAGCAAAGGATGTTTTAAAGAAACACTACTGAGCAAAATATTTTATGAAGACAGATTCCTTTGTATTAGCAATCAGTCAAGTAAGTCCAGGGACCAGCTCAGGCACCCTTTTGTAGTCCTGCATCCCTCCCCCTGCCCAGGCAGTAAAAAAAACAAAACAAAATAAAAAAACCAAAAACATTTTCCAGCTAGAAAGGGGATGGGGAAGACAAGAGGGTGAAGAACTTGATAAATCAACACATGCTTCTAAAAGAAGCAGCAGGATAAAATCATTCCTACAGTCTGAGAGCACTTCCATGCTATCGACCAGAGAAGCAGGAGTGGCCCCACGCACGTAGATGCACCGCACACCTGCAGGCACCTTGCTCGGTGCCTGCCAAGGCAGCCATCTCCTCCTGCCTTTGTTCTGGGCTCTGCTTAGTACAGGAGCCAGTTCCTGGGAGGAGTTCTTGTCCCCTCACTCCTAGCGCATCCATCTTCCTTCAGCACCTCTCAGTAGTAGTCATCCTTCTTGCCGTCAGCTCCCCGGATGCCCGCGCGCTCCTTCCGCTCTTGGACGAGTTCCAGGTCGTCGTTGTCATCCACCTCACCGCCGTGATCCTCCTGGGTGCAGAGGGAACAGCCAGGAAGGAAAAATCAGCAGGGCCCAGCTGGAAAAGGAGACCCTAACGCTCAGCACCACGCTGCTTCTGAACAGAGCAGTCCTACCAAACCAGCCCAGCTTGGGAAACCCAGGAGCAGGGAGGAATGCAGCTCTGCCAGGGACCTTTCGCTGACATTGGCAGTTCACTTTGCCAAGAAGCAGAGTGGAGAAGCCCATGTTGCCACGACCAGCTGTTCGTTTAAGGAACATTTAATAGCCTGGCATTGCAGTGCGGTTTTCACATCTCAGCCCGTTGCCCCTGTTCCATGAGAGGATATCCGACCTCCACCACATTTAGAACTGCTGTAATAGTCCCAGCCCTGACGTGCAGCAGCCAGCACAGCATCTGCTGGCACCCTGGTGTCCAACTAGAGAGTGCACAAGCCAGGTTCTTACACAGGGCAAGGAGAGCTCCTTACATCAGCTTTGCTCTTCTCCTCCCCACCCACTACCGTTTTTCTTTATCCTCATTTCCAGCAGACAGCCCAAACCCTTAATTCATCAGCAAGCATGCTGAACCTGCAGGAAACGCCAGCAGCAGCCACTCACAAAGGGCAAGGAGAGGATGAACACGACTCGGTGTTCTTAACAAGACTGCAGAGAATCCTTTATTTCCATCCAGGTGAGCCAGGAGGCACCAGTGTCCCCTCCTGGGGCGCATGCGATGCCCCTTTCACAGATGCCTGGCTCTCAAAGAAAGCATGGAACAAACGCATCCCCTTTCTCCCTGGGCACCTCATCTAGAAATGGTGCTGCTCACCAGCACCAGTAGATGAGTACTTTTTCCCCCCATCTCCTTTGCATTCTAATCACAAAAAATCGTGTACTTTCAAGGCCTGCGAACCAAACGTCCCACTTAAATGTTACCGTAAGGTAGCTGGCAACATTCAGCTGGCTCTGGGGGCTGCAAGGAAGGCTGTTGTGTCTCCATTCACTCAGCTCCCTGTCACGGAGACCGCCTCCAATGGAGAACACATCCCTGAGCAGCTGCCACGAAACTCTGAGTTCATCTCAGCTACAGATTTACACATGAGGAAAGAAAAAACACTCTCTCCTACTTCCACCCTTCCAAAAAAAAGTTCAGTTCTTTACGTACCTATCTCCCAATTCGGATTTTAAAAGCTTTCTCCATCTTTTAGCCAGGACCAAACCTCTCCACTGGAAGCGTCTCCCATCCTACCCATACAGCAGTTCCCCAGGAGTCCCCTTCTCATTCTTCTGCCACCCAAGCTCTTGTTCAGCCTGCTGGCTGTAACCCAGTGACCCTTCAGGGCAGTTCTCCCCAGCTTTTCCCCAGAGAGAAAGGTTGGGGACCCACGCAGCAGCAGACTACAGGGCTCCTGGTGAACTTCTTACCACAGGAATAATCCCTCACTGAGCAGAAGCAAAACCGAAGGCAGTGCTCACATCTGGTTTCCTAAAAGCCGAGCCATGCTCAGCTCCTGAATCCCAACAGACCCAGGTAACGATTGCACCAAAGAGGGAAAGAAGAGGAACCTTGGTGTCGTACAATTTCTTGCTCCTGGTCTTCTTGATAGTCATCCATTGGGTCCTCCCTGGGCTTGGCAGGTCTGCCAGCATCCTGAAAGATACAGAACACTGGACACTGAGCGCTGCCCCGACCCATTTCCAGCCCCTCCGGGGAGACAGCCCTCTGGCATTGCAGCCCCAGGTCTGGAAGACGTTGGGCTACAGCTCAGGAATCAGGGCAGCAGAGAGGCAATGAAACGGCCCCAGCTCCATTTGTACCTCCCCCACCCTCACACATGCAGCAGGCGCATCAGGTCCCAGGCTGCAGGGAACCACGCACGTCCTGCACTGCTTCTGCATCAGCCCAGCTCCGGAGGTCTTTGTGCTCCCCTCGCTACGTCCCGCCACCAAATCTGAAGACAAAACAGAACAAACTAGCAGGGATATTTTTAAAGCCACTCTCACTGGTGAGGATTGAAATATTAACGCTTTAAATAATTTACAGCTCACAGGAGGATCTGGGTACTCAGACAAGGCTGATTTACAGACACTCCAACAGTGCTGCTGGGCTTTCATCTTCCAGCAAATACAGTTAAGCCGGACATCTGCTTTCTTAGACAACTCCTTCCCAACAAGCCAGCTGTTCTACCCTGACCCGTTCTGCTCTTAGAACCACAACCACGAGCCTTGGAGAGGAATAAGATGAACTGGCAGTGTTTGTCTTTGCATCTGGGAGAAGCTCAACCTGAATCAGCACTGCTGATACAAACGTGGTCTGTGCCCAGTCACCACGGGACAAGCAGACTTGCACTGCACTGAACCTGGACACGTTAAAAAGCGAGGAGGAGCTTGGTGTAAACCAGACCCAGAGAAAAGGGAAGTGATGAAAAGGGAAGGACAGGAATGTTTGTTCCACCTCTTCCTGAAGTGGGCTTCAGACGTTACTGTAAGGCATACTACAACTGGGAAAGACTGGTTAGGTCTCTGCATCCGGCTGACACCTTTCTCCGAAGCCAGACTTAGATTTCTACCCCTCATAACCATTACAGGACTCGCAATACACAGATGAACAGTTTCAGTGCCTAGAAGGCAGCGTGCCCCCTGCATGGTCTAACCCAGATAGGAGGGGAAAATTGCCCAACCTGGTAAAACAAACATTTTCAGGGAAGTGGTACTTGTTAACACAGGTTCTCACCAACGCCTCTCCTTATACAACGCACCAAGTATCTACAAATTATTTATGGTTGAGCTTTAGGGAATGCAGCATGGCCCCATCTGGAAGATATCCTCCTTGCTTGCTTAAATTGGCCTGGATTTATTTTTTGTAACCTCACCATTGATCATGACTTTAGAACCTGACAGATAAAACACTCCCTTTAAAAACAAGCAACGCTTGGGTGCATGTCAAAACAAACTGATATTTCCCTGATGCAGAGCCTGGCTTCAGACAGCAAGCAACACTTTGCGAAATAAATGGCTGTCACCTGCGAGCAGGCAAACAAGAAAGAGCTTCTGCACCTTGTCACTGCTGTCAGGAGTCTGCTGCATGCCCCCAAACAGCAAGGGCTGCTCTGACCAGACCCCAAGCATAGGCCCCTGCTGTTGTCTCTAGTTTTAATACCTGAAGTGCTAGACAAGAGCATACAGCTACAGTAATAGCCATGGAGTGAGCCATCTCCTGTTCTGTGTCTCTCCAGCCACGTAGGTGCTGCAAATACTTGTGCTAACTTCAACAAGCCGAGGGGACAGAGCCAGAATGAGTTCTGGTACTGACCCACTGCTTCTCAGAAAGGTTTCTCCTGCCTCTCACATCCTTGCAGCAGCGTTATGGATCTGTGCAGGAAGGTGCTGTTTTCCTTTGAGCCCTTCAGCTCTCTGACTCCCCCCACTCACCCCATTCACAGCCAGGAATCTCTCCCTGCGCCCCTACTGCCTGCCCTCGTGTCAGTCACCTTCAGTGGCTTCTCCTTAGACTCTTCTTTCACGCTGGGTTCCTTGAACTTCTCCAAACCTCCCACCTTCTCTTCAAAGTCAGGTCTCTCCAGTTCAGCCTCCTCAAACTCATCCTCACCTTGGTTATTGGGATCCTGGGCAGGATCTGCAGCATCATCCGGCATCTGGACAAGAGAAGCCTCGTGTGAGCACCAGAGAAGATATCCACTCGGGAGGCAGAGGCCAACATGAGCCCACCATCAGCAGCAAACCAAGAAGCTGGGAAAAACTGTTGTCCTGAAGGGACCCAGATCTCAGGAAGAAGGACTGGCACTACACCATTAAGAGCACAGGCGTATCGCCCCCCCAGAACAGACCACTGATTACTCTTAGCCGCATTCCCGTCTTTTCCCAACGTCTAGCCTCTCCCTGGAGGTCTTTAAAAGACGTTTAGATGTAGTCCTTAGTGATATGGTTTAGTGGAGGTTTTGTTAGTGTTAGGACAAGAGGTTGGACTAGATGATCTTGGAGGTCTCTTCCAACCTAGACGATTCTGTGATCTTAATCTTTCATCTTTGTTTGTTTGGTTTTTTAAAACGGGAAAACTGAGATGAAGGATTGTCTTAACATCCAAGCAGGCAGGCAGCACTGGCTTCATAGCACCCCACCAGTCGTACATCTCACCGAGCACACTGATGGTTCTAAAACCAAAAAACCTCGATTTTCACCGTCCATCTGAATCCCTCCAGAACCAGAAAGGAAATTGGAGTTATACATTACAGAGACTTCTGGGAAAGCATCTACTTAAACGAGGCTACTGGATTCTTATTTAGAGGAAGGGCTGTGTCCTGATGACAGCACAGCCGCATTTCTTACCATGGGCTCCTGGACAACGGTCTCTTTCTGAGAATGCAAGTTCTCCCTCTCAATCATTCCTGCATCTGCAAGGAAGGGAGACAGTTATTAGGGCAGTCTCTGGATTAAAACCAAACAAGCCTACTCACAAAAAGGGAGCTCACAAAACACAAAAGCTCTGATCTGGTCATCTTTATAACGCCTATAGGATGCAAGTCAGCATTTCAAAGGGGATCCTTAGAGCAGCCCCAGTTCCCACCTTCCCTGCCCTCCTGCATCAACAGGGCATCATTCCCTGCTGTCAGTTAGTTGCACAGAAAGCCACCTGATGGTCACTGCCTCAGCCTAGCAACACGCAGGACTGGCATCAGTCACATCTGCACTTCATCAGTGTCTTTTTGACAGAGGCAATTAACTAACTTCCAACTCAAAGGTTATTTCCACACATGCAAGAACTGACAGCAGGGTCTGCGTGGAGGAATGCGATCTGTTCACCAAGCGTTCACCCTGATTCCTTGAGCACAGCAGAGCATCTCCACACAAACATTCTCAGTCTGGACACCTCTACCCAAAAGCCTGTTTTAGCTCCCCACTGCCTGACTGGGTAGCTGTAATACATTTTTGATTTCTTCTTTATTTGCTCCCACAAGGAATTTGTAGCTTCCTTCTTATACACGTAAGCTGCAGTCACATCAACTTTTTTTTTCTTACTGGACCCATGGAGGTGCTGTGGGCCCATGCCCACCCACTGTAATTTTCCCTAGGATCTCATCAGTTAACAGCCATTTTCTGCTGTTTCATGCCAGCTGATAAATCTCACCTGAGAAATGAGGCCTTTCTGCCCTAAACTACAAAACCCACTAACAGGATTAAACCAACTCCTATACGAGGCTGAGATTGTCTTGTCAGAACAGTGGTCTGGAGGGACCCCGCTATAAAATAGCGTTGTACAGCATGGAATTAGGGAAAGCATACCCATTTCTAGCTCTTCATTATCTGTCTTCTCCTTCTCGCCTCCCCGGCCAGCTGTTTGATACTCTGCTGCTCTCTTCTGACCCGGTGGCTGTGAGCTGCCCTTCTGAGTCTCTTGCCCCGGCCTGTGGTCGAGGTGAAGGCTCTCGGGGTAACTGTGCACTTGGGCACCATCCATCTGGGCATTCACTTTGTTGACTATGTCCTTCCAGCTGCAGCAACAGCACGAAACAAAACAGACACCTCCTGACTCAGCACATACAAGAGAAATTTAAAAATGCCATTTCATAATGCCAAGCAGAAAACCAACCTACAATGCATGCACAAGTTTGTCCACTTTTTTTCCCAAAATAGCAATTGCATTAGTTACCAGCAGCTACATGAAACAGAACTCGTGCCACTTAAGTTATGCTTTACAAACACAATTTGTAGAACAACTGCCTTAATCTTATCTGATAATGTAACATATCCACATAGCAATAAACTCCAACTCTAAATTGATGCTTACTCATGCCTCACACACACCCAAATACATAAATCTAAGTTTCTTCGAAAATACCAAAACCAGAAATCGTCTGTGTTCCAACTTCCTTTAAAATGAAAAATGCTGCTAAAGTAAAACTGCAGAGTTTTGACCTATGAGGGAAAAAATATATATATATTTCAAAATAAACAGAAGAGCTGCAATACAGAGTTGCTAATTTCCATTGTCTGGTAATTTTTAAAGTTACAAGCTCTTTATGAAGATTTGTAACTAGGATAGGTGCTTTAATCAATGTCTCTTTATAAAAACTCTCAAACAGCTTGTGTCTCTCCCTTGTACAAACAGAACAGTGACAAATAATTGAAATGAAGTGTTGGCATATTGTTTTGGTGGTGGTGCGGTTGTTTTTTTTGTTGTTGTTGCTGTTTTGTTTTGTTTGTTTGTTTTTAAGGTGAACATGGGAAAAGTATTTTCTTTCTTTATTTGTTGAGGTTAGCTGCAATTCCACCACAACGCAGTGCTCCTCCCTGCCTCAGGCTCTTAAGTGGCCCCAGCTTTAGCAGCTTTTTGAAGCCAGTATATTACTGCCACACAAACTTGCAAGTAAGAAAAACCACAGCCCAGCCTTTAGCTCAGATTTCCCATTACAAAGCCATCACCATGCAAACTGGCCATCAAGACCAACAATTCCCATCTGGAATCTGCCGGTCTCAGCCACCTTGTGCAACAGTTCTTGGCACGGGACGCACGGCCTCTTCTGCGGTTCAGTGTTCTTAGCATTGGCACCTCCGGAGAAAGCTGGGTTTTGCACTCGTATCACAAACACCACCCAATGTAAACGACAGCCTGCAGCTGCTCAATAATTTCTTGATGATAAATCCAGGACAGGAAAAGCATGGTTTCTGTCCTTGGGAAGTCATTTGCCAAAACAAGGCCAATATTTGCGTTTTGAGTTTCGGAGAGGATGTTGCCTACTGAAGCAGCATGGGGAGGACACTACCCTTTGAAGAAACACGCAGAGCACAATCTCTGACCTGAAAAGATTGCGGGTTAAGTGAACAACAAACAGGGCAAAGAAAATGCATTAGTGGAATCTAGCTGATGGATAGTTTGGAATGAGATCCCAAAGTCTCTTTTACAAATAAAGCAGGAATTAATTTTTTTTTCCTCTCAGTAAACTGCACAGATATGACCTGGACACACACAGATGATAAATAAGTTAAATAAGGAAGCACTATTTTCTGAGTCAGTTTTTGGATTCTGGCCAGAATTTGATGAATTACAGCCTCAGAAAGACATTTTCTTCCTTTTGCAAAGCAGACTTGTCTTCTGTGAGCACTGCTGAGACACAAAACAGTTCCTCTTGTGCAGCATCCAGTACAACAGGATCCCAACTGGATCCTGGTCCTTGCCTAGACTCCCAGGTACCACAGCCATACAAATACCACACTGCAGTAATCACCCACCGTGGTACCTGCAGGAACCCATCACACCCTCCTGTGAATGCTCTTTCCAAGCTCAAAACGAGCTAACTGTAGCTCTAAAACACAACTTAATGACTCTTATTTAGAGGAAGCGAAGGAATTCCTTAGCCAACCTGGTGCTGAAGATGAATGGCTTCCACCCTCCACTCCAGCTAGTGGGAAACACACTGACCCAACCTCACTCAGCAGTAACTCCTTTCCCTCCTTCCGGCGCAACCCCTTTAAAAACCGGGTCAAGTACAAAGGCACCCTACAGAGAGTGCTCCAATAGCACAGAATCCTTGCAACCCTTGCTCCTCTTTTGCCAGCCCAGCACCCACCCACCCAGACTGTGTTCACGCAGCAGCGCCTGCAGCATGACCAATCTTCTGCTTTGGGGCTGAGACGGATGCCTGCAGCAGCATGCAGTTACAAGGAGTAGATCAGGAAAGGATAAATAAATAATGCTTTCTTCAATTGTTCTTCCAAGTAGAAACCACAAGAAACACAAAAGAAGCCAGACTAGAGATTAGGCTATTTGGTTCCTCTGATCCCTGAGGGCAGA
This sequence comes from Cygnus atratus, assembly GCF_013377495.2. NCBI lineage: Eukaryota > Metazoa > Chordata > Aves > Anseriformes > Anatidae > Cygnus > Cygnus atratus. The sequence continues at coordinate 2,602,423 of NC_066382.1, read as the reverse complement.
GAGCAGAGGGGAGCTCTGCATCACCAACCTTTGCATTTGCACTTGTTTGCTCCCTGTTGAGTGGTGGTTGTCTGGCATCTTGGGCTTCTCTGCCGCAGAGGGTTGTTTCAGATCAGACAATGACAATGCAGGAGCCTGGCCTTCCTCGTGGCTGTTCACGTGAATGCGCATCACCATCTTCACATCCTGCAGAGAGGACACACAGATGTGCTCAGGATATACACAAGCTCCTAATCTTATCATATTCTTGCAGACCTCTCTTGCATTTTGCATACTCATGGGCCAGAAATCTTTTGTCAAGGAACAACAGACTCAGAACGCTCCAGAACAAATCTACAGCCCTGTCCAGCCAGCCTGCAGTAAAAGAGGTCACTCTCCTTCCATGCAGCCAAGAGGAAGTGATTTGGATCCTATGAGATCCAGGCATGTTTCATCTCAGGTAGCTTTATCTCCAAGAGAAAAAGGAACACCAAGAACTCTTAAACAAAGAAACATATTGCAATAATAATAGCAATTGCATTTGTAATCTAACTATGCTTTGATGATTGTCATATTGGCAGTTATTGTTCCTCACTGTGCTCACTAGAACGAGCTCACAATATGCACAGCAGCTCCCAAGTATTCTCACTGCTGTTCACAATCCTGAAATAAGACATGAATCTCTTATTTTAGTGCAGACTGCAGGAAATTAACAAGGTTAATGCAAAAGGCAAAGCCAGTCCCTAGCGAACTGGCTTCCTTTTCCAAGAGAAATGAGTAATTTTTTATTTTTTTTTAAATATAGGCTTCTGGAGTGAGACAGATTCAGCAGTTCCTCCTAGTGCCCAGAGCATGGCGCATGCTCTCAGGGACACAACAAGCACCAGGTCTGCAGAACTTACTGGGTTCCCGCTTGGCAGGCTGTTCACAGTCCGGGTGAATCGGATGACATGGCTGTCCCCATGTCCTGCTGGCCAGGCTGGCAGAGCCTCCGGTGGCAAATTGGCATCTTGCAGCGGGGCTGGGTGGGTACCGAGCATGTTTCCCTGTGACCTGGGGCCACTGTTGCTGTAGGAGTTCTGGCCCGGCAGCAGAGGACCATCTGCCTGCTTCCGCATCCCAGAGACCTGCGACGCCAGCAGGCTCCCAGCTGGGCGATTCTCTAGATTGACTGGAAAAGCCTGCAGGGAAGAAAGGAAAAAGAGTGAGCATCGGAGGAACAGACTTCATTCCCTCAAGTTCAAAGTCCAGTGCTGAAAACCCCCAGAAGCCCTGGAAAACCTCCCAGCTGCTCAGGAGCACCACACCTTCTGCCTCATGAGCTGCAGCTGGCTGCTGCCTGGCCCCAGGGGCTGCTCCTTCAACACCTGGAGCTGCTGCTGCCCCTTCCCTCCTCCTCCTCCTCCTCCTCCTCCTTTGAAGCTTGGCATCTTCTGCAGAGCTTCTTTGAGCTGCCTGAACTCTTCCATCTGGGTCTGAGGGAACAAGAGAGGTACAGAAAAACCTCACATGATAACAGGGTTGAACAACTCCTTGCTGAGAACAGCCGTTCTCGTGGGCAGTTGCACAGCACAGATACACCCCCAAAAAAAAGAAGCCATATATAGACAGCTGGAGATAATCCACAACCATTAATCAGAAGCCCAAGCTAGTCTCGGGCTTTCCCTCCAGATTTCGCAGATATTTTGTACTGTCTCTTTGCCAGTCTTGCATCTTATTTCACTGCATGCTTTAATCTTGGAAACGCTGACCCACGACACCAATACTCTGAGCAACGCTACTTACTGCATGAGCTGTTAACATAACCCCTGCTTTTGCACAAAAATCCTGTCCTGGCTCTCGTAGGTGTGGCTCCTCCTCTTCCTGTGCCTCTCAAGTACATTCAGCTCAGCTTTTTTCTCCTGTGGAGGCATTTCTCTATGGACGTGTTCATCTCAGAGGGGCTGACAATAATTGGCATGATTCCACCTGACAATTCAATTTACTTTGCAAGACAAATGAAAAATCGATTCTCCCGGACTGTTAAACAAATGCAACTCTTTTCTTTCTACTGCAGCTTATTTCTTCCAGATCCAACCCTGAAAAGGAGAGCTTGAAAAAGCTATCCAGGAAAAGCTCCCCGCTCCTACCCCCATTATTTATAGGGAAGTGAGGGGAGAGAGCTTTTCATGTGCTTGCCAAGGTACCTGGAAATGGACCAGAGTGGGGACTGGGCAGAGCAGGAAAGCTTCCAAGCAGCAAGGAAAGTTTAGCAGGAAATTAATTCCTGAGCAGGCTTTGTTGATTTCAGTTCTTCCCCCTGAAATTTGACCTTAAAACAAACATTAAAACAAAACAAAAAGCCAACAAAACAACTCAGCAAAGCTAAAATAAAAAAAGAATGAGGAAAGGAAAAGGAAGCCAAGAGCTGTTCATGGGACGTAGCCCTAGCAGGGATTTGCTTCCAGCCAGAACGAGACAGATGGAAGCAAACCTTGTGCCCGTGGAGAGGCTGTGCAGGTGGGCTGCCCAGAGGGGAGCCAGCATTAGACCAGCACGCGCACAGGTGCCCGCAGGCTGCTGGTACCCTGCCATAGCAAGCTGTGCACACAGTGCTCTGTTCTTCCGTGCCTCGTTTTACCTCGCAGAGCAGCTGATGTGACAGCTACCGTGGGCTCAGTCATCTGGCTAAGGCTTGGGGAACACATCGGCATCTCTGAAAAACGAACGCGGCATCTAGAACGCAAGTTACTCCTGAGCAAGTGCTCAGCTCAGCAGCGTTAACCATCTCCGGCCAGCTTTCTCTAAATGCTGCTCAAAGTACGTGCAAGTTTGTACAGCTGACCCACTGACCGCTTTCTTTAATGCGGCACAGTAACTCGGGTTGGCCCCACCTGCTGTGCCCAACGTGCATTGACCCAGCAGGACAAAAGCAGAGCTGACACCGTGGCAGACCCGGGACCTTCTGATCCCCTGGCATCAGCCCGAGCTGTCGGCGGCACAGCCCTGCTTGCCGGGGGCTGACCGGCTCTCAGTGTTTCTTGGGAACGAGCCGCCAAGCAGTAACGCTCGCAGCTACTTTGGAAGTTGGGGCAGAAGGCCTCCAGGTGAAGGCTGAGCCGCACGGCGATAGAGGCTGCACTGCCATAGAGGCCTGCCACTAGCACTGGAGACGCTTGTGATTACCTGATGCTTCAGCTACTGCTAAGGGCTTGCTGGACTGACCCCTTGGGAGACCCAAGGTCTCGGCTTTCCGGGAAGCACACTGCAGGCGTCCATGCGGAGAACCCCACCAGCCTGCTGTAGCCTCGCGGAGGAGGAATGTATTAGAACAGCTTCCAGTTCGGAAGGCAGGGAAGTCAGAAACACCAAGAGTCCACTTGAGACCCCCTCAAATCACACTGACATGAGCCAAAGAGCTGTCAAACAGCAGCTGCCTGTGGTGTCAGTGACCTGGGCTTCCTGGAACAAGCAGCCACCTGCAGAGTCTGCAGTGCTCTGGAGCCGCTTACTCCCTGCGTTTCTGCAGGGCAGCTCAGGCCAGAACTCAAGAGCGACCTTGTAGAAATCAAGAGGCACCACCCCTCTGCTTCTAGTAGAAAGGCAGCCTCCAGTTCAGGAGAAGAATCAGCTGTCAGCAGCACTCAACCCCAAGTAGCTCCTTGCTTCAAGCTTGTCCTATAATCCAAGGGAGCATTTACCAGGAGGCCATTAATCAACAGGCAAGGCTAATCCCGACTGCAGTGCGACTTCTAACAAAGCACGCTCACAAAGCTGCTTGCATGTTGACTCAGTACAAGAGTCAGAAAGAAGCCGTGGAGACCTTAAATCCCTGCCTTCTACTGCTCCCAGCACACTTTCTCCCCTCTTCCAGGTCACCTGGCAGCTCCCCCTTTGAGCTGGGTGAGCAGCACTCAGTGATGGCAGGACTGCGGTGTGCTGGAGAGGCTTACACCATCTGCAGAGCACGAGCACAATGCCATACCAACAAGACTTCACGCTTTGCTGTCTCTCTAGCCTTGAGCCAACACTGCTTGCATCTCTGACCTGGCCTCCAGATTTAAAGCCTCCCTCCAACACCTTCATTACTGAACAGTGACATCTTGTTTACAAAGATCCTTCTGAATCTTTTCAAGGTCTACCCCCAGTAATGCTTCAAAAGGAGACAGAAGGGGACCTTTCTTCCAAGGTTGCTGAGCACTTATCTGTATTCCCAGCAAGCTAGGCAAGGCACCTCTGCATTGCTGTTTCACTCTGCAATTAATTTTATAGGTATACGCAGAGGCAATTTGTCATCATTTCTGGTAGAAGCATTTGAGATGCAGGTAACTGACGGGAGGTGTTCCAGAGGCGGGAATAAGCTGGTTCAAACTCACTTAAGCTACACGAGTCCTGGTGGTTCATCTGTGTTTCCAGCTATTGGGACAGATTCCAGGCTGGAAAATTTGTCCAGAAAGCCTCTACATTGCTCCTACCAGCACTATTTTAGGCAACTCACCATGCAGGAATGCAGTTACTAACCAGACTTATTATTTAGGGAGGGGAGAGTTTCATAGTGCACCCAGGCCCCGATGAAAGGTTGTCCCACGTGGCCCCAAACATCCCCTTGTGGATTACCTGGGCATTAAGGAGCTGGGAGTGAACTTCCTGGTGGGCCTTGCGAAGAAGCTTGCTCTCTTCTCTGAGTTTAAAGACTGTATCTGCAAGAGAAGAACAAATTCGCTTAAGAGAGCTATTTCTGCAAGTGCAAAGTCTGTCCTTACCGTTAATTCTTCTGAAATCTCACACGTCTCTCTCCAAGTTCAGGAACTATAGTGAAGCACTAGCCAGGAGCTAGCCAAACAGACCTACCAGACCCAAATTACTGTTCCTTCCAGCACTCCTGCCCACCCAAGGAACTTGCTCCTCTCCAGAGTGACTCTGCTAACTATTGCTAGCAGGGTCAGGCTCTTGCTGTGCTCGCTTTCAAAATAATTTGATTTATTTCTTCATTTTCCCTTATTCACTGCAGCTGGAGAGCAGGGGAAGCAGCAGTCAGTGCCCCCACCTCTGGAACCTGGGGGCTGAGAGGCACAACGAGAGCTCTGCAGGGCTCCTGAACACACCACAGATTCAACACGGCTTCCCCCCAGCTGCACGGAGAAGCAGCTTCTTGAAAGGATGGTACAAATAAAAACACACAGCAAACAAAAAGCAAGCATAGAACAACTTGGTCCTCAGGGATGTTTATTCCCATGCTATTAAGTAGCAAGCTTGTGCCTCGCAGCTCCCAGATCGGGCTCCTTTCAAGCTCTCTGCACACTTAGTGCTTCAATGACAAGACGCAAACTTACGTTTCAGTGCCTTGTAGATAACTATGTGTTCTCCAAATAAAAAGGAAGACTGACACAAAAAATGCCAGCCTTATTTTGGAGCCTGAGGCTCTCTTAAAATATCACTAACTGCGTGCACTAGGATTTCTCTGCAAGCAGAAATTGCTGCATCTGCTGTGACAGGGAGGGGATTTTTTCCCCTAACAGGACAGTCACTTCGCTGTAGGCTGAATCGCATGCGCGATTTCAGCTCAAGATGGTAGATATTTCTAATTACAGGGGTATATCTTCCTATAACATCCACCCCTGGGACAGGACAGTGCTATTGAGGTTGCATACTGTGTTTTTCCCTTGCGTTAAAGATTTCAGAAGGACAAAAGACATCAGAAGGAGCAAAGAAGGCTCCAGGACCGCTGAGCACAGCAAAGACATCCCCGCAGCCCTTCAAGAGAACCAGAGGCATCTCAAGTGGGGGAGAGATGTCCAGAAGAAGCAGAGTTTCTCTGAGCCAATACCTCAGTCACATCTAGGTCTTCAAAGCGCATTCAGAACCTGGAAATCAAAACCTTCGTGCCAAGGCAGGTCCCTCCTCTGCCACCAGCATGGCAGAGGTGTGAAGTTCTGCTCCAAGTGACATCGCCAGGGGGTTTTAATCAATGGCATCAACAGGAGAAAAGTTTCAGTTATAGCTACAGGGCCCTTTTATCTGTAACACGAGTTCAGCAGTGATCAAACCCAGCCTTCTGTCTTCAGAGCAGGCTGTGCCAGTGTGCAAGGAGGGAAAAATGGAAAGCGCGGAATTAGAGTGGGGGAACAGCAGAGGACAGACTGTGCTGGGGTGTGAAACGCAGCATAAATAGACTGCAATTCTTACAAAGCAGAAGAGAAAATAGATCGTAACGCAGCAGGAGGGGGAAAAGAGGCAAACAGGATTAAAAAGGCCCATGTTAACAAGATCAGGAAGCTTCAGCTGGCTCAGCTAGAGCATATACTCATAGCCTGTTAACTGGCATTCAAAACCACTTCCAGAAGGAGAGATTTTGAGGAACAGGGTATGACCACCCCAGCAGCACCACAACCGTTGGGTTGCGTGGTACAGCGGCATCAGTCCCCACACCACAGACATCCAGCCAGCTTTGTCCCCAACCTGAGAGCTGCCCCAAAACTGTAAAGCAATGAGGAGCCACCAAACCCAGCTCCTTCATACTTCCGTGGGCTTCTGCTTTCCTCCAGCACCCCATTGGCAAGGGTTTCCTTTTCACAGCTGAACCCAGCGCTAATCCCTCAGGTCCGCTCCAACAGCTCGGAGCGGTGCCTACTGTTCAGAAGCCTCTCCTTCTTCACTGTACCTGCTGGTGGAGGCACACCTTCCAGCGCCTCTCCTGAGGACACATTATATATAGAAAGCACTAATGGAACACAAGGAAAGAAAATGAGGCATTAGCAATGCTGCTAGCTCTCTGCCACTTCTCAGAAGACTGTCGTGCTCTTTCGTATGCCATGGTTACCAGTACTTTCTCTTAGAGGAAGATTTAGTAGCCAGCTTTGAGCTTAAAGCACAGAAAAGAGATGGGACCGAGCAAGCAGTAGCCTGGGAAGGTGTACGGAGAATATTAATGCATCTCAGCCTTACGCTGACCTTCCTGACTAGCCTCCTTCTTCAGATTGCTTTTCTGATCATTATTCTTTCCCGTGGCAGAATTAATTTTCTTACTCCATTGGTGGCTGCATATTTCAAGAAGTGAGATTGAATCAGATGTTTAGGTTTTGCTTGCTTTGCTCAAGTTCCTCTTTTTAACCCATGAGTGCTCTTCAGGTACTGGGGCTCTGCTGGTCATCCACAGAAAGTGACAGCAGCTGTCACTCTCCCAGACCCGATTTAAGCATGAGCAGATGTGAATCTTAAAAAAACCCCACATGATCTAATTAAGCAGTAGACTAAATAGAAACAACTCCTTAGGAATTAAATGGATTGGGTGTTCTCTGCAATACTTGCATATTAAATGCATTTTATAGACACACACCATTAATTACAAAAAGTATGTTTAATTCTCTCCTAATCTTAAGCGTTGGAATTTACCGAATTCCAGTGTTTCAGGAACAGAAATCGGTTTCTTTTTTTTTTTTTTTTTAAAAAAAGCATACAGAGAAGTGAAAAATATATGCTGAAATAAACGGGATCTCTAAATGTCATGATGTTATTTCTCTGCACAAAAAATCTCTCTGCTAACTTGGCTACGCCTTCCCACTAGAGAAAGGACAGGGGAAGGCAGGATTATCTGGTGGATAAACCTCCTGTTTCTGCCCAGCCTACAGTGGAACTACAGGCACGTACCTCTGCCTTAGCCTCACACCTCCTACTTTTGGGGTGTCTCATCCATTTTGAGTGTCCCCTCCAGGGACATGGGCTGTTTCACAGTCTGAATGCGGTCAGCACTTGGCACAAAGTTTTCATCTCACCTGGCTCTGCAAATCCACACAAATACGGTAAGCAGCAGCTGCAGTAAAAGCAGTCAGCAAAATTAAATCAGGCTTGGAAAATACCACAAGAAGTGCTGCTGCTGCTGACAGAAGCCAGGGATGCCCACGCAGTACAACAGTGCAGGGTCTCTGAACCCCAGTGAACTCAAAGACCGGTTAAATCCAAGGTAACACAGTCTCCCATGGGGCTATAAAAAAAAAAAGTCACACACAGATGTTTCTACGGTTCTCCAGACCTTTTGGAAGGCCTGGAGAACAGCCACTGTCTTCTCCTGAGCTCAGATCTTCACGGCCCTTTCTCTACCTGGTGTTTTCTTGGCTCTCCATCACACTTACCCTGCAAGTTTGTGACTTCATTATCCTTCTCCTGCTGCAGCTGGGCGTACTTCTGGTTGTGGGTCTCCAGTGTCTTACGATGTTCCAGTTTTAAGCTGTTGTGCTGCAGCTGCAGGTCAAGCAGCTGCTTCTTGACATCTTCATGTTGGTTCTGAATACAAAAAGAAGTCAGTACAATTAAGGAGGGGAGGAGTAATTTAACTGCTGTCAAGTGCCACTCGAGTGTCTCTGTTTAATGAGTTGCTTGGGGAGGCAGACGAGACTTTGGTTCCTCCAGTAATGCAACTAAAAATTCCAGATTAAAAAAAACGTTCTCTGGTTTGAGAGTGATGTAAAATGCCAAAGCATTGTGAAGCAGTATGGGAGATCTCCCTAGAAGCTACTCAACTGTAAGAGAAGTGTGTGAGCAAGTCCATGCCTGCCTGAAAGAAAGATGGAGGCTCTGGGACACAGCCAAGGACACTCCTACTCCTCCCCAGCACTCAGCTCAGTAAGAGCAACTCAGGCTATAATCTCATCTGATATCAACCCAAACGCCTGTGATACACAGCACAAATCCCAGGTCCTTTCCAGAGTCCCAGAGATGCTGAAGGACGGCATTACCTGCAAGGATAAGCGTTCCCACGGTGCAGGTAGCATCAGCACATACGCTGCGTTACAGGAGTAGCTCACCTGGAAGCAGGGCTAAGGTCTAACCCCCACAGCCTTTCTGCGCCCAGGTATTACTGCTCACTTAGCACACAGATGCCTGGAGGCTCCGGTTATCCCTGCCTGGTTTGCTCCTCAATAGCCTGGCAGTTCTCCCAGCCACTGCTCCAAGCTGCTAGAGCAGGAGACCTTTTGCACAGCCACCACATCCTCTGACAGAGAGGCCCACGCTCCCCGTATCACCACGGGACTCAACCACCAGGACAGCAGGAAACCCACAAGACCCCAGACCATGTTTGACACAGGCCAGAACTCATCAGGTAACAGCTCTGCAACACACCGTCTCCTCCCCTCCCTTCTCGCAGAGCCCGAGAAGAAAACACGCCGAGACATCCCTTTGCTCAGACCCACTGAACCAGAATTCACCTCCTTTCTGGTCCCCATGGTAACGCAGGGACCCTTCCACATTCAGTTTGTCAACACCAATTAGGTATGCAGATGGATTGGCTCCCAGGTGAACCCTGGCCCCTCCACACAGCAGCTCCTCAGGACTCAGGCAGCAGTTTCAATTAACCTTCCTGTAAAACAAATGTCTTTTTTTCCCTTTTTTTTTAAAAAAAAAAAAAAAATTCTAAATGCTGTCGATGCTGGCATTTATCCCCAGTAAAACAAAGTATCTGTGTCCCAGGCATTCTCCCCCGGAGCAATTATCCTGAGCTAAAAGAAGAGGAGTAACTATGCTCCAAAAATACACGCGACGGAAGAAAAAGCTTTCAGTAAGAAGGGGTCCCAGAGAGAGAACAAAGACGAGACAAGGATGTTGGGTTAATCAGATCACAGAAGCAGAAAGGAAAATAGAGAGAATAAAAAAAGATTCCTGCTCTGGCTTTCAGAGACCTCGGGTACTTACAGCACCCTCAGAGCCACCGGCAAAAAGCAGCGCAGGGAAACCAGACCCCTCAAATCATTTGGATACTCAACACCTCAGAGAAACCACCAACATCATCAGCACGTGAGAATTGGTTTTTAACGAGAAACCCTGAGCAATTCAAGGAATCTGCAGTTCTCATCAGCTCAGGTCAATTAATTTCCAGCCCACGTTCTGCCTGGCAGGTGCTGTGTGTCCCCAGACTGCTCATGGTCAGGAAGAAGGGGGGGAATTCTCATCCTCTGACAGCAGCAGGAAGCTGAACGGAGAAGTGCCTTGGCCAAGGTCACCCGGAGCACCTGAGCCGAGCCCAGCCCAGCTCAGGAAGCACGCAGAGCAGCCTCACTCCTAGCCCGTTACTGAGGCTGGGACTGGTGAATGAGAACTTCAGGAGGGACCTAAAGATGCTGAGCTGTGTGGTGGCTGCAGGACAGGAGACCCAGAATATGCTACATGCGTTGGTTTTTTTTAATTATTATTTAAGAGAACTGGAAGCAGAGCATTCTCGAGCCAGCAAAGCCCCGAGGAAGCCAGGAACCTCTCATGTCCAGAGCTGCCCATCTGGCTCACATCATTCCCCTCCTGCCTCAGAGATGCTGCTGTGCTTAACCAAGCAGAAACTGCAGGACGCTGCACAGGAGTGGTGTGGAAATCGTGCACGAACAGAGGGAATACAGAGAGCACGCTGCTGTCACGTTCCGCTGGGACCCTGCCCACCATGCCAGTGCTGCAGCACTGGGAGAAGTCAGCTAATGTGGGACAAATCGGGAACCCCACGTCCCAGCCACGTGAGCTCAGGCCAACAAAACCTCCTGTCCCACCTTCCCCTGCTGTTCAGGCAACACGCGGTGCCCAAGGTGCATCGCAGCCGTATCTCACCGGTGCGTCTGGGGAAACAGGCAGGGACGAGGGGAAAGAACAAACCAGAAGTCCTGTAAAACCGCACATTTCTGCTGCGATTCAGAAAGCAGCTCTGTAGACAGCGTTGTACAAAACGGGATCGGTGGCTGGGTGCTTCGCCCACAAGCAAAGGAAGGGCACACCTCGCTGCAGGCTTCCAGGTCCCCGCAGTTTCAGGAGGCCCATGTGAACAAGGCTTTTGTTTAAAGCTGCCCGCCTCCTTGCCTGCGTGTTCCGTGGGTGCCAGGAGGCGTTCTACAGAAAGATGCTAAAAAAAAAATATTCAGTCTTCACTCAAGAAGATGAAAGGAGTTATAAGGAGATGAAGTCTGGCCCCAGCAGGAATCCAGACACAGGCAACTGCTGCAGCCGCTATTTTTGGACAAAGCCAAGCCCTTGAGACTGGCCTGCCTCTTGCAGACGTTAATCAGACACAGAGAGCTTCACTACAGATCAGAACGGCTCAGGAGTCAAGCAAGGGTGATCCCTTTCTTCTGTAAGCAGCTAGAAAAAGGCAGTGCAAAACTGGAAGCTCTCCTTTGGTACCTGGTGCATCAGGAGAGCCCACGTGGTGAACAGCAGCAGCGGCAGCAAACCAGCAGTCTCAGCAGAGACCGTCACGGGGGCTTTGATCAAGGGTCAGCCCCAGCACCCTCACAGCTCTGAGGAGAGCCCAGATCCCATGCCGGGGAGCTGAGTTTCCTGCTGACACACACACCCCAGCAGCCTGAACCCCAACCAGCACCAAACGATGCCTTCTCTGCGGAGTGGTTCCCTGCAGAGCCCCTCGTCTCCAACTGCACACAGCAAAACAAAACGTTGACAGAGGAGGGCAGTGAGCAGAAGAAAACAGATCTAAAGAAAGGCAACTGTGGGCTACGGAGCTGTCCTGTGGGGTCAACCCACGACCCAGGCTGTCAGGTACAGCACCAGTGGCCGCAAACACCAAAGCCAGATAATGCTGGTGTGGATTCACAGAAGTCTTGGGTCACATCTGGGACCTTCAGCTTAACAGGGCTCGTTGTTTCTGTTCAGCATTACACGGCAATCACCCACTTCTGCCTCCTCGGTAACGGTATTGCTGGCAGCAGTCTTCCTTGTCAAGAAGCTAGTACAAGTGGGAAGCATTTTTTGCCTGTACTCCAGAAACAAACGTTATTCTAAGCCCCATAGCTAGCTACAAGTAGAGCTGAATGCTGCATTTTCAGGAGGGGGAAGCTGTGATCCACCACACTTCAGTCCCAAGGGCTCGGCTGTCTTTCAGCAGCTGTAAATGCAGTTACAAAACAGATGAAAAATTCCTCCCAATAAAAGGCAGTGAGAGAAAGAGAGCCAGGATGAAGTGCTCTCACTGTCCCTGAGAGAGAAGCAAACCGGAGCACGCTGCTCAGGCTGCAGTTGCTACGAGGAGGAGAAGTCACTGCTGCGAAGCGTTCCCAGAGCTGGATAATGCCCTAGAGAGCCGCGCTTCCGTCCTCCCAGAGCTTGACTCCAAAGGCAGGCAGCTGGACATCCAGCTCTGCTCGGTGGTGCTCGGGGCTGCTGGATCCCAGCCCACTCCCTGCGTCCCAGAACTAAATCCCTGCTTGGCTGGAAACGCTCCAGCTTAAAACATTAAGAAAATCATCACCACCAACAGACCACAGCTGCATTGTGCTAACGAAACCCAACTTTCACATTGTGATGTGGTTCAGGTAGAGCATGTGATAAGCTTTAAAACCACCGTCAACCACCCCACCTGGCCTTAAGGTACATTCTCTTAGCCCAGCAGGGCAGGACACAGTGAAGAGGCCCCTTTTCATGCTAAGGAACACAAAAGAACGTGCTGAACAACAGAACTCCTGTGTGATAAGCTGCACAAAGACTACCATTGAGATGAGGTATACACCGAGGCTGTAATCTGATACAAAGCCCAACAGAATAAATAGCAAAAGTCCCATAAACCTGAACAGCCAGGAAGAAACACAGATCAACGGCACGGAACCATGGATCCACAGCCCTCTGGGCTGGCACTAGCTGCAGGAAGGCCTTGGTCTCTCCCTGGTACCTCTGGTAAGTGAAAGCTCTGAGCTACCTTCCAGGGAGCACTCTAACGTGTAGCAAACGGTGAGTACTGAAATCAGACCAAAACCTTACCTTCAGGATCTTGTGCTGGGAACTGAGGGCCCCATATCTGTTCATAGAGTCTTGCTGGAAAAAAAAGAATTAAAATTTAATGGTGCCATTAGGTCCCAGAAAAGCCTCAGGCATGTGAAACACACATCAACACCCGCCCAGGCACTGCATCAGCAGCAAGATAAATACTCAGTAAGGTATGCAGTATTACCAGCAAGTGAGTACAAATTGCAAGCAAGCTGCCCAGCCATAAGAATATTCAGATATTCATCCATGAGTTTCTTCGTGTAACAAGATGACATTCACCCACAGATGAGCAAGCTAAAAGCTGTTCCTCTCCCCCAGCATCTCACCAACAGATGCTCTGAGAAAGGAATAAAACCAGCCTTGTGACTCCAGCAAATGGGATGGGCTGTAACCCTTCCACTGTGCTATCGCACAGGAGGGAGTAAGCAGAACAGCTCTGGCACAACGCAGCCTTAAGATAAAGCAGATCTTCACACATGATCTATCCCTAAGATAAAGCAGATCTTCACACATGATCAGCCTTGCAAGATGGAGTCAGCCAAAGCTGCTTTTAGACCATACATTCTCACCGTCTTTCATACCGCCCAGACAGCAGCCCTGGCCTCATGGCTGTGGTGGTACCACAAAGGTCTTGACCATCCTTACACACATGCAGGAAAATACAGACACTCTGAGGAATAAACTGTACGTACCTTCTCCTTGTTGAGAGCTTCCTGAGCTTCTAATTTATACACTAAAAAATCTAGAAACAGAAGAGAAGACAATTAAATGACCTGGGATTTACAGGGACCTGCATGGGTGTGTTTACTCTTGTACATCAGCTTTAAAGGATGGGGCAGTCTGGAGTGTCTGCGTACTGGGGAGCGTAGGGATGCCAATATTATAGAGTCCTTATAGAGCTCAGCATCTTCAGATCACTTAGAAGTTACTATTTCTAAGGAAAAGCGATCTAATGCCAGGTATAGCTATCACTTCTGAAGTGCTCCAACACGTCAGGATGGGTGCGATCACTCGCAGATTAGACTGAAGACATCTGCAGGAATATAAGAGAACAGAACCCACCTCCCAGCCCACGAGCAATGGAGAAGCCAGCTAACTATTCTCCCCACACAAACCAGCTGTGAGCCTCACCTGGGGAGCATTCACAAACAGCCACACACTGCACTGAAGGCAGAAAACGCTCTGGGTGCCACGTGTGCATCTCCCCACAGGGCTGCCGGAGCGTTGTTTGGCCACTGCTCTGCGAGAGACTTACCTTCCTTGGTCTTCTTGTGCTCCCCTCGCTCCTTCTGCAAGGATCGCTCCAGCCGGGATCTGTGCTCGTACACAACTGGGGAAGCAGAGAGAGGCAGAGCGTGAAATAAACCCTGACATTTCCTCCCAGACATTCTCACCTAAATTCCAGGCCAAGCAAACCAACAGCGCTGAAGCGCACGCACGTTATCTGACACCCTCACATCCTGCGAGTCTCTGCACTCAGGTTTTGCTTTGGAGCCTGGGCTGTGAGCTGGATTTGGCGGCCAGTGGCTGAACTGAACATTTACAGGCCAAGCCCACCTCCAGGCTGAAGACAGCCAGAGCCTTCCAGGCTTTCTGCTCTGCATCAGCAGCGTGTGGGAGAGACGTGTTCTCCCCTTCCACCCCCGTCTCCATCCCAACCATTAACTGGCCCTCAAGGCCACTGAGGAAGAGCGAGCCAGCAGCCCCCTCTCCTACTACACACAAAAGAGCATCTGTGCTCTGCGCAGGGGAGCCGAGAAGGGAGAGGGACGAGGCTGCTTTGTGCAGCAGCCACACGACAAATGGAAGTGCCAGAGAAACCTCCTGATGGATGATGATTTTAATCCGCCCTGACGCCTGAGCGCTAACCAAGAGCTGTCCCTGAGTCCCGGCACTCAGCTGCGAGCAGGCAGCTCCTCCAGCCCCTCCGCACGGAGGCTCCCACGGTGCCACAGCAGCACCACGCTGCAGGCAAGGTTCTGGGGGCAAGTGACACCACGGGCGCTGAACAGTGCCCAGAACAAACGAAGCAAGGGGGGGATATCATCACGTATAAAATAAGATCCAGTCGTGTCATGTGGGAGCAGCAAAGGCCACGCATGCCCTGCCCTAGCAGGCAGTTGCTGCCTGAGAGCAGCCGTCCCAGAGCGAGCAGACACGAGACACAAAGCACCCGTACGTCTAATATTTTAGAGTTGACCACCAGTGGCACGGATGTTGCTCTCAGAGAAGCACAAAGAAGCGCTCAGAGGTAATCCTGGCACCCTAGAAGTCAGCCCAGGACATTTGCCTAAATCACACTGCACACCACCCAGGAACTGCGAGGCCGAGGACGGGACGTACCAGAACCTCACTTTGATGAGGACAGTCCCGCCTTGCCTTACCACGGGCACGTCTGGCACCTTCGTAGCCCCTGAAGGAAAAGCACAAACCACCCAAGAGCAGCACCTTTTTGCCACCCCACCCATTTCTCCCCGGGCAGGGAATTCCAGCCACCCATCTCCTCAGCTGCCTCCTCGGCGGATGAGCAACAACGGGGTGAAGCTCACGGCTTTTGCTGATAAACAACCCAGCGCCAGTCACGTCTCATAACCACGTGTGGGTTTTGAGCCTTCAGACTCCCTGCAAGCGAAGTGAAGCCCAGATGTCAGAGCGAGTTGGTGTTTCTGCACTTTAAATAACTGCCAAGCCTTGAGCAATCCTGCAGGCAGAGCAAGGAGCGAGCAGGGGCTGAGCACGGCACAGTGACGGGAGAGCTGGGTGCGCAAATCCGACATGGCATCGAATAAAGCGTGCTGGAAAAAAATACTCCACAACATCCCCCCTGCGGACACACCTCTCCCAGCCTGTGCTCCGCCACCACTTCCTTCAAAACCTTTGAGGAGCCCGCAGGTAGGATGGTTTGAGTGGTTTCACCACCGCAATCCACACGAGGTCACGCAGTTCTCGTCTCCACCACCTACCCAGCAACGGTACAAGGAGACACCCGCTCATCCTCAGTGCCCCTGCGAGGGCTGTGCGTGGTCTGCGCTGTGCTGGTGGCTTTACAGGAGACTCTCGATGGCTGGGGGTTTGTTCCCTGCTGGAAGGGCCTGTTCTGCCCAGAAAAATAACCTCCAGCTCATTTACCTCTGCGATTTTTAAGCCAAACTCGTGACACTGGCTGGGCCCAAGCCTGGGATTTTTGTAATGCTTCGGTTTACCAGCGGCAGGTCTGTTCATATTTACAGTCGTCTCCAGCAACAACTGAGTGCCTGAGCAAATCAGGGGAACAGGGGGTGGTATTTCAAGCCAGACATAAACTGCTGAGTCCTAAGGGTCTTGCTGATGGCAGTTCAGCTGCTTCCCAAGCCCCCGGGAGCATTACCCCAGCCTGCCAGGTAGGCTGGCAGTCTACACACCGAGGGTCCTGCTCCAAGACGGGAACTGAATCCAAATATCCCGGCATCCCATCGTCCCCCACAGAGCAGCTTCAGAGCTTCCAGGCGGTGACTCGTCCTGGCCTGAAATCAAGGCTCAGCAGTACATGACAGTTGGCTCCTCCTGGAGCACGCTGCTTTTAGCCACTGCAGGTACGAGGACAATTTTTCAGGCTTTACCAGCCTGGGCTCGTGGCACGACAAGCTCAGTCCAACCCCAGAGCGAGGAGCTGTTCCCCGGACACTTTCACACCCAAATCATCTCCCCTGAGCCACCCAATTCCCTCTTCCACCTCTGGCCTCCCTCACAGGGCAGGAAGCGTGGTGCTCTTGCTCAGGAATTCCCAGCCTCCAGCCACGTTATCTCCTTCCTTCTAGCTTCCCTCCCTAACAGAGACAGACATGCCAGCGGTGAGGATCCTTCCCCTGGGCCGGGCCGCTTCCTCGATGCTTTCCTCTGAAGCGAGGCCTTCTCCAAACCATCGCTGCAGAAATACTTACTTGCGCCTAGTCTGGAAGGACGCTTCCCTTGCTGAGCGCAGCGGTAAGCAGCAAGCCCATTGCTGCGGCTGTCCAAGCGTCTGCTTCCGTGACAGCTTTATTTTAAGGCACGCTTTTCCCAGCATCACCCCGAGGGCTTTCCCCGCCCGGCTCGCTACGCGAGCAGGTAAGCACATAAGAGACTGTGAGTGCTTCCTCAACACACGCTGAGAAGCCTTGTTCAACGAGACAGCTGAAACACCTCAGCCACTACCCCCAGAGCCTTGTGAGCTCTGGGCGCTCGTGTTTTTGCTGAGAGCATCTCACTTTCTTGCAGTCTCACCTAGCAGAGCACCTGAGCACAAATATCTGACGCGGTGGGAGCCTCACTCGCACAGGACCAGGCAGTAAACAACTATTTTGTGCAGAAAGCTGCTCAGATAACCCCGAGCTACCAGGTGCTACTGAGCTCACTCAGCACACGCAAGACTAAAGCACAGCAAAGCACCTCCAGCAATAGGCTTGCCATAACACCCGTAGCCAGAAGTCACAATGCAAGCTCCACAAAGCAGACGACTTTTTTAATACGTATTTTTTAAAATATATAAATAGGATAAGCTGAAGTAACCTCCAGCAAGCAAAAAAAAAAAAAAAAAAAGAAATTCTCTCCTCTGCCATTTCTCCGGGTCTGCAGAGCCTGGAGAAGCTGGGTTCAGCTTTGCACAGCTCAGCAGCAGAGCAGTCTCCCCGCTCACCTCTGCGGTGGGACCCAGCTCCAGCCCAGCAGGCCGAAATGGCACTTCCAGCTCGAGCAGACAGGAAGCCAGGAAGTCTTTAACAATTCGCAGCTACAAGAGGGAGTGGAGGGTGGTCAGTGTCTAAATCCAGGCTGGAATCCAGCCAGGACTCAGCGCTAAAGCACTGTCACCTGCTGCCAAATGAGCTAAAAATGCAGAGCTGGAACAATGAAATCCCTTGCAGTGCCTTGCCTTTGGGAAGGGAGAACAGGCCAGGCCTTCCACAGACATGCTCTCATTTTACAAGACCTCAGAAAGCAGGGTGACTGCGTGAAGGGACTGTTATCTCAGCTGTACGGAGATAAACATCTGCCAGGGAGAGTTTAGGAGATCCATGACGGGAAGAGAGCGATTCCAGCCTTGCAGACAGGCTCAGCTAATCACCTACAAAGAGCTTTCTTCTCAGTCGCTCTCCTTGTTACAGAGAAACCCTCCTGCCAGCCCCCATCCAGCCACATCACAGCTAACAACCCGCAGCACCAGGCACTTGGGCAGCAGCCCTGCTGCAGAGCAGAGCCCCCAAAGCCCAGCCCTTAAAGCAGAGCCCAGTATCCGGCAAGGAGGCTCCACGCAGGCTCAGACACCTCCGACCCTCCCCGCAGGAGCACGAGGGATGCAGGGACGGAGAAGCCCGGCAGATTCCTCCTCGATGCCACCTGGAGCACGAGAGGGGCAGCAAGCTGCCCGGTGCGGTGGGTGCCTGCCAGCAGCAGGCTCCAGGAGGCTGAGCGGGTCACACGCCGACGACAGCACCTCCCTTCTCATCACGCCGCGTGTTTTACCCTGCGGCAAGGTCAGCAGCTGCTTTGCTCTTATTTCGAGAGAGAAGACGAGGTCCGCTCCCTGGCTGTGTGTGGGACAGGCACTGCTGTTTCACAGCAGCTCTGGACGTCCCTCTCCACTCCCTCCTCCGCTCGATTTCCCTTTCACTCGCTCCCAGCCCAACCCCTGCCCTTTCCAGCTTTATTTGGAGGCAGCCAGAAGCATTAACCGCATCTTGTGCTCGAGCCTAAGAGGAGTAGGAAACAAACAGCACTGAATTCCACCCCATAACACATCCTCCTTTTGTAGGGCTGGAAAGACGAATCGGACGCCGCAGACAAACAGCAATTCAAGTCTCACTCCAAGCCAGCACCAAGGAGAGCCCCGGGGTGCTGGCACCCAGCTCCCTGCTCAGCAGCCGGCACCGCCAGCTGCGCAGGGCCACGGCCGGGTGTGCAGGATGCGGCTGCACGGAGGTGGCCCCTATTTAGGGACTGCCTCTCCCAAATCCTAAAAGAAGCTTCGCCTCTTAAAACTGTTGGACAAGTGTCTTCTCAAAATAAAAAGGGTATCCATGGCAACGACTGTATTTAGGAACGGGAGGGCTGGCAGAGGGTTAGAAACCCCAGCAACGGGCCACAGCACTGCTGCTCAAACATATTTGGGTGGAAAAAAAAAAATATTATGAGCCTGTCTCAGCTGCTGGCTGGAGCGTGCTGTTCCCAGAACCGGGGTTCCCTGAGGCTGTTGCTGTCGGCTCGTTCCTTGAAGCAGCCCCTCTCCAAGCGATGCCAGGAGGGGATGGGGACAAGCTTCTGCCCTGCTGATCTCGGCGTCTCAAACACAGGATGCAGGTGGGGACTGCAGTGGCTGGGACTGTGCAGCACGTCAGGAGCTGTGGGTGTTTAAATGCCTCGTGACAGAGTGAGAAGAAAAGGAAACAAAACGTAAGGGAATAGCAGTAAACCTATACACTTGATGGATCAATTCAAAACATTGCTTCTTTAAAGCATGTTTCCTTGAGAGACAAACACGCACATCACTTTGCTTCCCCACTTCTGCTGGAAATACAGAGCCCTGAGCACAAGAAGCTCAAGTTAAATTCGCATCACAACACTGCACACAAAGCCACCTGAAAAGGTTTAACCCAGAAGACACATCTTGAGCCACAAACCTGCAGAACTCCCCAGCAATACAGCCTACAGAACCAACGTCACCGTCCGTGTGAGCAGAGGCCATAACAGACACCCCACGCTTGATTCCAGCCCAAGGAAGAGCTCTGGATTTAAACACCATAATCTAATCCCGCTCGCTCTGTGAAAAAGCATTAAATCGGCCTCCTGACCTTGAGGCATCAGCACCAGCCACATGCAAACAGCATCTTGTCCACGTAAGACTCGTTCTGTGGGCACTCAGAATAACCCATCCTCCAGCACTACACACAGCCACGGGCTACCAAAGAGCGAATTCCTCCCCGGCTGCTCCGCAGGAAGCTCAGCAAACCCCTCCACGGAGCCCAAGTCTAGCGAGAGGTGCTGGCACTGCGGCTCGGGCAGACGGGGAAGTCTCAGACGTCCAGACTAGCCAAAGGAGAGAGAGTTCAGCAGTGGGACAACGTAACGTGACTGCAGCCTTCCCTGCTGGAATGTCTCTGGCTAAAACGTCATTCTCCCACAGGCAGGCATCTCTGCAAGCAGGACAAACGGGGGGGGGGAGAAAGCGGAGGGAGGCACACACACACCACGCGTGCCTTCCAGCGGCTCTCGCCAGAGGAACCAGCGCTCCTGCCACCACAACAGCCCAGAGCGGGTAAGGGGGCTCAAAAAGCCAACTCATTGCCTCCCCTGATTTTTATTTATTTTTTTTAAAGATGCTCTAAGCACCGAGCTTCCAATCAGCCCCAAACAAGCTGGCAGGAGTCACAGACCGATCTCTTGAGAAGATGGGTTTATTTTCTCACAAAGGTAACAGACAGTACGACAACAAACTTTACTAGAGGGCCCCCTGCCTATTTATTCACTTTCTGGTCCTGGCCAGAGAGCGCAGCCAGGTCTCGGAGCCTGCCCCACGAGTCTATGCAAGCCCTGTTTGTATTTTTACTGCTTCACATTTAGATCCATGCAGGACTAGCCAAAGGGAGCTGTGGGGAGATATGAGCTAGGCAGGACACAGCTGAACTCCCCACCCCAGCACACGCCGTCCCCTTGCTGCTGTGTGCAGCAATTCAGACTCCAGGCTGAGGAACTCCAGAAAGCAAGGGGGGGGGAAAGAAACAGGGGACATCTTCCTAGAGCCCTTTAGAAGTCAAACCTCACTCCACAAACGCTCCCGCCTGTCACTGGGCTGCGGGGAAGCAAAGGAAGCTCGGAAGGCACGGACACAGCCAGTCACTCACCTTGGAGCTGGGCAGACAGCGCTTC
The DNA here is from genome assembly GCF_013377495.2 of Cygnus atratus. NCBI lineage: Eukaryota > Metazoa > Chordata > Aves > Anseriformes > Anatidae > Cygnus > Cygnus atratus. Next base: position 2,581,840 of record NC_066382.1, on the reverse strand, counting down.
CTGCTGCTGCTTGTATTTCTGGGCCAGGGCTTCAGCACTCCTCACCTTCTGCTGCAAGTGATGGTACAGGAAAACTCCCGAGCCTAAGCACACCACTGCCAGCAGGCAAAACCCGGTCTGCAGGAGCCCCTTCTGCCTCCTCGAGCACATGCCCGTGCCCATGATGGGGCTGAAGCAAAGCAATGCAGCGCTGCCTCCCTGGTGTTGCTACAGCATCTGATTTTTTTTTTTTTAATTTTTTTTCCCCGCAGACAGCTCCTTTCCTCCACAAATCCCGTCGGTTACCCTCTGCCAGGTTCGATCCAAGTCTCAATCCGCTCCTCCCCAGCCCTCAAAGCAGCAGAGGATGCTCCAGAAGCGGGTTATTCCTCATCGCCCGGGGGAGAGGAGCGCAGGCGACCGCCGCTGGCCGAGCAGAGCCGCATCCTTCAGCTGCGAACCGCCGTGGGGTCCAGCCCGGGAGGCGGCGGGGGGCTGCCGGGGGGACCCTGCGGAGGAGGAGAGAAAGTTTTTGCTTCCCATGTGCTGCAGGAGGAGGAGGAGGAGGACGAGAGGGGGGGCAGCCGTGGCGCTGGGCTCGTCCCACCTCCCCCTCTCCAGCACCGACCGGAAAAAATAAGCCGTGGGCTGAGGAGTGCTCCTGCTCCCTCCCTCCGCTTTCCTCCCCGCCTGCCGGCGGATGCCAAGGGGAAGCCGCAGCCCCAGGGCCGCCAGAGGGGCTGGGGGGCTGCCCGGGGAGCCCCCCAATGTCCTGGGGGTCTCCCTCAGGGTCTCCCTCAGCACCCCAGGGGCACGGGGAGCCAGCATGGCACCTCCACCCCAAAGCAGCTTGAGCCACCCGCTGCCCCCGGTTGCTCTCCGCTCCCCTTTCTGCACCGCGGGCACCTGTTGCTACCAGGAGGCAGCTGAGGGACGTTTGCCTCGGCTAACAGGGAGGACCAACCTCCAAACCCTAAGGGGTTTAAGAGCAGGGCTTTCTTCTCAGGAAAACACAAGCCTGCAAAGGCCTGAGGACGGCAGAAGGGTGTGAGATGCGTTTTCAAGGTGCTCCGAGCAGCTGTCGCCTTTCCTAAAGACGTGCCTTAACGCGGGCTGTTCTTTCCTGGCAGAGCCCAGCCTGCTCCAGCCTGGCAGGGGAAGGTGTGCAGCTGGGCAGGAGCAGGAGGGAGCAGCCCTGGCGCCCGGGACACGCACACGCGGCTTGCTTTTGGCACCGTGCTGAGCTCAGCCCGAGCGCTGAAGGCCCCCGGTGTGGGGTGAGCCTTGCCCGCACCAGCAGCCCCGCTGCCAGGTTGGCTCGTCCCTTATCGGAGCTCGCAGGGACGCTTCCTCTGGAGTTCTGCCAAGCTCCGTGTTTCAGGCATCTGGAGAATAAGCAAAATTCATAACAATTAATGCTTCAGCAGCCATTCCCCCCCCAAGAGTCAGGCGCAGCTTTACAAACGTTAATCAAAGGAGCTTTACAGCGCTGCTGGGAAAGAGCAGGATGGCATCCCCCTGCCTCCGAGACGTGCAGATGGGGACATGGAGGCACGGCACCCTCTGAGGTTACGGTTTATCCAAAGTAACTAAGTTTTTAAAGTCAATTTTTAAGCATTTTAATCAGATCTGGTATGCCTTTTGAGGTGTCCGCCAGCAGAAGGGCGAGACAGCCGACGGGAAGTCAGGTGATCTGGCTAACAGGCCTGGCTCCGGGCACGGCTTCCGAAGGAAAAAAACACACCTTTTTTTAATGAATTAACTGATTATTCCAGACTGACACAGTGGAACGTGAAACTGCTGAGGTTTAACGCTCAGCTCTTTCTGAGACCCAGAATCCCCCTACCATGATGCTGCCTGTGTCTGCCACAGACCCTTTGAGGTGGGACCGCGGTGATCCCGTTGCTGACTGAGGCATCCTCCCACACCGCGCAGCCCCTGTGCACCCCACAGCCTTGCCGTCCAACTGCTTCTCGGCACGAATGTCCTGGGGGGGTTGTTGGATGCTTCAGCATCTCCCCAGGCTGTTTGTCAGGAGCTGGAATGTCTTTTGTCTGCGTCTTGAGGACTGGGGAGGCAGCCTGGGGAAAGAGGGATTTGAGTCTCAGTTTTGCTTCTATTCAGCACATTCTTTTTTTTTTTTTTTTTGCCTGCTCTCATTAATTACTTCCTCATGTGCTGGTTCCTGCCTGAGAAGCACTGGGGATTCCTGAGGTTTTGACAGAGAGGACTCTGGAAAAGGTTAAAATCCTGATTTCGGGAACGGCGATCTGAGAGGGCTTTGGTTGACGGAGTTGCTGCGATCCAGCACTTCTCTACCACTGTAACGAACTCACTTACGGATTTAGCTCCACATTTCTGTACCAGATCCAGGGCCAGAGGAACAGAGCAGCCCCAGCAGAGAGCAAAAGGGTTTGCTGCTCTGCCAGTGTGTTTGTGCTGCGTGGCCTGCCAGTGGAATCCCCACGGGCTGTGAGCTGAGCCCACGTCCCAGCAGGCAGGGACAAAATCCTCCCTTTCGGTCCTGCTCTTCCACATCCAAACAGCACCAGGGCCCTCGGCTTCAGCTGCTCTTCTGAGACTCCTCTCGTTTTTAGGAGAAGCTAAACAACTGCAGGAGCCCAAGGAGGTAGGGGCACTCCACAGAAACAGCCCAGAGAACAAGGGGACATCGGGATGAGATTACAAACTTAGTTTGGATAGTTACCTGCCATTCTCTTCTGCATTTTTTTGTTAAATGTGCCCTTTTCCTTTGCCTTCCTTGAGCACATTGCTACAACTTCCCACATCTCGAAAGGTGCACAGCCACGAGGCATGAGTGTTTTCACGGGGATACAGAGGAGAAGCACCCTGAGCTAAACAAACCGACCAGAGGTGACAGCTCTCTTCAAATCCGTCTCCAACCCCTTTGTTTCTCTGGGATTATCTGATCATCTCCTTTTGCCTTCTTTAATCTGATGGGTGATCGCATCTGATGATAGCTTTAAAATAATAATCGGAGCAAACCAAGCGGTTCCCATCGGGACTGTAGGTACTTTAAAAAAATGCCACTTTTTCCCCTGTAGAGCTAGCCATGAGTATCAACCATCTGCACAAACATTACAGTCCTGGAAAGCTCCATCATTTTAATCAGAGCTTTGGAGGCAGTAGCAGGCATTTAATCGGCTGTGGGCATGTTTTCAACCAGGTTATATAAATGCTGTCAAGAAACCAAGTGTCTAAAAAAGACGCCTGGAAGAAATGTACCTTAGTGCTAGGAGGAGTGCTGGGAATACCCAAGTATTGGAGGGCACGGGCTGAGCAGTGTATGAGAGATGATGGGCACAAAGGTTTAACAAATCGAGTTCGCATCTGCGTATGTACGTGCACGAATTTCTAGCATTAGAAGTGTCTGCATGTCATGCATTTCCTGCCATGGCGTGGGGTTGGAACTAGAGGATCTTTAAGGTCCCTTCCAACCCGAGCCACCCCACGATTCTCCGAGGTGCCTGTCCGAGCACACACACACATTCCCAATTCATTTCCTGCAAGAGAGAAAAACGCCCTAAATCAAACCGCTCCCAGGGGCAGCTCTCAGCTCAGCCTCTCCAGCGCTAGGGGTTGGGAAAGCTGAAGCTCTCCTTCCTTCCTGTAACAAGCAGTGACAGCTTCTAATGAGGATCCATCAGAAGGTGCCCGGGGAACCCATGGGGCCATTTCTCCGAACGCATTGTCTGCATTATTTTTTGCCTTCAAAAGCATGCTGGCCCTGCCATCTCGGTTATCTCCCCCAATCTACGTGTGTACCTCGAGCCACATCCCAGCTTAAAAGTAAGGGTATGAGATCTGAGGAAACCCCGAAGCTCTCACAGCCCTGCCAGACCCTGGTGCAAGAGCTGAGTCAGGTGTGGGCATGGCCATAATACAGGGAAAGCGAACGAGGGGAACATAAACCTGACTTTTTGAGGTTCAAGGTCAAACTCATCATCTAGAAGAGTGCTGCACAGAAAGTGGAGCTCCAGGTTTACACCCACGAACTACCAGAAGCAGCATCAACGCAGGCAGCAGGCGACACAAGCAGAAAGCTACCACCCACCTGTAAAGGCTGTTGGCAACCTCTAGACCACAACACGTATTTTCAGCATAGAGCAATCAAAGCACAGAGCAAGTAAGCTCCTTGAGGCCCTGAACGATCACACCTCAACCCCGGTTTAGGGTACAGCAGCGTTCCCGGTCCTCCAGTAAGACCACGGCTCTCCAGCTGTTGTCTTCATTTTTTTCTACTGAGAAGCACCCATCAAAACCCTAGCAGGAAATGGTTGCTGTCTGCATATTTTGGCATGTTGCTTGCTACTTTCTTTAAAACATCAGCTCCCAGCATCAAAGGATTATTGGAGGAAGTCATTATTCTTTCAAAAAATCTATATTCCAAGCGCTTACAGTGAAAATAAAGGTCCACAACATGAACTGTTGCATCTTAATTCCTTTGGAAAAAGAAAGCACCTCTTAACTCGACATCCTCTTTCACAGTTCGGACTGGTTCCTGCAAAGAGGGCACCTTGCCTTGAGCGAGAGGAAGCTTCACTGAACCTGGCATTTGGGTTCCTTTTTAAGCAAAACCAATGAGGACTGGTTTCACAGGGATGAAACAAGAAGGGGCAAAGAGCATATCCTCTCTAGAAAGTGCATCATAGTACAGTTAGAGCCCTGTGACTGTCGCTGCTTTGTTTTCAGTTTCTGCAGTGCACAAGAAGTGGTTTTGCACCAAGTTTTTCTTGCCTTACCAAGGTGCTGACAGCATCGTTATTAGAGCCAGGGAACATTCCAACTCTGAAAGGGAATAGAAATGCAGTTTGCCAGAAAACAATAGCAAGCTGGCAAAGGGGGTTTTGTTTGTTTCTGTAGGTGCTGCTAACCTCGCCTCCGCCTCCCTCACGGGGCTCTACCACCAGTCAGCCCTCCTTTCCCCAGGGGACAAAGACCCATTGTACTGCTAAACCCTCCAGGGCTGCCGGGGCTGGCCCAAAGCTCTGCAGCTTCATGCCTTTGGGGCCCAGCTGGTGGTGTAACACAGGTATTTGCTTTTGCAAATGCTATTGTGCCCCACTTGTCCTGCACATAGATAATGGGAACTTGGTCCAAGTGTTTTCGGCAGGAAAATACCTTGTTGAGTCTGAAGTCCACATTGCAGAGCAGTGAGAAGAGGATCTCATTAATCGCTCCACTGTGGCTAGCTGCGAATCCTTCTAAGGTGACTGTCTTCAGCAGCCTCCTTCCAGGTGTGCGCCCCCAGCTGGCACGGGATGGATGTTTGATAGCAAGAATTCAACCTGGAGAACAACCAGGGCATGGAGCGATAGAAATGGAAATCAGCTCCTGTTCTATATTAAGCTGTCAAAAAGTCTCTCCATGGCCAACAATCAAGTTGACACTAAACTAGTTACGGAAAGACCTCTAAATACGAAAAATTGTTACCTGCCTGTATTTCCAGCTCTACTTGTCTGACCAGCCCAGAAGTCTCAAAGCATTATTGCCCATTTGCCTCCCTGCACTAATACCAGAGGCCGTATTTGGAGATAAAATCTGCAGAAGTGCCTGTTACTCTCATAGATCCTGTGGCTGTACACACAAACAGCCAATTTGGCATGCAGGCACTCAGCTCTTGCACGAAAATGCATGTTCTAGCCAGCACTGCCTGCAAACTCAACCTCAAGGAGCAATTACAGTCACATAAACTCTCTTTCTTATGTAACGCTAAGTAACAAACCTCATGGAAAGTGACTCTGCAGGCTCTGTTTATGTGATTTAGAAACTGGAAAAGCCCCTTTGGGGCAAACGAATTCAAGCCCCTCTTGTCCAGACGAGGAGGGACTGTTAATGGCTAGTTTGACAGTGCACTGTCCAGCACCCTGAGGAACACAGCACTGGACAGTGATCCTGATACTCAAGCTTTTTTCTCTTTGAAACCTTTCCAGTTACTCCCCTATTTCCTTGCTCCTTGCTTATTTACCCGCTCAGGCGGTAGCGTCCCCTCTGACAAGTCTCTCAGTGTCTGCAGCAGCACGAGGATTTCATGGCCTGGGTTTCCAGCTGCTGCACGAGCAAAGCCAGCGCTTGCAAAGATCTCTAAACCTGGACTTGCAACGGGCTCCAAGCCTTCGTTAAAGACTGGAAAGGCGTTGTTGCTTTGCCTGTGTTTACTTTTAAAAATGGACACAGTTTTAAGAAAGGATTTGGCAACATTTGCAGCAAGAGAACTATTTCATACAGAGATTGTGTACACACCATACTAAGTACAGCCAGAGAGGCAGAAGGACCTCGTTCCCCTTGGAGCAGGGAGGTTCAATGCCAAATGTTCATTTACAGCCACACGGAACTTGACCTCAGGTACGTGAATAAGTTGCTTAAGTAATTGCAGCAGCGGGAAAGAAACAAAAAAAAGAAAAGGAGGTTTAGTTTCCTTCTCTGCTCTGTGGCTGGGAAAACAAAGCAAGGACTGGATACATCACTGGTGTAATCCCACTGACTTACTGCAGTCACACTCGGGATCACTTTGGGATATCGATGGCTACATTAATGCTGCAAGATGCTGCACTCCCAGGCTTTCCCAAGCATTTGCATTCTGATGTGGTAGAAATTCATGCCATAACAGAGCACTGTGAATCTTAAGATAATAAAGAGGCAAAGCTGCCTGCTGTTACCACTGCTAGCTAATTATAGCAGCACGGACAGACTTCCCTTACAGAATTCCATATGCCATATTCAGCCAGCATGACAAATTAACTGTGTTAAAGAGGAAAGGCTGAGAAAACATTGCTGATTTTGAAATCCTCTAACACTAGGGGTAGAAATAGAGGAAGCAACTGAATGACCATTTGCCTGTTTTTATCATCCAGCCCTCCCTCTCGTCTGTAGGTGTGCATCTGCTGACGTGGGTGGGATGGAAGGCAGGGGAAGAACTCACCGTTTGGCAATTCATTAAGAGTTTCCTCGTTGGACCCTTCCACTCCACCTTGGGCTGCGGGCACAGAGCCATCGCAGACCTCCACCAGTCTTCCACCTGGCACTCCTGGGACACAGCAAAGGCCGGAAGACTGGATGAAACAGACAGGTCCAGTATTCCTTATTTTTCAGTGGTGCTCAGCACCGGAGGGAGTTTGACTTAGATATGTCTACAGCAGCCACTGTAGGGAGAGGGAACCTCAGATGGGCTTTAAGCAGCAGAACTGAACTGCTGGCACACGCAGGTAGCACTTGCAGATAACGCATCAGTCCTAACGAGTGAGGAACCAGCCGCTGCTTAGAGTGAGCATCCAGCACCCAGCCACAGGAACTTGCAGCACCACAGCATCCACAGCTGCCAGGGGCTCTGGACTGCCTCCATCTAGAAGTTGCCAAGAAGGCAGCGCTGGTGCACACGCCTTCCGTAGGACCAGCTTCAGAGCATCCTTCTCCAGATGGCATCACTGCAGCACAGCTGGCAGGCAGGTGGTTGCTTGCTAGCCAGAGGCTGGAGCACTGCTGGGACAAACTACGGCTGTTTCCATGAAAAGAGGGAGGCCACCCAGCCTGTGCCCTCCCCAGAAGAGTGTAGTCAGAGGAATTTTGCACTGAGGGCACCACAGGGGCTGATACCGACCCCTCACACAGGGAGAAGTCCCCAGTTTGTCACCTGAGCAGCAGAACTACTCTTAATTCTTCTCTGTATATAACGCCTTTTTTAGGGAAGTGTGAAACTGGTCCCCAGGTACCAGCAAGTCCATTTGGCTGCTCCTTTAACCGGCCAAGCAATGCCCCCTCTGTTAACTCGCAAGATGCCAAGACCACATTGCTGCTTGGACACGGGGAGCGGCGAGGACGTGCTTTGCTAAGATGGGATTGTTCTGGGTGGCTGACCCAGCAGCTCTGGCAGAGTCACTGCCTCTCTGTTTTCATGTTCTTCCCCTCTTTTTATTCTCTGCAGAATTCTGGTTTATTTACTGCCAGTGCTGATACATCGCTGACGGGAGAGCTGTGACCCAACGCATCACTTCTTCCGCAGTACTCCACAGCAGTACAGGGGGATCGGATCCTGACGCAACGTTGGTTCGGTGAGGAGCACGGGATAAGAGGATAGATCCTCCTCTTCTCGTTTTACAGATGAAACTGAGGCAGAGACTGCTTTTTATAGGGCTCCAGGGAACTGGATGAAATTCAGAAGCAGAGAAGAGTGCTTCTCCGCACACCATGGCAGAACAATTACCCAGCTTTGTCCCCAGGCGGAATACATGACACCATTATATTTATTTGCCATTTGCCTTATTGATGGCAGGCTCCATCCAGCATATTCTTTGCAGAATTTCTTAGCAAGTGTTTTAAAGTTTCCCCTGAGATTTCAATTTGATGTATGAAGATCCAGGCTGCCTCTGGTGCTTTTTATCAGTGACTGGGCTGCAAAAAGCAGGATGGCGAAGGACTGCCAGCTCAGTGAGTCAGCGGACTGTGCAAGCACACATGGTCAGAGAACTTCAGCCACACAAGTGTCAAGCAGGGCCCCTTTAGTAGCTTTTAGTTCTATTTACGCCCCAATTCTATCTGTACCTTTCCTTATATATTTTTAAAAGCAGCAGAGAACTGAGTCTAATCCTGCTGCTCTCAAGATGCCCCTTTATTGCCTGGCTCATCTGCCAGCAAGTCTCACGCCGTCCCCCCTTTCCTGAATGTGAGAACCAGGAAGGAATATATGCCTCAACAGGCGGGCTGCTGAGAGGCTCGTTTGGCTGAGAAGCTCCAAACTCAAGACTGTCACCCTGGGATCACGGGGGGACGGCCACTAAATCACTTCCTTCTCTTCTGCAAGACAAAAGCCAGAGGCAGTGACCACGTGTCTTGCTTGCTTGCCACTTAAGGCTGATAAGCAAGTTTCTCTTCAGTGGTGTGAGACTGCCCCTTATCTTCTTCAGGCCACCATATATAGGCTAAAGGGAGCTAAAGCAAAATAGTTCTATTTAAAATTCGCAGTCAAGAGCTCTTCTAGAGTCACAGAGCGGGCCAGAGGAGCTTCAGTCTACACTATCAGCACTTCAGAGGACACAGACAGCAGCAGGCAAAAGCTAGGAAACTTTTAACAGAAGGGTGCCTGTCCTTGCAAACAGGAGCAATCCAACTCTGTTTCTTCGGATGAGGACAGCTTGACCAGCCAACGAGCTGTCCTTCAGTGATCCTCATTAAAGTTTCTGTCTAACCTTCACACTGTTGTCATCCCTGCATGATCTTTTTGTGGATTTTTTTCTTTCTTTTTTTTTTTTAATGCTCTACTATTTTAATTTCTGTGAGATGCTGGGAGCTGAGCTAACTTTCCTAAGGACCCTGTTGTGTCCACCGGTTCATTGTAAAACAACGAAGGCAAGACATTTCCTCCATTGTCTTTCAGCTTATATGGGATTAAAATGCTGTGTGTTTCTTGGTTCTATTTTCCACTTCATTTGTATTTGTGAAAATGACCGTGTAATGGCAACACAGAATCTGGCACAGATGAGTCTTTATGTCCTTTGTCAACAGAAACTACCAGTACTGTTTCCAGTTATTCATGGTATTGTGCTGTATTTTTGAGCAGAACAGTCCAACACACCCAGCACTAACATTTTTAGTGTGAACCAAAGGTAAGTGTCTCCTCTTCTGAACCAATGAAACTACTTTCACCTTCCCTAGACATTATTTTTAAACAAATGAATGCAGACAAGTTCCACAGAGTGCTGGAAACCTTTCCAAGCAGCTTTTGAAACACCTGATGCAAAACACTAAAAACAATCATCACCGTCTTGGTCTTATTTCCCCAAATGATTTCTTTAATGATCACAGGCCAATTATACGACATTGCTTTCAATTACGCCAGTACAAAACTGGAAAATCTCCACCAAATTCAAGAGTTACCAGATTTACACCCATGCAGGTCACACAAAGCTGGACCCACACTTTGCCTATTATTTATCGGTTACCTCATTTGCCTTTATGTTTATTGGATACAGATGGTGTCCCAAGACAGACACAGTCCTTTTAACGTATACATCTATTAGCTTTGCAAAGACTCCTGGCTTATTTTAAATCTCCTGTTGTTTAGACTGGCTCCTGAAAGGCCAAGGCTCGAGACATCAGGAAGCAATTTGGATGTTAGAATCTCAAGGATTTAAACCCTAAGGCCTGTATTAACCTGGAGTCATACTTCTTCCAGTAAGAGATGTGGGTTAAAAAATCAGGATAGCTCTTTTTCAGTGCTAAAAGTTGTTGGCAAGGAACAAAGAGGAATTCCCCTAGGGTGTGGATTCTATTAGGCTATGCTTTCATTTGCTTCAGAGGAGAGACCTAGATGTGATGATTTAACTTACTCGGAGTTAATTCCCAAAGCTTGGTATTGGATGTAGGTCACTTTCTGGCTTGTTTTGAGACTCAGATGGGTTTGAAATACTGCAATTTTCACTAAAGAGCAGAAGCCACACATATCCTTTCTGTTCTATACAGGTCATTGCCTCTGAAGGCAGTGCCACAAGGTGTAATCATAACCTCAGCACACATTTGCAACGTGTGAGCCAGGGAAAGCTGCCATTTCCAGGCTTTGCTTTTAAGGAGAGAATTCCCTGAACCAGTCTTTCCACATGCAAATTCCTGTATTAAGCATTCAAAATAGGCACTGCAGGACATAGATGCTGGCCAAAGCATCTTATATATGACTTGAAGACACCTCTTGGATAACCTGTTTTCCCCTCAACAGACTTTTTTTTTTAGAAAGTCCTGTTCAGTCACCTTCAAGGATTATCCGTAGATTTCTGCTGCTGATACTACCATCATGGAGGCATCTACCCACATGGCCCAAGGTTCGCAGGTGCATGTCAGTAAGCTGCAAAATGTTAAGAGGAGCTCTTTTGTAAGACAGGCTTCTTAATAGAGCTAAATCCATGGAGATTGGCTGACGCTGAAGTGGCCTTCCATGTCTGTTAGATAAAAGGCCTAGAGCAGAAGCCTGCAGCCTGTGACTATTTCTGTGTAACAGCGGCATCCAGTGGGCAAAAAGAGATTCCCAGCAAAATATTTGAGAAATCAGGATGTGACCATGTAAGAGCAGAGGTTTCTCTCCCATATCCAGAGCTGTTTCCCTCTCTCTCTCCCTCCTTAGCGTCATTATCTATTCCACATTGTAGCAGAGATGCTAGTGACACTGATGTGGCTAGAGCCAGATCTATGGAAACAATTCTACCACAACCAAAGCCACAAAGTCACACTGAAAAAAAATAAACTAAAAAAAGGTCAGAATATATAATCCAAGTGAAATACTCATCTTACTAGATTTATTCCTCTGAACAACTGGATGAGACTTCCAGGTGGCAGAGCTGGTCACAGATGGTGCTTCTGTTGTCTAGTTTAGTCTTGCAGGCAACTGATTGTTCACAGTACTTGGACACGTTTTCTGTAGGAAAATAATACAACAAAAATCAGTACTGGACCCTCTGGAAGGGGAAGGTGCTATTTTATAAAATGTCCAACTAAAGCCTTGCACTCAGTCCGTCAGATTTCATTCACTCCCTTTCACATTTACCCAAACATACGTGATTAAGTGGTCTGGCGAACACCACTTTTACACAACACAGAGGACAAGAGACCTGACTGCTCAGTCCTCCTCTTCGGCTTTTTTCAAATGGCAATGAAAAGCTTGGTTTTAGACAGGTCTTTGTTACGGTAGCTGCTAGAATACTGTGACTTTTTTGTGTCAGAATTTTGCCCTCTTCAGTCTTCACGAGCTCCAGCCAACGCTGCTGCCCATTGTCTTTGTTCCCACCTTACGGATTTTAGGGCCCTGGACAGCCCTCCTGATGGGCTAGCAGGGAAGGGAATGGCAGATGTGATGGTTTATGATCTTGCTGCCATATTCCGGTTGTGAGTGCGGGATCTCATGGCATGAAGGTTTGACAGCCCGATTAGGAGGTGTCTGGCCTCAGCAGTGGAAGAGGAGATGGAGTGGGCTCTGCTGCACGGACAACAGCTCCACAGGAGCGTGTTACCAGTGTCATCAGTGGAGAGAAGCAATGCAAATTCATGCCTCTCTGAGGAGGAAATCATTATAAATGCAGTAACAACACCTCGTGCTTTTAGGCTCACCCATTTTGAATATGAGTGTCAGCAAGGCCCCAGCTGGGCTGCCTTTCTTTGCCGAGGAGACATTCCTGGTGGGAAGCTGAGCCTCTCCAAGCCCTCCTGACCACCCGCAGAGCCAAGTGACACAGCACCTTGCTGGGTCTGACGCCGAATCCCCAAATCTCCCTCACAGCGGACTAGCTTACCCTCAAATGTAACACTCAAACGTTTAACAAACGCACCTGGGACCTTATAACTGCATTTTTTTTCCAGTCAGAAGAGCCCACGGACTTCAGTGGCCATTCTGCTTGGGCAGAGACGACCCCCAGTGTTTATTTTCGACGCTATGAAGGGATCTGAGGCACAGAACTCAGACGCGGCAGGGGCAGGGGCTCGGAGAGGAGACCATGAGGTCAGGTGACAGGACCCTGAGGAGCGGGGCCCAGCGCGGGCCCTGCCCCAGCCACCACAGGAGCCCCCATCGCGCCCACCCCCGGGGCCCCGCGCTGCCGCTGCCTCACGGGACTTGTAGTCAGCGCCCCCCCGAACGAGGAGCGGCACCGGGGCGAGGAACTAGGAACTACACCTCCCAGCATGAGCCGAGCTGCGAGAGGCCTGGGCGGGAGGGGAGGCGGGGACGGGCGGCGCCGCTGCTGCAGCACCCGCGGGGCCGGCGGGCCGCGGCCCGGCTCCTCGGCCGCTTCCCCGGGGGTGAGGGGCTCCGGGGGGGCTCGGTTACCTCAGCGAGGCAGCCCCCGGTGCTTGGCGGCCCTTGGGGGCTGGGGCCGGGGTGGGAGAGCCGGGGAGGGAGCCCTGAGGGAGCCGGGGGAGGCTTCTGGTGGGGGGCGACTCCCGGCCCGCGGCCGGTGCTCGGCTCCTGCCTCACAGGAGGGATCCGGAGGGAGCCGCAGCTTCGTGTCTTCTGCTCTCCCCTCAGGCCGCAGAGCGGGGCAGCTTGCAGGCTCCTGCACCGAGGATGAAAGAGGGAAGGAGACAAACACGGCTCTGGCTACAGGACAGCGGCTTGCCGAAGGGCTGCATGAATTCTGCTCTCCTCCGTCTCTGCCAGGTATGTGCCTGTTGTTTGTTGTTGTTGTTTTGTTTTTTTTTTTTTCTTCCATTTTCTTACACTAAGCAAGGGATAGATTTACTCTAAGCAGCCACTTTTCCTTCTGCCACATTTACCAAGGGTTGAGCCCGCAGTGGCATCTTGCTCCTGCTTTATTTTTGCTTCTTTTCTTCTGGGTGGCCAGCGGCAGCTGCATCAGAGGGCGTAAATACATCAGAAGGCGTAAATACATCAGAGGGCGTAAATCCAGGTGTGTTCCTGTTCTGAAGGCGTGTTCCTGTTCTGAAGCAGGAACTGCTGGTAAGCCCTCGCTGAGGTGGGAGCTGACAGAAACATTGGGATTGATTCCTCCTGAGCATGTCGTATCACTGGAGCATAGGCCTTATGCTGAATTATTACTCAGAACTGAAACACCTGTGGCTTTTTGTTCCCTCTGATTATTTGCTTTTTCCTCTGATTTATTTGATTTGATTTATCTCCTTGAACTGAGAAAGCAAGAAAAACAAGGGCAAAACTTAGATGTAGAGAAGGCAGTTCAGCTGCGTTGGAAGCTCTGTGTGTTTGGGTCGATTTCCCTGCAGACGCTCAACTCCAGAATTTAATTACTTGAGTAAGAAGTAAATGAGGAACGTGTTTACTGTAAATAACCCCCAGTTTTGTGTTTGGAGTGATGCCGTGTGTCATATTGGTAGTGGAAATCAGAAAGAAGCCCCCATAGCCTTGGCAGAGCTAGCAAAGCCTATCTTGCGCTTTCTTTCTGCTCTGGGTTACGAGTGTCCAGTTTTGTACCTGGAGCAGGTAACGTCCATTGGGCAGATGGTGGTTCCCTTCAGGAAGTTCCTCCTGAAGGCAGACAACTACCAGAGCAGCAGATCAAGCGTCAGGTGACTTGCATCTTAGAGGTTTTTCCCAAACTAAATGATTCCAGGATTCTATGATTTCTGTGGTGACAAGATGTAATGAGTTCATTTAGGACTGGCAAATGTGTCTGCAACACATGGAGCAGAGTTCTCTAGGCATTTAATTTAAGCATCACGACTGGTTCTGTTTCTTGAATGATTTTTCTCATGTTAAGCTTCAACAAAGTAAATGTGTTTCCCATCCCTTTCCACAGCACACCTCTGGTTCGCTGTTGTGAGAATAATTTTCATAAGTGTACGTTATTTGTGTTGGCTTAATTCTCTGCTTATTGTGATATTGCTGGGTAGCTTCCTATGTTTTGGTGTCTGTCTTGAATGCACGTTTGAAACAGTGTGACTGTGGAAGTCCTGTGCCCAGTTAGCATATAAAGAATTTTACAGTTTTCCAGCTTTGCTCTTGAGTGGTCACTAAGCCACTGCTAGGATTGCTTGGAAGAATTGGGATTCCGTGCACAGTGTTTTTCTGCTAAAACTTTTATGGAAGTCGCAGAAGTTACAAAAACTGTGGAAGTGCCACAAATGTGGTTGCAAATGTCTCCTTCCCATTTATTTGGGACCACCGTGGGCTATTCTGAACTGTGGTAGTTCTCTCTGAAACAAGCTCATCTCTTGCCTTGCGTTCGTGTGGTGTTAAAGTATTTGTTGCTCACGGAGACAAGTTGCCAGTGGCTTGGCTGAAGGTGAAGACTTTCTCCAACCTGATAGCTGGTCTCTTCTAGGTCATGTTGCCCCTGCCCGCCTGTTCCTGTTAAATCGGTTTGTTTTGCTCATCGTCTCTGATACAGAATCGCTCCCGGGCCCCAGCAGGATTCAGGGTCACGCTGAATGTGACCGTGCCACTTGCAGCAGTACTGATCGTGCACTTTTATTCTGAGCTTCTGTATTTCAGGGACCCGGGAATAGAATGCAGGGCTTGGTGAGCAGCCTGTTTGAATCCTAGGTGTTTTGTAAGGATTCTGATTCATGGCTTATCAAGGGCATTTACGGAGGGGCCTGAGTGTTGCGATATAACTTGCAGCACGTTCTCACTAGAAACTCTCACTGGGGAGCCACATAAACCCTCCGATATGTTGTTGTTGCTTTCCCCTTATTTGCTCCTTCTGTTGTTTCAAGTGTGATCAGGTCAAATCGTGTTACTGTCCCACACTACTGGTTCCTCTCTGATTCCCAAAGTACCTAATTATCGTATTCCTCCAGCAGTCATATTATTGGAATAGCAGTTAGCAGAAAGAATACCCTCTCTTGTTTTGTTTTTCTTTTCTTTTTCTTTCCCCATCAAGGTTTTTGGTGGGATGCCCCTTTCCTTGACAGAGGTATGTTTCTAAGGCAATGCTATCCTACCCGAGCTGGGAAACTTCATCGTCCCCTTCCTGGTTCTTCTGTGTGGTTTTCTTTGGAAGCAGCAGGCCTTAATCCAATAACGATTGGGCTTTGCATGCATGCAAACACTGAGCTGTTTTCTCCAGAGGTACCGAGCTGATGATATCGGCAGGTCATTTGGGACTTCTTCGCTGTCGGAATACAAGCCTCTTAAGCCAGTTCATTTTGTTTGCAAGTGGTTGAACTTAAAAGCCTCTGCCTTTCTTACAGTCCGCTGTAAGTTATCTCCTTTATTGTGGAATTGCAGTGCAACTCCTGTTGTGGCTGGTACCTGGGAGATGTGCATCTGTGCAAAAGCAGGCAAAGAGACCTTAGATCAGAATGAACACTTTGGTTGTCTGAACAGCGCAAAAAAAAAAATCTGCATTGAATTAAACTGTTAAAATTATATCTCTGTGCGGTAGATATCATGGGATATTTTTCCATCTTTAAGCAAAGATTGAAAAAATGGAGTCTGTTGTTTACTTCTGCTCCCTTTGTAATGAGAGCTGTAGTTTTGTTTGGAATTTCCCAGAATAGGGAGACTTGGAGCAAGGATATGTGAGTTTCTTGCTGGCTCTGCCACCAATTCCATATGTAACCATGGCTCCATTTTCCATCTGTGAAGTGTTCTTGCATTCTTTAAAGCTATCCAGAGCTGGAAGATAACATCCATACTTCTAAAATGTAGACTCGTAAGTGAATTGGTGCGTGTGCTGACCCTCAAACCTCTAAGTCCGAGGAAGGAAGGTAACAGCTTACTACTCAATTCATTCTGCTCCTATGCAGCTGATGTCTCTAGCCAAAGGCAGGTCAGGATAGATTAGACTTAAACCTTTTGATTTGCTTTCAGAGCACAGAAAGGGCAAGTTCTAGGCTGGAAACCAGCAGGAGAGCAGTGTTGGCCATTCTAAAAGCCTGAAGGGGAATCTGAAAGATGGTAGGATGAGCTATCAAGGCTCATCGGAGATTCAGAGGGTTTTATGCTGCAGCTTGCTCTATGCCAGAGCCTGAGGCAGCATCTTTTCATTTTGAAAAGTTGGAGAAAGTTGGGTTCGTAACTCAGACGGTCAGTAATCCTGTTGTGTCACCACCGAGGGCACCCGAGTCTAAATACCTGCGAACAACCTTGTCACAGAACCACAATAGTGTGTTTTCCAGAGCACTGCTCGATCCGCACTGGGGCTCAACACCACCAGCTGTGGGTCAGTTACGTGTTTCTCAGAGGCAAGGCTCAGAGCAATGTCAAAGTAAGAACGCGGTTGAAATCTGAAGGCAGGAGAGACTTCTGGATGTTGGAATATGTTTCTGTGTGGTACTGCGTTCTGAGCTGATTGAAGATAGGGCTGGAAGGGATTTTCAAGAGGCTGCCTCATCCTCCTTTTGCCAAAAGGCGCAATAAGCTCCACCTAAGCCATTCCTGATAGTTATGTTGAGCTTGTACTGTAACAGATTTTTCAGCTTCCCTGGATGAGTTGGATTTGGGTCTATGAAATCTGCTGTTGAGGAAAAAGTAGATGCTGCTCAGCCCCAGCTACTGAGATTTCAAGGCTTTAGGCAGCAATCTGCAAGCTGTCAGGTCCAATTAAAGCAAATGGCTGGAGCTGGTGTGTTTTTCTCCCTCCTGGAGAGAACACAGTTCATCAAAAGCCGGAAGGAAATTTCATCAGGCTCATGAGCAATTATCTTAGGGGATATAGTAAGAGAGAAACGCCAGATTCCCAGTGTGAACTTTCCCTTATCATCACCCCTAATTCTCCAATGAGCAGATGAACAACGATCCCACGGGTTTCAAGTTTGTGAAGTTTTTGTTGGATTTGGCCGATGCTGATTTGTAAACATGAATTTCAAACGTATCTGACTTGGCAAAAGGTATTCCACCTCTCTGTGGTGCACCACGACGTCTGTTGTGGGAAGCTTGTGACAGCTGTTTATTTTTGATTGACCTGTGGTGCTTCCTGAAGGTTGTGTTCTCATCTGTATGGGCTAAAGCAAATATTGACCTACTCGCAACTCCAGGGATTTCATCAGCCTGGTCCATTAGTCAGCATTGAGCCGATTCATTAAAAAAAAAATTACTTTAAAAAAATTACTTAAACCCAAGAAATTTAACTTTTGGAACAAGGAGAATAGAAGATAACCCTGCAGGTTGTTTTTTTTTAAATACCATCAGAATTTTAAATACCAACCAGAATGCTGGCCTCAAGCTTCTGAGCAGGATTTGCACAAAACTACTGTTACTGCATCTTAATAAATTCTCTGGTGCTTCTTTTAGGCCAGCATCCTTTATCAAGGTAAAAGAATAGAAAGGCAGGATGATAACCACAAAAAGTATTGCTCCTACAACTTGCGAAGGGAACATTGCCTTCCCTTCTCACCAGGAGGACTCGGTGCTAGAATACAATCGGTGTAAATTGAATGCAAAATTCAGCCTAGACCAAACGGATCAATAGGCTGGCATTTGTATAGGACGAGTGTTGATTGTAGAGGTGAAAAGCAGGCTTCAAGCCTGATGGCTGGCTAGCTATTCTTAGCATTTCTTCACTCTGTGTCCCAGTATTCCAGGATGTGCGCCTGCTCTTATACAAAACAATTAGGCTGAAATGACAAGATGTTAATCCCCGAGTGAAGGCATATTAATCACCTGCTTTATTCTGTTTATGTAATACAGTTAAATATACTGTGAGAGCAGGTGAGGTTTGGGGTACGGGAATGGTTCAGCCTCGTTCAGGCTTTTTCATGGCCGATCGGTTTTAATAGGCAGCTATCCCGCTTCTAATTTTTCTTTCTGCTGAGAATAGTTTGTCAGTAGGGATGGCTTCATTTATCTGATACTGATATTTAACCCACGGAAGCATCATCTGCTCTTCTCTTCCACTCCGTGCCAGCGATGCCATTTTGCAAAATTCAGACTAAGCAGAAATTCTGAGAGCACGAGAAAAAATATCCCTGTCTTCGGTGAGCTGCGAAGCAGAGTGGTAGTGAGACGCCGTGGCGTAGCAGTGGAGTAGAAGGTGATTCCCTTCCGCCAATTTGCAAATTCTTTTGGTGGGCTACGGAGGAATTCCAAGGGCTTAGTCCGATTCTCAGTGGTTAAGTTTGTAGCATAATGCCTGAGGTGCTGTCACTCTTCTGCGTTAGAAGATCTGCTCGTCCTGGGAGCGAAGAGCCTGTATCTTCTGTGCTCTTTGTGTTAGCCACAGGAGATGGAGCCTCGGAACAGGTAACGGTGCTGGGGTAATCCACTCGCTGCTTGCTGTTGGTTCCTGCCAAGATGAGCGTGCTTTCAGCCGGAAGATAGCTTGTTCTGTTGGTGTTTTACTAAGGTACCTATCACCAATTTACGCTAGAGCATTGTTTGAAAGATTAGCCTTAGTGGCAAAATTAAGGTAGGACCATACTAGTGAGGTTTTGTTTCTTTTTTTTTTTTTTTTAAATTGCATTTAGTTAGAACCAGATGGCTGTTTTAAAGAGGAGCGGTGCTGTCAGGGTTGGGGTCCATCCCTGTCTTTTTTGGACTCGGTCTGATATCGCTGCCGTTGTTTCATGACTTGGAAGCGATTGGCTTCGCTTTGCCAGTCCTTGGGTCCGATCTGCGAAATGTGCAGGAGTAGTGCAGCTCCTGCTCGCTCGACTCCGCCACCCAGTCCCTGTTCTTCAGCCTCAGCGGATAAACGAGGCCTGATCAGACAGTGCAGCTCTTTGTATGAGCATGGGCTGTGGAGTGAGATCTGGGAAACAACACACAACAAAATGGGTCTGACTGCATGCCTTGCCACAACAAGAAGCAGGGCTGGCACCAGTGCTGTGTTAGGAGGCAGTGCTAGAGCCCAGTGTTTGTGCATTAATAATGCATTGAAAGGCACAAAATCTTTACCGTGCATTGCAGTTGAATGTTAGCCCTTATACTAGAGGTACTTTTCTCACTTGGCAGGATTTTATGCACGTTTTTCAGCAAATAATTTAGCACAACTGATTTTATGGTAAATGTCTGCATAAAAAAGATGGAGGTTTTCTCTGCAGCCTTTTGTTTCTTTTACAGCCAGCCTGGGCATCTAAAGGAGGCAGTTTGTGCTCTTGCTGCCATATTATAAATTCCAAATACAGGCAAAACGTAAACCCGACTTTTGCCCATAAATGACTCCTTCAGAGGCCAGTTTATGGGTTAGGTAGATGCATGTTGCACTCCTGCATAAATGGACAGTCACGTGTATGTTAGGGCTGCAAGCGTTACAAGAGAAAGTAGTACCTGCAGCATCACCCATCACAAGGCCAATCGGAAAGAGATTTTTTCAGAGCATCTTAAAAATACTGCTCTAGTTACTTGAGATAAATGACATATTGCTCTTATGTATGCTTATATGTCTGGCTTTTCCTAAAACAGGCATTAAAATGCTAGTGAAAGACTTGTGTGGAGATACTGCCATGGTTTGCCCAGCACTTCACATTGACACATTGTCTTTACACCTGTTGGTGCTACAGTTCTAGCCCAGAACAAAGTCATCCAGAAATGTTTGGGTGCTGTGTGCGAAGGAACACCGCTGGAACAAGCAGCAGGCTGGCCAGAAAGCACCATTACCAGGCGGCTTAGAAAGAGGCCTGCTAAGAAGTTAAAGATTTTTGATCTTTGTATGGTGGTAAGTCAAAAAGGATTGTTTTCTGCTCTGCTCTCACTTAACAGTGAGTATATTCAGCTGTGCGAGTAGCCTTGAGAGAAATTAGACTGGGTCCTGCTGGGAGAGCACACGTGTGCCTGCTGTTGTGCTGTCCTGGGGTCTTACTGCTTGCTGAGGAGGAAGAAAAGTGAAGGCTAGGTCTGAATTTGGGTTTGTTGGCGTGAGAGCTCGCTTTGGTAATGACTAACTGAGCAGCTTGGAGCCTTAGTCAGAGGTATTTGATCCTGGTTGTTGTCTGTGAGTGAAGAATCTCTAATAGGACAGTGTTTATTTCTGGTTTGCAGCTAGGGAAACTGGGGTGGGGAACAATACTTGTGCAGATAGCTACTGAGCTGGCGCTGGTTTCACACTGCTTGTGTCAGGAAAGGGGGAAAATTCAGTCAAATCCCGCTTCTATGGGGCATAAGGAGTAGTGTGGAGAAGAGTCCTAGCAAAAGCCAGCTGCACAAGCACAGTGCTCGTAAGCCAGGAGGAGCTGGCGTAATTCAGCCGTTACATCTAACTTGTTTAGAGGCCTTTGTTTCCAGTGTGGGGGTATAAAAAAGTAAACCTTGAACCTTTACACTAGTGGTAGCTGATCAATCCTAATGTTTAATGTCTTGATATGACTTTTAAAATGGCACTGTGTCCCTGATGCTCCCTTGGAAACCCAAATGTGGCGTGTGTATTGTGAGGGCTTAAAATAAGAACCTTGGTGAGTAGGAGCCACTTGGAGGCTGAACAAGGAAGAATGGTTGAAGAAACAGCTCCAGAGTGCGTCAGGTGCCTCTGCTGCCTCTCCGAGGAGGGAACAGATCCTTTTGATCCCCGACTTGAACTGCAGACCTCTGTTCTTGGGTAGAATCCCGCTGAAACGACCAACAAGGCCAGCAAGGTCACAACCAGCTCCTTGCGGAGGGTTGTTGCTGAATTGTCTCCTGAAGAGTGAGCACCACCGCGCTGACTGCTTGCTTGTGCTGCAGTGAGGTTATTCTGGATTTCTGCTGATGCAGGCGGCGCTGGGGGCGTGCGCTGTTCCAGGCTGCCCGCACCGTGCGTCTGTAAACATCTCCTGCTGTTTGCCCAGTCTGCGCTGGGACCAAGGAAGGGTAAAGCAAGTGGCGTTGGTCTTGACAGACCTCATGGGCTTGCGGTTATTTTTGTGATGTCGAGTGAAGAACGCCTTGGCTGCTTGCTCTGTTTCTCTCTTCCCTGAGAGAGATGAGCCGAGGATCAAAGAGCAAAGCACAAACCCACTATTCTATGAGAGGGGAACTCAGGGCAGGAGGGTGGGTCTTAGAAAACAGGATGTAAAACTCCCCAGATCCTCTTCTAATTAAAATAAGCTTATTTACCCGCCTCCCAGTTGTGCTGAGGATGCAAGAGCTTAATTCTCGTGCTCGCTGCTCGGTACACCCTGTGCAAAAGGTCGTGTGGAAGGGTGGGTTTATGGCTGCGCAGCGCTGCCGTGGGCGCAGTGTGAACGCACCGCGTGTCAAATAAGCAAGTAGTTTCAGGGAGTGTCCTGCCTGGTTTTGTCAGGCAAAGGACAGTGTGTTTTCTCCTCCTAGTAGCGTTACATCCTTTCTGTCCCTGGGTGGGAATTTATGGCAGAAATCTTGACTCCCGGAACAACCACGAGGCTGTCACCCTCGGCTGTCTGGCTTGTGTGCCCAGTGGTTGTGTTTGCGTCGAGCTCTGTGCTGCGTGAAGCCAGGGAGCCCGAGCCTGCAGCCCCGTGGGTCCGGACACACACACTGCAGCCCACGCGAGTCTGGTGTTCCTTGGAGGCCGCTGAAGAGCGAGAGGAGGACGAGGAGCAGGCAGCTTGACCCCTGTGGTAGGTGTCGGGTGCTGCAGATCGTCAGCAATTGGACGTGCAATGATACAAGGGCAGGAGGAGAAGTCAGAGACCGGCAGTAATAAGAGATGGGAGACGATCTTATTTCTCCAAACGCTTAGTGCAGTAACAACTTCTTGTGGGGCTTGTGAATTAACGGCTGGGAAAGCTGGATAGTTCACGCTCGAGCGAAGTTATTAAAAATAATTCCACAGCTCATGTGAGCTGCTGTGAAAAGGGCCCGGTAATAAAAGTTCTGCTGCAGCCGTCTCCACGTGAGCTCCCAGAGGATGCTAAGGAGCTAGGGACTCCAGAGGAGCATCAAAACCTGAGCTTTGTGAGCTTGTGCTACCCTTCTGAAAAAACAAACGGCATTTGCCATGGCCCAGGGCACTTAAGGAAGCATCCTTAGGATTGGCAGAGCTCCCTAAGGTGAAGTAATTCCTCCCAAAAGACAATTCTAGCTGCAGAATACATCTCAGAAGGGAAAAAAAAAAAGAGGAGGGGGGGAAAGAAACACCTGCCTCTTCCTCTGTTTACCATGCTGTCGAAATAACCTGATAACCACGTTACGTGCATGGGTTTTGCCAAGCTGCTCACACCACCGCTCGGCTCTGTTTACCGTGTATCCAGTAGGGCAGCAACCTTTGCCTCTTACAAGCCGTGTGTTGGGCTGCCTCTAGAGCACCTCTACCAGCAGCAGGGTTTGAGTGTTGGCAGAAAAACGTTGCAGACTGAAGGCACTTTCCCTTTGTTCCAGTTAAATATTACTTCTATTTCCTAAGAGTGGTTTGATTACACCTGGGCTGTGCTTTTCCATGGCACAGTAGATGGGGTCAGAACATTAGGTCAGGATTCAGAGACATGTTTGTGTTTTATGATGGAGTATTTGTTCAGAGCTCTCTTTAAACTCCTCTGGGAAACTGTTGTTTTCTCTAAACCGTTTCTGGCAGCTACACCTATCCTTCCCTGGAATCATTTACACTCAAACAGCTTCGAGGGAGGAGCAGGAGCATTTGCTTCAATGAGTGAAACATTTCCACTTAGGAAGTAAATAACGCTGCTCTCTAGCATGATTTAGACCGCGTGTGCGTCGTAATTCATCTCCTAAAGACTCTGAATGCTTTTTCCTCTTGTTACATTGCACTACCCTGCGGATTAGATGGAATGTGGTGCCTTTGGTGCCTTCTCGGGTGGAAAGAGAAGATTGGTGTTAAGAAGTCAGCCTTCAGATCAGCGAGCAGGAGATTACGTGGGGGTCACTGCAGCCCAGAGCAGCATTAACCAGCGCTCAGCATCACAAGCGTGCAGTTAAACTGCGGTAGCTTTCCTGGGTGTTGGAGTCCCGGACATAAGCTCAGAGCTGTGGGATGAGTCCATGTGCAGCTCCTTCGTGAGTAACAGGAACCTGCAGAACCCAGGGAAGCTCGATGCATGTGGCAGCAGTAAAACTGTTTCCGTCTGGATCCAGCGTCTTACGGGCTACTGATCTGACGGATTTTTGTCCTTGCAGCTTGGTACTTGGGGTATCAACAGAGATTGCGTTCCTGGCCTGCAATAAGCATCAGGCCTGTAATTACAGAACTGCCAGGAGACAGCCGAGTGTTTTCTGTAAAGTGGAAAACTTAGTTAAAGCAGTGAAAGCTTAGTTAAAGCAGGAAGGCATCCATTTTATTCAGAGTCATATAGGTTGGAAAACCCCTTCAAGATCATCGAGTCCAGCCGTTAACCGAGCACTGCCAAGTCTACCATTAATCTCTCGTCTGGAGGAGGAGCAGATCATGCAAATCTCATTAGGTCTTGCGATGCTTTTTAAAAAGGATATTCTTTCTCTTAGTTTCATAAAAGCAATAACCAGTGGTGCACCTTAACCTCAGCAACGTTGCGTCCACCTCCACAAAGGTCCAAATGAAAGTGTTGCCCCAGGCATCTCTTAGTGATGATTAGAAGTAAAGATGCCACAGAGTTCACAAGGACATTTGCTTTTGGTGTTCGGATGTCACGGTGATGTGCAGCAGAAAAAGCCTGAAGCTGGGGAGATGCTAAAGCTGAACAGAAATCCGGCTCTCTGTATGTTAGAAACTTCGTTCTGCGTCACATTACTCCTCCATACATTTAAAAGGGGATGTTTGGCTGGGGGAAGAGTTTATTTTTAGCCCTGGGTGGTTTTGGTTGCTTTATTGGTAGGCGGCAGCGTTAGCTGCACGGCACAGCGCTGCTCCTGCTGCCACGTCTGGGTGCACATCCTGTGAGCCTGGTGGCGGGTCTGTCAGCCTGGGGTGAGCCGGCTGCGTGTCGTGGCACTCGGTAAGATTTGCTGTGCTTTTGGAACCTGCACAGTTTGGCCCTTGGCACTCTGCATTTTTGATGCATGTGGTTTTTTTTCATAATTATTTCACAAGATTTGGGGTGTTACAGATAGCTTGAGATGAAGAGGGAGACCCAGGGATGCCCAAAGGTAAAAGGATGCGACAGTAGATTTCTCCTGAGCTCTAAGAGCAGCTTGGCCCTAAATATCGGAAGCTGTATTCCTCCGTCGTCTTCTAAAAAAGACATCTATAAATCCAGAAAGCAGACTGACAATCTGTGATGGAATTCGGAGCTGTGGACGTGCTGCATCCATGTGGTGTTCACCTCATTTACCAATTGTCATGGCAACAGTTGGAGAGGCTATCCCAAGCTTTTCCTGCAGTGCTCGCTGCAGATTAGCTGCCCACCCTTTCCTGTTCCTGCTGTAGCTAGAATAGCAACGAAGGTTGACATTTCTCTAACGTTGGCTCTCGTTTTAAAACTGCTGTCGCTTTTGGAAAACAGTTACATATTGCTTTTCTATGCATCTTTAAGGCTTCCTGTGTCTCAAAATCAATCACAGACTTTCTGGGCAAGATGAACACAGCACTGCAGTATTATCTGAGAAGATATATGTGAAGTCTTCATCAAAAATAGAGCTCTGTTTAAATAAAATACAGATTTATCTACTCAGCATGTCAGGCCTAGTCTGTAGCCAGGTCATTCGGGGGCAGGGAGCGTGTTTCTTGCTATTTCGACTCTCTTTGTGGAGTTGATGTTAAGTTTACCTGTAGTACTATGAAGAAGCAGGACTTCCAATTTCTTGCTAAAGGCAGCTGTCATTTTTTAAAACAGCAGCTGGACTGCAATCAAGACTGAAGCTGAATAGAAGGTAATCAGGATGCATCTCAGTCATCCCTTTACGCAGCATCTCTTTTGGTGGTGTTTACAGCAGAGTCGGGTAAATACTTCAAGGTGGGCTTTGAGTTCTTTTCATTCGGGAAGCGGAATCTAGAAAACCTTGTGGGCCTGCTAATTGAGCATGAGTTTGTGCACCAGGGGCACAAGCTGAAATGGCATCCGCTCGCCTTGCTCTGAAGGTTGTTGCTGTGATGTACGGAGTGACACCACTTAATGCTGCGTTGTCTTCCCAGGTGTGCTGAGCATGCTGCTGCTGCTGGATGTGTTGCTGCTGCCCATCTCCCAGACCCGCGGCGTGAGGGATTTCTGAGGGTCGCTGTGCAGAGCGATGGACTCGGACCCCTATGCCAGCATGCAGGTTGGGATGCGGGTAGTTCGCGGAGTGGACTGGAAGTGGGGCAGCCAGGACAGTGGCGAAGGGAACGTTGGGACTGTGGTGGAGATCGGTCGCACAGGCAGCCCAACCACTCCGGATAAAACTGTGGTCGTGCAGTGGGATCAGGGCAACAGAACCAATTATCGGACTGGATTTCAAGGAGCTTATGACCTTCTTCTGTACGATAACGCACAAATAGGTAAGTGTGGCATGGACAAGGAGCACAAGCATGTGCTGTAAAGCCATCTTCAGCATGTGTAACCTGCCTCACCTGCTAACTGGCACGTGAGCCTTTTGCAACTACGTTGGAATGAATATTTGAGTTCAGCTGTGCTGCTTTTCTATGGCAGGGCCACGGAAAGGCATTGAAATTGAGCAAGATAATTCAGAACAAATGAGATGTCTTCTTAGATCAGTATTAATTCTTTCGGTTCCCTTGTTTAGGCTTTGTATCTGAAACGTACTGAGCTGCATTGTCAATTGTTTGTGCAGAACAAGCTCCCAAGTATTATTTGAGCTAAGTAGAATTTATATTGCCTGTTTTGCATAGTAAACAGCTCGAAAGTCAAGCATCAGAAAAACTGAGCAGCCAAAAATTGTTACAGTTGAATTTTCCTGATTGAGCTCATTTGTTGTAGCTGTGCTTACTTGATTGAGTAAGGGCAGGAGTTATCTGTTGTTGGGAGAAAGATAATGTATTGGAGAGATCTCTAAACAAATACAAAATCTGCTCTGGTTTATTGCACTGGATGAGCTCTAATCCTCTTCGAGTATCCCCTGCTTTCATTTCATTCCCATGCAACCATTTGAGTGTGAGCAGCCTTGTTTTGCTGCTCTGGTGGAAAGAGCAGGGAGACGTAAACTAGTGCCAAACTCAGGGCTGCGTGGTAGTAGTAGTGGGGACCTCTCCTAACGTACAAATCCATAGAGACAGAAGGCTTGTTGGCTCAACCTTAATGCCACCTCAGGGCATTTGTAGGGTTTCTGACTTGCTTAGGTGGCAGCCAGATCAACCCTGCTCAGTCCTAGAACGCTGTGCAGACTTTCCCTTATTAAGCTTAGATGTTCTGTCATCATCTTCAGCACATGCACGTGTTTTCCCTTTAAAAGATGCTAATATAATTCTAACGGCCTTGTCAACCTGGTTTCTCTGAATTTTGTGGGGATATTATATTCTTTTCCTCCTGTTCTCCTAGGTGTCCGTCACCCTAACATTATCTGTGACTGTTGCAAGAAGCACGGTATCCGGGGAATGCGGTGGAAGTGCAAAATGTGCTTCGACTACGACCTGTGCACGCAGTGTTACATGAACAACAAGCACGATCTGTCCCACTCCTTTGAGCGCTACGAGACAGCACACTCACAACCGTAAGTGGAGCTACAGGGGGAGTCCAGTGAAATGTGTTGAGATTTATAAACTACCCTTCTGTAGCAGTGGTCTCCAAAGTGGGGTGCACGAAAAATTGTCAGCACTACTTTCAGTTGTGCCTCCTAAGGTGGGCATGAAGATGAATTTTGTAATCCTAGGGTAGGTTATAGGAAATCAGCTCTTGTGTCTGTCGCTGATTTTCTTTTTTTTTTTTTTTTTTTTCCTTGAAAATATCACTGTGTTGCATCTGTCTTTAGCGACATAATTCCATGGACAGTGCTGTCTGATCTGCAGCTGGTTTTCCTCCCGTATGGGAAGTTCTCTCTGGGGTTATTACCATGGTCTTGCCGGTATCGTTGAGGCAGAATTCTGAGTGCTAGCAAGGGGTAGCTGCTGCTGTCCAAAGAGATCGTCTCTGAGCTTTAAGGCTCGTGTTTATCCACCAGATTAGGATGTTTCTTGAGCTTGTGTTAATACGACAATCCGGACAGATCCTATTGTGAAATGAGCGTCATGATTTCCACTGTGTGTGAATGCATATATGGGTGTGTGTATTTAGTGGAAGTATAAATATACCTATATTTTTACTCTCAGCATTATAGTTAGCTCTAGACAGTTATTCAGGGGCACCTGCTTGTCTGCCGTTAAGGTAGATAATCTTCCTAACATTCAAAGGAAGAAGAAAAAAAACTAGACAACAGTTATCGTACGAGGCTGCGCTGTTGCAGAGCTGTCCAGGTTTGTGGGCCTCTGTATGGCTTCTGCAGGGTGCTGCTGCTTTGGGCCAAATGGTGCTTGGGCTGCTCTGTCATCTTTTCGGACCCTGATCAGGAACACCCCAGAATGCTATTTTTTCTATCAGGAGGGAGATTGCCAGGCAGCTTTCTCCTCAGAACTCTTATCCTTCGCAGAACTTTTCCTTTTCTGAGGAACCTAGATGGCAAAAGATGTAAATAAAGCAGTTTTTCCTTTCAGGGCTTGTATCTCACCTGTGTCCAGGCTGCTTTTAAATTAGGCAATAGAGTGCTTGCCATCAGTGTGAGAAGAGAGCACGGAAGGCTGCTGGTAAACTTGCCAGACCTAGAGTTGCCCTCTGTGACTTGTCTGACTTCGCCAGTACACTGCAGCACCGCTCTGGAACGTTGCCTGAGAAACCTCTGAGCTCTGCTGGGGTCTCTGGATGCAGCTCTCCACCAGCGCAGAACTTGATGTCTGATGATGTTGCCTCTTCGTGCCCTTTTGGTTTATTTGGCTTGCTTTTTTTTCCTGAAATTCCTTTCCTTTTTCTGCAGGTTTGTACCACCCAGCGGTTAGAGATGTGATATAAATAGGCTTTTATTAGTTCTTAAAAGGAAGTCTAGACATAGGCCAGAGTCTGTGATACCGAGTCTTTTGTTAGAGCAGGAGGGTTCTGAGTTACATCACTGTATGTTAGCAGGAGTAGGGGTCTTCCTAATACTAGGCAGCTAATAAAAAAGGAAAAAAAGAGCGAGGGGCACTGTGTGAGCCTGCCAGATGTGGGAGTGCAGGAGCAGGAAGAAGGCAGGACACCTTTGCTGTAATGCAGATATAATCCTGTGATTTCTCGGTCTGTCCTGTGGGTTGCATTAAGAATGGAACTTTCTGATTTTAAAAAAATTAAAAAAAAAAAAAAGAAACCTATGGCAGCAGCTGGGGGTGGGGAAGATCACCTTTGAGCAGCACCATGGAGAGGATTTCTTTGGGATAACTGAGGTCTGAGCTGCAAAGACAACAGTGCCTTAGGCAATGCAGCGTCCTTTTCGAAGAACAGGAATTGCTTGCTTATGAATCGCTGGAGCCCTGGTGTTGTGAAAAGACAACCGCTTAGATCATTCATCTCCATTTTTTTGCTCAATAAAGTAGAAGAGAGAAGCTTTGACAGGTCACCAAAGACTAAAAGGAAAAAAAAAAAAAAAAGCCGTGTATTTAAAAACACGGTAACTGCTGTGTGGATTTGGGTTTTCTCGGGGTTTTGCTGTTACCTGCTGTTGAGCGCCTATGAAATAGAGAAATAGTCTCCTTTGGAGATACGGTTTCTCTCACCTCCTTTCTCGGGCAGGAATGGCTGGGGTTTGGTTATATAAATGGGAAGCGGACAGCCTCAAGCACAGCACTGTTTTCTTTCAAGGCCATCGGTGCGATCAAATTAAGCCCCGTGCAATGCAGCTGTGTTCCAGAGCTTTCCACCAGCTCTCCTTTAACCACAGATCAGGAGCTGGGGCTTGGCAGCTTCCCCCTGCTCTCAGCCCGTTGTGACGGGGTGGATGATCACCGTGCCTCCAGGACTGTGACCGCTGCCACTGCTGATGCTTCGCTGTAGGAAGCTGAGGGGAGCACAGCTTGCGATGGCAGCGCAACGTCCTTGTGCAGCAAATTGCTGCCACCTGCACTGTTGTTGCCAGAACCGCCGCACGACACCTGTGCAGCTAAACCTAGGCAAGGCCGGCGAGTAAATGTTTATAGCAGCTCGCTAATCCTAGGAGTTTTAGAGACCTTAAGCCCAGGCAGACGCTGCAGAGCATTCCCAAACAGTTTCCTAAAGAGGCTTTGAAGACACCTTTACCTGAAAGCTATTTCAGGTCTTAAATAACCTAGTTTGACCTGCTGCTGGCAGGAAGTACTGATTTTGTATATTTTGCCATGTGAACTCATCTCTTCCTGGCATCTGCCAGTTGCTGACGTTGTTTATTGGTCTTCTGCGGTTTGAATTTTATGGGTGCTAATTTTGAGAGAGGCTTTTATCCTTAGTTTAAAAGGCTGGACAGCTCAGTTTCACTGAAGACCTGTGTTTTTCATAACCTAGTATCCATTTGCTCAGTAATTGGAAGATAAGTCAGTGTCTGTAAGCAGCATAGCAAAGCAAAGCTTACCGGGTTTTGTCCTGGCAGTCTCCTGCATCGTCGCAGCCGGTAGAGAAGGTGCCAGTTGCCTCTGCCTCGGGTGCTGTGACTTTGCAAGCAGCTTTGCCAGCTTCTAGTGTCTGGATGCGAGTCCGATGGCCTTTTTCTCCGTCATTCCTGAGAGCTTTCCGAATAGAAATTGAACTGCTTAGAGGGAAAGAGAGGAGAGCTGCGCGTCCTATTGGCAGGATGGCACAATCTTTTGTACTTTTCACTTGATCGTTGTTTTCCCTACCTCCATTTTTTTCCCGTTAGTGACTGTTACTGGGACTAAGCTTTACTCACCAGTAAACCACATCCTTGACAATTCTTGAAAGTTCTGTGTAATTAAGCTTAAAAAAATCTGAATATTTTCTTGCGTTGCGTTTTATACTGTAGTCAGAAACAGAGTTTGCAGTTATTTTCAACCGTAATTCTTAACAGCTCTGCCTAGTTCACCACTTGGACTTCCAAATCGGACACATTAAAAGAACAAGCACGTGCTGTCAGCCAGATACCTGTGTGCAATGCTGGCCCACTGAAGGCAGCTTTAATAGTCCAGCCTTCCCTCTGTGACTGCTTATAGCTTAAGCCTGAGCCGATCGAGCAGCTGAGCGGCAGCCGCTGGGCGTTTGATTGCTAGGCAATAAAGGGGGTGCAGGTTTATTCCCTGTAGTAACCTCTTCAGTGCATGCTATTTATGCAATGTCAGTTTAAGATGCTGGACGAAGAAATTTCAGCGAGTAACATTGAGTTAAATCTGACTCCTGTATGATGATTTATTTCCTAATGTTCTTAAAAACGTTCATTAAGTATGAATTTATTTATTAGCATGAATTTATTTGAATGTTAGGGCGTATCCTGATACTGGGGCTTCTCTTTTAGTTTGGAGCGTTAGTATGTGTCTGGCTTTGTGAAGGCTGCGCCTCGGCATGAAAGCAGAGGATTGACAATGGAAATTCTTGGTAAAAGCAGCTCCTGAAATAGGTTTACGTGATCCTGATCCCTCACTTACCAACGTCCTTGTCTTAGGCTGGTTCATGCTTGAGCAATCAGCATCCGCCCGCCATCTGTCAGAATTTCCTTTCTTTATCCTTTGCTGGAAGTGCTTCAGTAAAAGATTTGGAGGGAGGATTAGAGAATCTAGAATTTCTTGCGTCACGGTCAGTTTTACCTGGAGGTTCTGTAGGGTCCTTGTGCTGCCTCTTTTTTTCTTGAGGCAGCCTGGGTAGACCCTTCTCTATCCTAGAGGCAGTGTGGGTTTGTAACCACAGAAGTGCAGTTCTGGCTTACAGCCGTGTCTCTCTGAGGACATAGATGAGATGCGTGGCTTTGCTCTGCACGGAACATGCTCCCGAGTGTCTTCTGGACTCCGCAGTAATTTAATATCGTTGGAATTTGTGGGACAGGAATGACTGCAGTCCTCAAATGGCTGTTATAATTAAAATTGTTATTAAAGGCAATATTGCAGTGATTAAACTTATCCCTAGGGTATTTCTGCAACACGCCAATAACTTTGGTTGTTGCGCAGTATTTGGAGCAAAACATGTCAAATTAGACTACAGAGATGTGTTGGCTCGGGACAGCTCGTTCTTGCGTCGCCCCTCTGTGTTGCTGGTCAGCAGCGTGGTTCAAGACGAGGTCAGAATTTCTGTGAGGCCAAGGGCAGGAGGCAGTCATGGCGGGTTGTCTCCAGCATTTCAGTGGAATGGGACGTGGAGTTCCTTGCACGGGGATTAAGAAAAAGATGGTCTCTGTTTCTGCTTGTTCACCTACAGAGTAGACACAGGAAAGCGATTCCATACCTGATATGGATTATCTATTCCTGAGAGCTGGCTCAAAAGCTAATATTTTGGGTGGTTGCATGTTTTCTGCCTCTAATTATCTTTAATATCAGTTAAAGAACACTTGTCTATCAAGGAAGGGTCTGTAGTGGTACTTTGGGATGCCGAGAGAGAACTTTAGATTGTAGGATGTAAAAGCAGCAGGGGAATAAAGAAAAGGCCAGCACCCGTGAGAGAATGGTAAACACCTTGGGTTGTTAATGTTCTGTAGGTAACTTTCTTGTGGGTTTCCAAAAAGTTTGGTGGAATGGCTCTGCTCGCTTGCAGCTAATGCTTTGGAGGCCAACTTGTCAGTAAATCGGCACAGACGTGAGCATAGATGGAGTTCAGGCTGTGCTTGCTGGGTGCTTACGGACAGACCGCTGCGGTTAAAAGGCAATTTGATCCCGTCCGTGTTTGTAAGTGACATTAAGGAAACCCAGCTTTCTGAACTGGCCGGCTTTGTTTTCGTGGTCTCTAGCCACAAATTTCGCCAAAAGTGACGGCTAACGTGAGAGCTGATGAGATGGGGAAGGGCTGCTCTTAGGATTATACAAGCATAAGAAAGGAAAAGGGGGAGAGAAAGAAGTGTATTTTTATTGCTTTGTCTCCAGGCTTCATTAAGACATCTTTGCTAAAGTGTTAGAAAAGTATTCGACAAAACACAGTGCACTTAGCATGTTGTAGCTCCGCTGTTTCAGATGGAATACCCAAATCCACGCTGGTTCTTGAAACCAGCCTATAGCAGTTTATCCCTTTTTAAGGCATGACCAGTGCAATAACAAGAACACTGGTAAGCATTTCTTTTTAGCTGAGCCTCCTAGCCCTCTTTCGTGATTGTCTCTTCCGTAACAACTGACGGTGTTTAAAGAGTAAAAAAAAAACAACACCAAAACAAACAAAAACCCCTCAACCATTCAAAAAGTGGTCTTCATCTTCTCCCCTACAGAGCTACAATCAGGATAATGAAAATGAGATGACGAGATGAGTATGTGTAAATAGTCTCTCCCTCTCTTTAAACACGCAGGTGGGAGATCTGGTAACAAGTTAAGAAAGGTAGAAGACTTAGGCTTTTGATGGATCAGTAAACAGTGAGTTCAGGCATAAGCTTTTTATCCTTCTGAGTCTCTACCTCTCTCTGGAGGCATTAGATGGGAAATAAATAAGGTGGTGTGAGGTCAGCCCTGCTGCCAGTAGGCTCCCCGCCCCTTCCCTGTAGTAGGGCTGCTGAACTTTTCACTCCGTCTGGGATCCACTAAGCCTGTCGGGAGGAGATGGGCGGTTAAGGGTATGGATTGCAGCACCTCTGCAGTCACCTAGCAAAGCGGATTGCCCCCTAGGGACCAAAGCAAACAGCTCCGAGGGCTTTGGTGGCTTGGTATCTTATAAAAAGCTTTCTGTTAAGGAACTAGGAGCAGCAGAGAAGCTACTGTAACGTTATGGGAGTTGGAAGCTGCTTTAACAGGACGTCAGACCCCCTGTTCACTATCACGTAGGTAATTTTTTTTTCCTCCTTACGATGAATTGGTGTGTATGCCTGTGATGCAGAGTGCAGGGAAGATAAAGGTCTGTGTTATCCTGGAAACAGGCTAGCCGTAGCGCTGTTGGTCTAATCTGCTCCGCTTTTCAGAAAGTGAATGAGGCAGTGCAGCCTGCAGCTTATGTTACGAAATGTGCTGAACTCCTGAGGGCTTTGGGCTAGGAGGCTGCCTGAGCCATTCCTTACACGCAGGTAACGCCCACGGGCATCGCCTTGGAGTTAGAGGGACACCGGGCAGCCAAAAGGCAGCGCCCCTCTCCCCCTGACGTGATGTCAGGCTTCCTAGAGAAGTTGCAGACTTTGTTCTTACTTGTCCCCCTGTTTCCCCCTCTCTCAGAACCTGTTTTAGAGGTAAGTTTTTTCATTGTGTGAAACCTGTATTAACTGACTTGGGTGTTCATCTTGGGGAAATGCGGATTGTCCTAAAGGGCACAGGTGGCAATGAAAACTACCGTGCCCTGCTGCTGCAATGTTCAGGATTGCTTGATGGTATTTTTGGCAAGGCTTCCCCTGCTCTGTGTAGGCAATGGGGTGAAGTTACTAAAGCCAGATTGGGATAACTTTGGGTTGCAGATGTTGCACCTTCTGCTGTAGAAAGCTGGTAAATGCTTATGGATAAAAATATTAGTTTGCATGCATTCACCGTAGGCATAGTTGGCCCTCAGTGAGCTTCTTTGTCCTAATATAATTAGCAGTTTGTGCTTCCCATAGAATGTGTGGGGAAATATTTCTTCTTTGGAGCTGCTAGGTTGTATTTTTGCCTTACGCAGCCCCCTCAGAGCTCTTGAAGTTCTTAAATGATGATCTTTTTTTGATTCACTGCTGAGCGTGCTGTGTGCAAGTGAGCAAGTGTGGTTGTTTGGGATTTTTGTGTTCAGCTTTCAGCGAGGTGACGTTCTGGTGTCCCACACCGTGAGAGAGAAGCCCCACCACAGTTCTTCTTGTGTGCGGATATGTATGTCTCCATGGACTTTCACTGCCATCTGCCTCTCCTTGTGCTTGCACAGCAGCCTCTATCCCCAATTATCTGCATCCCACAGTTGAGGAAAGCCCAGAGCTTTATAAAGCTCAGTGTGGGTCTCACAAGTTTTGATAATGTTTGAAGAAAAGCCTGGATCCTTCTTAGTCCAGTATATTATTCACTCGTTGTCTTTCTGTAAGTATTCTGACCTTCCTGGGAGACCAGCTTTTAGGATCACAGTCCCTGTTCAGACACTTTATTGTTTTCTTGCATGTTTTACATGCTTTTCAGAACTCAAGCCATGCTTTTCTCTAAGTATGGCACACTTGGTCCTGATACAATGGACTTCAGTTGGAAGAGAGCTTTATAAAGTGAACAGTAATAATAAATTTGTTTTCTGATTTTGTTTTTCAGAGTTGTCGTGAGTCCCCGACAGAATCTGACTCGTATCACATTAAAAGGGACTTTCCAGGGGGCTAAAGTAGTCCGTGGCCCAGACTGGGAATGGGGTAACCAAGACGGTAAGCTGCTTCTCAGATGTCCTGTAAAAGACCGTTCCATTTTTTTTTCTCTCTTTCTTTTTGCCATATTGCTGGTTGAAAATGCACGTGCTGAGCTGTAGCTTCGAGGGAAGCTGTTCAGATGATGCAGGTTGCTGGTTTTTAAATATTTGTTTTCTTGTATTTGTTTAGAGACATACCTGTGGCATAGACTCCATGCATTCATTCAGGGTGTGGGAGGGAAATTTTGCTGCTCTTATTGCATAAATGTGAAAACTCGTGGGAACCGTCCTGGCAGATCTTTTATAGAACTGTAAGTGTACAGCACATTACAAGAAAATAAAGACCTGTCCTCTCTTGAAAAAGCTTCCGTTCGTGGTGGGAATTAAGGTTTGTCTGACTTTGTGTAGTATTCCTTTTTCCTCTGGAGTTCTTTGGAGTTATCCTTATTTGGACACTTGAGAACAGTGAAGAGGAATAGTCTAGGTTTGATGTGGAGCACTGATGAAGAACTGTGTGCTGTGGTTACTGGAGAATGACTTCTGCTTTCTGTGTGAAGTGTAACTTCAGGCTGAAAATGCAGAGAAAAAAGCATTTTCTAGACCTGATATAACAACTGACTCACTGATAGCAATTTTGTGTAGTGCTGCAGGGCTAAGGAAACTTCATGGTCCATTTCTATTCCAGAGCCTTATAGCTGCTTTTTTTTCCCTTAATAATTACAACTGAAGTTGTAAGTCCAAAGGTTCCACCACTTGGTGTTGACCCCACCATTTATTGCAGCTCTGGGTTCAGTGGAGGACGTGGATACTTGCAGGTTTGAGAGCAAAAGCAGCTTATGCTCAGTCCAGCTTAGCCATCCTTCTGAGATCAGATCAACATTTACATGTCTGAGACTGGTGTTGCTTACGACAGTGACGTGAAAGCAGTGGTATGTGCAAAACAAGTGAGAAGAAGCGTAAGGCCAGGTGCTCAGCTGCTCTCTGCTCAAACTGCCTCGTCTTTCCTTGGTGGAGCTGCCCCCATCCACTGCTGTCTGCTCTTCAGCACTTCTCTTCCTGGTAGCACTAACATCAGCTCTGTTTCCATTTAAGGAGGCAACGTGTAAGTACTGGTAATACATAACCTTGCAAACTCTGTCACAGCGTCCAGGGGAGCGTGGGTGTTAATTACGTGGTCTTGTGTGCCTGCTAAAGGCAACGGCATCTACTTGAGAAAGCTGATCGTATGGTCTTGCTCTTATTTGCCTGGGGCTTTTAGTATTCCTGATGCCCTTTGCAAAAATGAGCATTGAGTGCAAAACGTGCCAAGTGACCGGACTTCTTGTTCAGCTGTGCTCAGGGTTGACCCTCACAACTCTTCAGTCATTTAAATCTTTTCATCATATGCATATTTTTCCTTGCTGCCGCCTGAGTACAAACCCCGTGGAAGTGGATGCTAATGCTCTCCTTAGAAAAAATGCACCTGGACAGGGAGGGGAAGTTACAGTAAAGCAATAAAGATTACACTAGTTTGTATTATCCTTTTTAGATACTGTGCAGTTAGATGAGGAAGTAAACTCCTTTAAGTTGATAATTTCCAAAGCTTTGCAGGCAATCAGATCCTCACTGGCAACGCAGTGAGACAGACAGATGTTGCAGAGAGAGGGAGGGAATCTGCAAATTCAGACTGTCGGTCACTATATTCAGTGCACTTTGCATATAAATCTAAAATCTCCACTTTCTGGACTGTTTCAGTGGTGGTCTTCTCTGCTTTGTGTAGGTGAAGTACCTGATGTTCTTCCACCTCACCAGTGCTGGGGTGATGTTGGGCAGATTTTCCAGTGCTGCTGTGTTTTTACTTTGCCACAGTGTGGTGCCATGACGCAGCGTGCTGCCTAGCTGGGCAGCGTTTCTGTAGACCAGGAGAAATGGCACTTACACTGTAACAGAGTTCAGCTTTTCCATATTTATTCCAAAGCAAATGGCTGCGTGGCTTTCAGTGAGCTTCACGTGGAGATTCTCTGAGTCGATCAAATTCAATTGTCCTGTAGTTTAATTTCTCTAGTTAAAAAGTGAGTGAGATTGTTTGCACCTTCTACACATCCAGCATGTAAAGCTGGCCTATGACAGGGCCCCACAGAAATCCTTCCTGGCAGCAACTTCTCCGTCAGGATTTCATCTATCAGCTATTGACTTTCAGCTCTGGGCCTGCTCATCTGTGATGAATAGTTGGAGAACAGACATGTTTTCTCCTTGTTTTTGACTTAGTTAAGAAAAATGTTGTTTAATTTTTGTCTCAGGTGAGTTCCTGTGTGTTGGTCTCTGAAAATACAAGCTGGATGCTTTTTCCCCTCTTTCCATCAGGTGGTGAAGGTAAAACCGGGCGCGTGGTCGATATTCGCGGCTGGGATGTAGAGACTGGACGCAGCGTGGCCAGCGTTACGTGGGCTGATGGCACCACAAATGTCTACCGAGTTGGACACAAGGGAAAAGTGGACTTGAAATGTACTGTGGAGGCATCTGGTGGCTTTTACTACAAAGAGCATCTCCCCAAGTTAGGTGCGTAAGCATGTTTCAATTGAGAAATTGTGACTCTCACTGCCGTTTCCTGACACTAAAGCCATTTTGCTTGGAAGACAGAAAACGAGCAGGTGGTTTTATAAAGGTTCTGCATGATCTGTGTCATTAAAAAAAAAAGTCTGTGTGAACGTACTGTTTTATGGTCGGTAAAAAATAGTTTGGTCTTGTAGCGGTAAGATCATGTAAGACCATCAGATACCCACAGTTGTGTCCCAAGAGAGAGATCTGCCAAGGCAGCTTCTTGATGCTGCAGGTGCGTGAAACTCCCCAAGGAATGCCTGTGTTGTGTATCGTTAGAACTACCTCATGTTTCATCCATACCATGATCCAGTTAGTCAAATCCTCTCGATCTCTCTACGTATGCTGCCCCACAGAGTGAGTACGGCATGCTCCACGAGTAGAATTACGCTGTTCTGCATCAATTAAGCCTTATGCTGATTTGCTGCCCTTGTTACGAAGGCAAGCACAACACAAAGCTGCTTATTGCGTCCTCCATGTGTGTGGGTGGCGTCATCCTTCTCTTTAGGAAAACCAGCTGAACTGCAGAGGAAAGAAAGCACAGACAGGCATCCGTTCCAGCACGGGGACAAGGTGAAATGCCTCCTGGACATCGACATCTTGCGGGAGATGCAGGAGGGCCATGGTGGCTGGAATCCTAAAATGGCTGAGGTATGCTGCTGCTCCTTCTCATTCTCTTGGCACTACAGGAGTAACCCCTGGCTAAGAAGTTACCTGAATATCTTTGTGTAGCGTGTTGCCTTCTGTATTTATATTGTGTTAGGCAAATCACTAATACAAATTCTTTATTGATAGGACACAGGAGTCAGATTTTTACATTCAGATAAATCTAGGGTGAATGAGAATACCTCGCAGAGCCCTGCAGAATTTCTAAGACTCTGAGATAGGTCAAAAGAGTTGCTCCAACATCTTGGAAGCCAGTGCAAAAAAAAGTCTTTTTAAAAAAAAAAAAAAAAAAAAGATTGTAGTAATCTCTGCTCACCTTTATGATTTGGAAAGAGGAGGACAATTTGTGCTGCATTCTCAAGGATTTTTACGCTTTGTATACCTATTGCTGTCCTGCCCCCAGTATGCTGCTCCTTTAAGGGAGCTTCTTAAGCCTCTTTCCCTCCTTTTGCAGAAAAATGACTGCATCTCATTTAAATCAGATTCGGGATTAAGCAATGTGATTCATTTAGGGGTTTTCCCCTGCTTTTTTTTTCCTCCCCTATCAAAAGTTCATTGGCCAGACAGGGACTGTGCACAGAATCACGGACAGAGGGGACGTGAGGGTCCAGTTCAACAGTGAAACCCGCTGGACTTTCCATCCTGGAGCTCTGACCAAGGTATGTACCGACCGGTGAGCTTGGCCGGAACTACAAATGCTGCAGGGAGCAGCTGGCAGTTGAGCCTGCTGTGGTAGGATGCAAGGTGTCTCAAGCAAGTGCTGAAGAAATATACTGCTGTTGTAAAAGCAGCGGTACTAGGCAAAGTAGTGCAAGCACTCAGAGCCGAAACAGATAGCTGCAGACTGGGGGAGTTGGGCTACGAGGAGGTCCAGTTGCATGAACCTTTAGATTTTAAATGTTGGAAGTTCTTACCGTAAATTCTTTCTTAATTTCTGTTCCTTTGATAAGAAAGGTAACAAGTGACCTACAACACCTCATCCTTCTGCTGCCTTTCATCTGTGACAAACCTTCGTCCACATCATTTCCACTTCTTTTTTTTCCTTCCTCGTGTCTTCATTTTGTTCTACTTACATCTTTTTCTCTTGCTTCTCTCTGGATGACCTGAGCCTTTAATCCATCTCTTCTAACTCTGTCTGCATTTCTAAAGCTGATAGCTGTGGCCTTCTCCAGGGGGTCGTGGTCTTGAAATGGGGATTATTAGAAATGGGGCTCATAGGTATAGAAGGAGCTGCTGGAAGACTACAAAATTCTGAAAGAATTGTACAAGATCACAGGGCAAAAAAATCTCCAGCCAACACCAATGGATGGTCCAGTGTCAGACTGTTCTGTGCAGAATTGGTCTCCTTAAAAAGTGGGTTTTGACAGTGCCCCCTTCTTAGCTCAGTGAGCAGAGGGAGCGTCTGGCAAAGGATCAGAAAGAAACTGGAGGTTTTCCTGTTTTAAATAAAATGGATTTAACTTCCTTATTAAAGTGAATTAAAGTCTCCAGG
Source organism: Cygnus atratus (assembly GCF_013377495.2). Lineage (NCBI taxonomy): Eukaryota > Metazoa > Chordata > Aves > Anseriformes > Anatidae > Cygnus > Cygnus atratus. The sequence goes on along the minus strand of NC_066382.1, from coordinate 2,542,518 downwards.
TATAGTGAGGGGATAGACCAAGGAAAGTTCCAAGTACTTCAAGCTATTATTATTTACAAATGGTTTGAAGAAAAAGAAGATAATTGTTCTGTCCAAACTATTACCCTATTTAAATGTGTCCTTGGCTTCAAACAGAAGTACTGGAGCCCATGGACCGTGTTTGTTTTGCAGTGCATTGATTACGGATTTCTTGGGAACTGTACTTAGGTTTTGTAATGCCTTGGTTTTTGCGTGCATGGGCTTCGTGTTCGGTTGGGATTGCTGGGGGTGGGGGTGGGGACTGATCGCAATTTTTTTTGGCTTCATCCCCCAAAAAGCTTATGACTTTTTTTTTCTTGTAGCTCAACACCTTTTGGGTTGGTGATGTTGTCCGAGTGATAGATGATATGGAAACAGTGAAGCGATTCCAACCTGGTCATGGGGAGTGGACAGATGAAATGGCACCTGTGAGTGCGCGTCAGTTCCAGGACAGTCCAGTAACTTCCTGAGTTTTCCTCAGCAATTAGGAATGGTGACTGGGCTTGCATGGCCCTCCAGCATTCCTGCTGGTCAGTGGGAGCACAGACCCTTCTGGGACTGCTGAGGCTTTGCAAAGAAACGTTGCCTAGTGCTATTGGTAATACAATCCTATTGCAGAACCCAAAGCAAAGCGGGTAGGTGGGGAATCTGACGAAGAATTTGACTACCAGTAAGTCAGATAAGAGATTTCACTAACCAAGGTTAAAAAAAAAAAAAAAAAGTCCTCTTAAGCTCTTCCCAATTGTCTGGAACAAGACAGGAAAAGTGCTTGAGTGGGAAAATGGTCTGATTGGACCAGGAGTAATTAAATGCGTAGGGGAAACCTTCCCTAATCCCAATTTTCAGTACTCTTAGGGTTCTGCAGGCTAAGTTTTGTTGTTTCACCAGCTTTCTTTGTAGACATTTGTAATATATTTGGGAAACCCTTCTTACGTAAAGCCAGTAATAGAGAAAGTGCTGAGAACCCTCTGGTGTCCTCGAAGCGGGGGCTGTCTGTGCGCGTGTCACTGTTTAGTGCTTCTTTTCACACAGCAGGAGTGCCGCCTGCAAAACCTCTCTTAGAAGCGTTGCGTTGGTTCTGAGATGAGAAGCCTACTGTCTCACCTGTTAAAAATCCTTTGTCTTTCCATTGCAGACCCTAGGGCACATTGGCAAAGTGATCAAAGTGTACGGGGATGGAGACTTACGAGTGTCGGTTGGGGAGCAGTCCTGGACGTTTAATCCAGCTTGCCTGACAGCCTACCAGAGAGATGAGGAAGCAAATCTCATGACGACGGAGAATGCAAAGGAATCTAAAAGTGAGACAGTGAGAATGAAGGTGTCTGGGCTGGCAGGGGTTGAGAAACATTTGCTCTGCTTGTAATAACAGCAGCACACTGTGGACAGTGCTAAACTCCAGCTGCCTGTTCTTCCCCGGATGGAGCTCCAAAACCAAGCTTTGTCTTTTTTGGGGAAGCACAGCTGGTCCTAACAGGAAAATACCAAGTTCTGTACTGGGGAGCGCTAGCCATAGTACTGCCCTAGGTTCAGTTCTTTCTGCCCAGATCTGTCTCAATTTCCTGTTCTATCCTGCTGCAATTCCTGTAGGAGGATAATAATTTGTGAATGCTTGAAATATTCCCAGGTCTTTTTGTGGAAGTGCTGTCAAACCAATGAGTGTTTTCCCCAGTCCACTCTGAAGTTAGACTTGGCATCTAATGATGCGTAGAGGGGATTCTGCCTGTTTTGCACATCTGCTCCTAAAATTGCTTGTAGCCTCACTAGTTTCCTTTGTAGGTTAGGATCATGTGGGAGAGAAAACAGGCTTGATGACTTTGTTTTGCCACGCAGATAGGTCATAAACTGTTTCCTCAGTTTAGACTCCAGGGAGAACTTGCATACAGGCCCAAGCTTTTTAATTTTGCCCTGCCTGGATAACTGTAGAACCTCCATCCATTCAAACATTCAAAAACCGGTGGCTGGAGAGCAGGTCTGCAAGGAGCTGTATTCTTGCCTCCTACAGCATCCTTCCCAAACCCAGGCATTCCTCTTCAGATATTTGCCTTTTGGTGGTAATTCTTCTGTGTTGGTGTTCTGAATCATGGTCTCTTTTGGGTTCTCAAAACATAAGGCTTGTAAAGCCAGAGTTCTGTGCAAGCTGCAAATCTGTGAAGCTCTTTGTGTGAGCTAAGAGGTACTGCAGGCCTGTACGGTGGTTATACAGCTGTGCTGTGCCAACTGTACACATGCTCTTCGGTGCTGTTAACCTGTTGCTGTTTTTTATTCCCCTCCAGGCACTTTGATTACTGTTTTGGAGAAGCTGTTGTCGCAGAAGACAGAGTCAGACCACGCAGGGTGTCTTGTTATTTGGGCAGCGCTCAAGAACACAGCTAAAGTCCGGGAACTCCTTCAGAAGTACCCAGACAAGGCAGGTTCTGAAAACATCCTGAATGGTTACTTTTTGTTGTGCTTTAAAATACTATCATCAAATTGTGTGGTTGAGTAGGGAGAAGAGTGGGAGAGAAATGGTAGACTTTTCAGACCTTGTGCTAGCTAATTTTGCTGCGATTTCGGATTAAATATGAAAATTAAATGTGAATATTGGATGGCTTCAGAGCATGGCATTGAAGCTGACCTGGAGCTTTGTCCCTACAGTGTGTTTCCAAAGCTGTCTTTTCCTGGATTTCCTGTATGGACACTGTACCTGTAGAATTAGGGAGACCTGTATTCATATATATAGATATATAGATATATGTATGTATGTATATATGAATATATATATACATATATATATATATGTATATATATGAAAACAGGACCAGGATGTCCAAGAATCTAGCCCCTCTTTGAAAGGAAAGCCACAGGTTATGTCTGACTGAATGCATCTGTCCTTACATAACCTTGCTAAATAAATTGTTGGAAACAGGAAAAAGAAAAGCTGCCCAGATCCCAGCACTGTGCAAGTCTGTGCAGAGTCTTATCTCCTGTCTGACTGGAGCAGGGAACTGGGCTTGCTGCTGAGAAATTTGTTTGCAGAGTGTCGCTCTTAGGATCGCATCAACTCAAGTCGCTGCTCTTACCAGCTGACTGAAGATTCCAGCCCTTTCAGTGAGGGTTCTAAGGTTTGTAAGCAGGTTTAAAAAGGAGAACTGGGAAATGAAGTATTTCAGCAGTGTCCTTGGAAACCAGTGGTAGCAAAACTCAAGTTCTGTTGAGGCCGTGTCTGCAGGCAGATGGCTGAAAGGACTGAAAGGACTGATTCTGAGCCCCTTGAAGCTGATGTAGTGGATTGTTTTCTGGTACTTATTGTAGTTCCTTATGTAAAAAGATAAAGGGAGCTCTGGAGGTGGGAGGAACAGCCAAACATCTGTGTTTGTTATCAGATAAGAAAGTGCCAAGAGTCAGGAATACATTGCTGTTAGTTTTATTAGATTTCTATTTTATATTCTACTAAAATATTTCTAATAATGAATTAGCACTTCTGTAAGAGTGTTATACGCAGCAAGAGTGTTATATACTTTGTAGTGCAAGTTAGACTTGCTTGCCTAGGGCTTTCTAGCTTATCAGCATTGTCTGTCTTGTGTAAATGGCAGAATAATGCAATGGCCTCTAATGCCTCCTTGCCTGAATGACTCACCCGTCATCGAGTGAATCGAAGTCTTGCCTGCCCTGCTCTCCTGACTGCTGCACAGAACCAGCTGCAGGGAAAAAAAAACCTTTGTTCTGCTTGCCAGTCGGCTGAGGTTTTGCCAGCTCCTTCGTCTCTTCTCTTTAGCCTCCTGCTGATTTCGGTAGCTTCCTTTCCTTTTTTGTCTTGCATTTCATACAGCCTTCTCTTTGTTCTTCAGTCCCTTTAATTCTCGAAAAATGTCACTGTAGCACCTCAGCACTGATTTACCCTCCTGCCAGTGTGCCTGGTGAAGTACCTGGAGTAACACAGAACAATGGGGGCTTGGCATCCAAAGCCTTATGCAAAGCTAATTTGATCTCCTCGTGCATTTTCCTAATAGGAAAGGAATTGCTGGCAGAGATGTCAAGAAGTATTCTGCTTGCAGGCATAGAGGAATTTGGCATCAGAGCTGCAAACAGAGCCCTGGCTTCCAGCTCTTTTCTCCCTTCTTGACTAAATGTGCTATCCCCTTCCCTGTTAGGAATATTTTGGGACAAGGTCAGCCCTGTAGTTGATGTTCTTAAAGCAGAGCCGGCAGGGCACAGATTCTGCGTAGCATTTCTGAGCATACCGCAGTTCTGCAGCTGGTGGCTTTCGTCCTGCCGAGGCCGGAACTCAAAGGAAGGTCTTTCCCTAACTAAGCAAGCTGTTTGCTGTGTCTTTGTCCTTCCTGTAGGTCGACAGCAAGAATCAGGGCAGAACTGCCCTGCAGATCGCCTCCTATCAGGGGCATCTGGATGTTGTCAAGATTTTGCTGCAGGCACATGCCACTGTCAACCTAAGGGATGAAGAGGGGGATACAGCACTGCACTACGCAGCTTTTGGGTACGAGATCTTTTCTTGCTATCTCTGAGACAGGACCTAAAGGGCTGCAGAAGGACATTTCTAGGTGTAAATGGACTGTCTGCGTGCAGAGCACGTGGGAGAAGCTGACGAGGGAGGGTTTTCTCCATGTTAGAAATTAGCCTGTGATCTTCAGGACCACAGGTGAATTTCGTAGTATGCTGACTTAATGTCCACAGCTAGGTCAGTTTCTATGCTATAAAATTTGGGGGGAATCAGAACAAGTGATAAGAGCGTTTGGTGATTAGAGTTTTAGTGGTTGGGATTAGTTTGGTGGCTTGGTTTTGGTAGTGCATGCGTTTTTCCTGTCTGTACAGCATTGAATCTGATCTGTCTTATTCCTTGCCTTTAAATCAGAAACCAAGCTGAAGTTGCCCGTGTGCTTATTAGTAAAGGAGCCAGCGGAGACCTGCTAAACAATGCAAAGTGCACAGCACTCTATGTTGCTGTCAGTCAAGGATTCGCAGAGGTGGTGCAGGCCCTCTGCGAGCTCAACTGTGATGTCAACCTCCCAGTAAGTCTTGGGGTTTGAGGGATTTGGGTTTCGGTGTTGTTTTTTTCTTTTGTGCTGGGGGGTTGCTTCTCTTAACATCATGCATCATTTGTTGCTTAGCAGAATTTGAAGGTAGTTCTCTGAAAACGCTGTGAGTTGCACCAGGGAAGTATTTGCTTACATTCAGTACTCTGAAATTCCAGTTTGGGGTCTACCCTTTCATTATTGTGAGTCTGCTTGGTTCAGTCCAGTAGCACACTGTTGTGCTGGACTCCTCCTTCCAGTGAGAGCTGACCTGCTGCTAACGTGTGGTGTTGTATTCTGCTTTGGTACCCTCTTACAGGATTCCCAGGGAGACACCCCCTTGCATTACGCTATCACTGCAGATTACAAAGTCATCATTGAGATTCTCACTGAAGTACCCAACATCGATTTCACTGTCCAGAACTGTCAAGGCTTCAACCTGCTCCACTATTCTGCTCTAAAAGGCAACAAGCTGTAAGTGAACGAACAGCAGTGTGCATTCCTGGGGAACACACGGCTTGGCTAGGCGGTCGGGGGTTGGGTGGTGGTAAAATGTTGCTTGAATGCTTGTTGAGAAGCTCTGAACCCTAGCTGGTTAGCACCCAGCTGAGCTGGGGGAACTGACTTACCTATAAGGCACTTAGAGCAGAGAACTTACTACTTTAGTTGTAATACCCATGTAGACAAAAACAGTGTGTACGTGGTGCCTGGGGTAAGGGTCAGTTTCTGAGTACTTTGCTTGATTTTGGGGGGAAAAAAAATGATCTCAAGAATCTGAGTGTTTTTCTTCCTTTTTCTCCCTTCTCTAGTTCTTAATTCTTACGCTAATGTGTTCATTCTCTGCGGAAATGGTTACTCAGCAAGGAAGAAGGGAAAGGCTGAGATCATCTAACTCATTACATCCAATCTGAGATATTTTTAGCAATGCAAGTACTCAGTGCAAAGCACTAGTACAGATGGGCTATGCCACTTTTCTGCAGCAAGGTTCCTGGCAATGTGTGCAATATTTGAAGGCAGCAGAGTGATATAATGCTCTGCCTCATTAAAGCTGCTAGCAAAAGTCTGTTAGAAAACATTGTTCCAATACTTGAGAGACAAAGGCAGAATTTGCCCTGAATTGTGTGCAAGTGTAGCAATACCAGAAAGGAGCGTGGTTCTCTGTGATGATTATGCTGACAAAATCATCAGTAAATGTATAATTGTTTTATTCTTGTAATTGTCTGCAAGATAGTGGGAGCACTCTGCTTTGCATTTGCCAGCTCATAGTGCTGCCAGTTTAAAATCGAGGAACCTAAGAGGCAGGCCTGACTCTTCTGCATTGTTTTCCTTCCCGATAAAGTAACTCTTGTGTGTCTGGTTTACCTCCAATGTTCTAGAGCCATAAAGAAGATTCTAGCAAGAGCTCGACAGTTAGTTGACTCCAAAAAGGAAGATGGCTTCACTGCCCTGCACCTTGCTGCTCTCAATAATCACAAAGAAGTGGCAGAAATTCTCATCAAAGAGGTAAGAAACAAAACAAAGCCACCAACAAAACTCCTAGCTCTCCCATTCCCCAAATCCCACGTTTCCTCCTAAGTTCCGTTGAGTTAATGCTGTGTGTGATGTGGATGTGTGTGGGTCATATGGACAGATACAGAGGGCTGGGTCATATAGCACTCTCTTGGAGATATCTTTATTTCTGTCCTGCAGATGGACTTGAGACTCAGGGCTTTAAGCAAGCACCATAACTGCAGCGCTCTTCTTCAGCCAAACTCAGCAGCAATAGCTCTTTTTGTTTGATGCAATTCTTCTCTTCAAGGGTCGCTGTGATGTTAACCTCAAGAACAACCGAAATCAAACACCTCTGCACCTGGCTGTCATCCAGGGACACGTAGGGATGGTGCAACTGCTGGTCAGCGAAGGCAGTGATGTCAATGCTGAAGACGAGGACGGGGACACAGCCATGCACATTGCCTTGGAACGACAGCAGCTGATGTCAGTCATGATGGAGAAGCGTGAAGGGGAGATGGGGTTATCCCTTCTTTCCAAGGTGAGCTGGGTACTGGAGAAATTCCAGCACCAAGGGCAGGAGAATGCATGATGATGAAGGTGTGGCTGCAGATAGTGGGATCTAAGGGGGCAAAGGACGGCAGTGAAATTGTGCAAAGCCTGTCCAGCTGAACATGAAGCAAACCTTAATGCTTGGGGGAAAGCAGTGAATAAATCTGCTGAGAGTATGCTTGGTTTTATAGCACGAAACTTCGCATAGTCAGACACCAATTCATCCTGTATCCTCCCATTTTTTATTAGCATTGTGTGCTTCTTTCTTGACATGGGAAGGATTACAAATCTGCTCACAGAGCCAAGAGCCTTTGGGTTTAATTCCTGCCCCAGAACCACAGCAATTCATTTCTATCTGATGGCGTAGAAAATATGAGGCTAGCTAACCACAAACACCCCAGTTATCTGCAAATGTACCGCAGAATGTGAAAGATGAGACGTATTATATATGATGAAGGCTATGTTGCTGTAAAGCCTGAAATGGATTTCACCATGTTGCTCCATATTCATGGATATATGAATATATCCATATATATGGATGTATGAATATATATATATATATATATATACACTTCTTTTTCCATCTTTCACTGCAGAGCAAAAGCAAATCATGCAACGCTAGACTTTTTTTTTGCAAGATTTGTCAATTTGCAAAAGCATAAATGCAGTGGAAAAAGTGCTTTTCAGCATTTCTGTTAGTTCTCAGGGATAGACTTTGTATGTATACCGCGGATGATGACATGCAGAAGAGCTGAATTTCTTCCTCAGTCTGAACATGGGTCATTTCAGGATAGGCCTTAGATCTAGAAGTCAGTGCATGATATGCAAGTATTGGAAGCTTAATCTGTCTTTTTAGCCAAGATATTAGATTAGCTTTTCAAAGTGTTTTGTCATCCGTATCAATACCAACATGTGCACACACCAGATTTGCAGTGCAAGCCAAGACTGCAAACACTGGTTATACATCACGGATGGATTGAGAATTATTCCATTGTGGGGATAATATTGAAAAATCTGGCATAGAGTTTTTATTGTAATTTGAAATGATAAGCATAATCCAAACTGACATTCTGAAGGGGCACATGCTGTGTGCCAAACTCCTATTCCTCCTTTCTACCTATTGGCACTTGAAAAAGTCTAGTGCACCACCCTTCTTTCGTGTTGCACATTACCAAGCTACCCGCGTTGATAGCAGGAATCGATGGCTCCAGTGCATGGCCAGCAATACTCCAGCCTCAGGTCCTGAGATCCACAGTGGCATCTCACGCCAGCTTAACAGTCACTTCCGAATGTCTCTGCCCATAAATTTAAGCAAAGGGATCAGCAGCAAAAATGGGTTTTACCATTTCGTTAAAAGTCTGCACAACAGCTTTCCTAGCTGCTGGGCTTTAGCTTGTACTAGGGGCGGCCGATAGCCAGTCCTGGGGACAGAAATCTCAACATGATGTATCTGTGAATGTCGTTCCCAATACTGTTAACAGTAATGCTGTATCTAGATTCTGCAGACTCCTTCATGTCGAATTTTACATGCCCTGATCTGCCTAAACACTCTGATCTTTTAAACCAGTAGGAAATTGTTCAGAGTTTGGATCGCATACATAAAAGCTTGGCTTTTTAAATAGCTGCTGCTGCTTAAGGCTCCATACACCAGCTGCTCGTCAACTGGTATTTACTGCGTTGCCTTTGGTGTACACTTCGTACTTTCCTTTCACTAGCTGAAGAAGTGAATGCCTATTGCTATGGTTGGTAATGATTAGGTACCACTTAGGACCAGTTTTATGTACTTCTGTTCCTGGAATGCAAGGTTTGAATCTGTTACTTGTATGCCGAAGGATCTTCTTGCATTTTGTGAGTGCAAAATTACACTCTTAAATTGTCGGTACAAGGATTAAGATTCTGTTTAGAATTCAATACAGCTACATAACAGACTTTTCTATTAACAGAGAGTGTTTCTCAACATCTTTTAGCTGCAGGCTTCTGGCTTTCTTGGAAATGTGGAGTTGAATGTTGGAACTGCAATTGCATGTTACTTAGCACAAGAAGGAGCAGATATTAATTATGCAAACCATCGGGGAAAGTCCCCTTTAGACCTTGTTACAGATGGAAGGATTGTCCAGATCATCAAAGACTTTTCACAGAAATTCAGGTAAACCCACATCCTCTGGGAACTAGCTGCAGTAAATTTCCTTGTAAAATGTCAAGTGCTCCCCCAGCACTGTGGTGTCACAGCTGCCATGCCAGGAAGGATGAAGCTTTCCTGAAACACATCAGATTTCAGTCAGAGCACCTTCTGTTTCATCTGGAGCTGGTTGCTGGCACTGTGTTTGTCAGGGCCTCTTTAAGGGTGCATACTGCCATTGGAAACAGTTGGCAAAAGCAAATGAACGCTGCTCACGTAAATTCAGCCTCCTGACTGGGAGAGCCCTGAGGCGGTCTGAGAAGACTGTCCACCGAAGGCAAGAGCAGCTCCTCTCTTGCAGGGTAATTTTGGATTCTGTTTTGCTTTCACTGGATTCTGCAGTTACAGATATTTAAAGTCTGAACAGAGAGGAAATGCAATGAAAGAGTGGGTGCCAGAATCTGCAGAATTTATTCCAGAGCTAGATAAATGGTTGTTTTTCAACTAACGAGAGAATAGCTTAGAAAGTGCCAAGGGGAGAGTAGCAAGTCAAATTTCTCAGGTTCTGAGGAACTTTTGTTTGGATTTTGACTTTGCAAACATGAAAGCAGAGTTCTGTTTGATCTGAGAGCATAGACCTGCAGGTATGTTACTGCTGGAGGGGGAGCCAGGCAGCAGCTTCTGTAATTGGCTATGCTCCTGGTTCATTTTAAATAACAGGTGAAATACATCTCTTTAAACGTTTTTAAACATCTGGGGATTTTGTTAGTGGAGTATATGTTGAAATGAAGGGGTCTAGAGGAGAAAAAGCATTTATAAAGAAGCTGTTGTCACTTTGGTAGGAAACTGGTTGGCAGGTTCTTCAGAAACTTACCAACTCGCTATCAAGAGTTCAAAAAGCATCCCCTCGTAATACTCCTGGTGGGCCGGGGGTTCTTGGTAATAATGAAGACATTTGCTAGTGCAACCACCATCCTTGTCCCTTCTGTTCAATCATTGCTCATTCATACAATTAAAGAGTTCAGGTAGTAGGTCTAGCTAGCAGACGACTGGCTGGCAGGAAAAGTAATGGATGGGTTGGGGCTCGTAGTGTCAGGACAGAGGTCTGGCTGGGTTATGTAAGAGCCTGGGTTATGTAAGAGCCAAATTCACAGACAGTCACCCCAGGCACATTTCAGGAATATGTGAACAGACAGCATCCTTAGGGCTGCACTTTTTAAATAGCTCCTAAAAGCTGGCCCCTCTTGGTAGGTGACTACTGTCAATACCTGAATGTTGTCCTCCAAAAGGACAGTTCCAGCTTGTGTAAACGTTAGATGTCCCTGCTCTTCCCCTTTCTTTTTACATAGATTCAGTCAGAACCCAAGCTAGAGGCTGAGTTGGTCCCACAAAGGCACTGAAGGCTCACAAGTTAGAGCCGCAGTTGATCAGACAGCAGTCTCCATGTGGAATGTTTCCCAGGGATTAATGCAATTTTATCCGGTTGCTGAAGAACGACCTGGAGTATGTGGCTCAAATTTCACTACGTGTTCTCTGCTGCAGGGAACAGCAGGTTTCTTCAGACTGCTCAGCTGTCACCTGCAGCCTTCGCCGCGTGCACACCACCCCCAACACGATGACCAACCTGAGTGTCTCAAGCGTGGCAGTCCCCACAGAGTGCCTGGTCTGCTCAGAGCTGGCCTTGCTCATCCATTTCTTCCCCTGCCAGCACAGTATTGTCTGTGAAGGTAAGTCCTTCTGCTTTTTCTGTATCTCCTGTTCCGCCATGCAGCCTCCCTGTCTAGACTCTCATAAATCAAGGTCTATTGAGCTGTGTGTGACCTGAAACAACCCCAGCATGAGTTCAACAACACTGTCTCTAGATAGGAAGGCCAAAGCTATCTATGACAGGCACACGTTGTTCTGAGCACCTGCTGATAGGCCCCCCAGGCAGTGCTTATGGATGCCCTGGATAATTCAGAAGGAAGGCCAGATGTTTCAGTTCTGGCTGGCAGTGTTTTATCCATCAAAACCTCCTGAGAAGGATTTCCCCCTTCTCTGGCTTTTGTTATGCATTTGTATCTCGGTTGTTTTAATGGCAGCTTGCTCAAACATGTCTGCGAGCTTGTAAACCTCATCAAGGCTCCCTCAGTCTGACCCCAGGGAATTTGGTAAGGACTGTGTACGAGGGCTGCATCCTTTTCACACAGAATAAAAAACTGTTTTGCATCCACAGTGCAGCAGTTCTGGCAGCACAGAGATGTGAGGAGGTAAAGTGTTTTAATTGCTACTGACATGGGAAGGACTAAACCAAAAGCCTAGGAGGTAGCTCAAAAAGAAGGCCATGTCCTCATTTCCATGCAGAAACAGTCTCATAATCATCCAGGGAGTTCTCAGGTCATTTAAAAGCTGATGTTCTTCAGCCTGTTCTCTTCCTCTCGCTTCTGGCACCAGTGGGCTTGATTGTAATCACTCCTTGTATCATTTTGATAGAATGCTCCAGGAGAATGAAGAAGTGCATCAAATGTCAAGTGACAATAACCAAAAAAATCAAGCAAGGTATGTGTGCTGTTCCTACTGTTCAGTGCTATGTATTGGGAAGGGTGCTTCACGGCATTTGTTTGAGCAACATCAACGATTCTCAAGAGAAATATGCATAAGGAAGAAAGATGTGTTTTGGGGGGAGAAAAGAGGGGAATACCTGTTGCGCTGATCACTTTCAGAGAAGAAAAAGTGCATTGAGCTGACATGGGCCAAAATCAAGCTGCATAGACAGGACATTTGAGGAAGCTAGATCTCTGCCTGGCTGATTCTCTTCGTCGGGTTCTCTGCAGTTAGAACTGCAGTCTCCTCCGCTCTACCTATTTACACAGGCAGTGATTTAACAATGAAAATTTGTGAGAAAGGAAAAATGGCATCTTGTGGAAGCCTTGCTTCTCACCTGGCTGAAACTCCTGTGCCTGTGCAGGGCTGGCATTGGCCAGCTCTCCAAGAATTGTTGAGCTGGGTTGTTTTGATAAAGATCTTCAGCCCTGTTTAAAACAGATTGTCTTGTGTCTGTGTTACTCCATCCAGAATGGGTAGTGTGTGTCATCAGGATGGTGGCAGCTTTGCACTTGTCTTGGAATTAATCCAGGTTGCCCACCGAAGCTTTTTCCATAGGGGTTATGACAGCGGTTATGATGTCTTTAGAGCCAAGATCACTCTTAAGGAAACTGTAGCAGCGAACATGAAAGAATTGCATGTCCTGCTGCTCATGTCTTAGCATTGTGTGACTTTGTTGGAGTCAGGTAGTGGTTTTCTGACTTGATGCCTGGACAAATGCACAGGGGAGCAATTCTGTCACGTGGCATCAGACAAATGCAGCTGGCAAAGACAGAAATCCTCTTTGGAACTCCAGAGTGTAGAGAGGAAAAAAAAAGTTTGCCTGACGGTAGACAGGAGCATTTGTCTTTGCTCCAGGCTGCTAAACGGCATCAAAATGGCAACAAGAATTCCAGAGGAGACATTTGCATGCAGATTGCAGTTACAGAAAGGAACATCCAAGTCTCTGAGTGTATCAGCAGGACTTAACTATGAGTGATGTCTTCAGTGTGTCTTAGCAAGCACTCTGTTCCCAAATTTGCTTCACTTTTATGGATTTGAAGTCACTTCTTACACTGCTGAACTGCAACTTGTTCCAGGATCTTGGGGAAAGGGAGGCCTATATTGAAGTGTAAAGCTACCTAATCAAAGATGAAGGAGCAGAAGATGAGCAGAGGCCGTATTAAGCTGAAACTGGAAAGAGTATATTTCCCAAAGCTGGCAGTTTTTCAAGTATTTAGGGTTCTTTCACATTTCATCTGTGTAGAACAGGTATCTCTATAAGGTCCACTGAATTTTGCATATAGAGTCGACTAAAGGTCTCTACTTGTGTAGCTTCATGTGTGCAAAAGTCCTTGTAAGTGATATCAAGTGGTGTCGTCTTGTTTTACCATGTGTGTCCTGAAAAATACCAGCAGAAATTTGAATCCCAAGTGTAATCAGGAGGTTGAGAGAGCATGGTACCGCTAGCACTGTGAGGATTCCTGGACTAGTGTGGCAGACCATCACAACCAGCACCGAAAGCTTTTACTTAAAGGTAGCACCAGCGTATTCCAGAACGCTAAGGCAGGACGTATCAGATATTTGCATTTTCCTTTTCTTTGTTTTGTTTCTTTTATCTTTTTTAAAAAAGAAACAGGCAGACAAAAGCAAACAAAAAAAAAAAAACAGCTGAGCAAGAAAACAGGAAAGCAGCACTGGCCAGTGTGTAAAAAAGCATCATCTTGGGCTTTTTGTTTGTGAAATCCCTGGATAAGGCTCCGTGAAGAGAGTTTAGTCTGAGCTAATTGCTGCTCATTGAGGGACAGTCTGATAAAAGACGCTGCACGAGGCAGAGCACAGTGGCAACTAACTGTCTCCCTGCTCTCCCACCCTGCAGACAGCACCGAGGTGGAGTGCAGCCCGAGCTCTGAATCCACAGATCAGAGGAAGCTCATGGAGGAGCTGCAGAACCGCTACCGGCAGATGGAAGAGCGCATCACCTGCCCCATTTGCATCGACGACCAAATCAAACTGGTCTTCCAGTGTGGACATGGCTCTTGCCCAGACTGCAGCACAGCCCTTACTGTCTGCCCCATCTGCCGGCAGGCTATCCGGGAGAGGATTCAGATCTTTGTCTAAGGATATGCTTGCTTCCCTTCCCATTCCCACCTCCCTCGTTTACTTCCTTTTTGTTTGCATTTTAGATGAGAAGCGCTGCTCAGTCTGGGTTTGGCTACCTGCAAAGCCAGCGTGAGAGAGGGGGGAGACAAATAATGTGATTGGGGTGGAGGTGGAGGGAGGGAGTCCCCTCTGCTTCCAGTGTCATACGGGCAAGGAGTGGTGCTCGAGGGCAGGCGGCCACCTCGCCTGGTGCTGCTGATCGATCAGAAAGACGTGAAGTAAAGAACACTGAACTGTCGACTGAAGTCAGAAGAGACGTGCAGACCAGAGGTGACAGACTTCCATACGCAGGTGTTTTCAAGGGCATCCAGCTCCAGTGACTGCAGCACGTCCAGCGCCCTGCAGGGTCAGAGCTGGAGCCTTGGCACTCGGCAGTGCTCTGAAGGAGATGCTGTAGAAGGATCAGCCTTATCCCTCGGCAGGCAGTGGCAAAGCACACGCTTGCACCTCACAGGAGGAGATATCAGAGGAGATCAGTCCTGGCCATCAGTCCTCCTCGTTGCCTGTCGCTGGTAGGGAGGTGATGTCCTCAGACAGCGTGTTCTCCGAGCTGGAACTTGGGGGTTCAACAAGAATTCGGACTGACAGAGGCAAATCTGGATGTGGTGAGATCCTAGGGACAGAGCGTGTGCCTTAGAGATAAAGTAGTGAACACTGATTGGGGAAAACATGTTGTTACCACAGAAACTTCTATGTGACACTCTTCGTCCGTGTTTTTTTCTGCACAATGGTGTGTTCAGAGACTCCTGAGCTTTCTATCCATAATGCCAAAGGCAGGTGTTAAATACTCCCATCAAAGTGTAAAGAAAATAAATAGTAATAATTAAGAGATGAGAAAGAGGGATTTAATTTTGGTTTTTTGTTTTGCAGCAAAACTTAATAAAATAAAATCTATATTTTTCCTGAGCATTAAAATGAATGTACAAACAGTAGCTGAACTATGGATCTGGCTGTATTGTGTTTCCCAACTGTCTGACTGAAGAAATATTATCCAGTGAACCTGTCCTGTAAAGTAACCGTTGGTGGAAGTGCCAACCTGTAGGGCTAGCGTGCCATGCGTGTGTGTATGTATCCTTACGTGTTTGCGTGTGGTATCTATCTTTAATGACACAATTATACACAAGTGATACTGTTTGTTACATCTTGCAAGCAATATTTAAAAAAAAAAAAACAAAAATACTGTGGTCCTCTACTATCTTTGTTCATTGGCAAAGAGATGGCAAATATTTTAAAGAAATCTTTGATTTTGTGTAATATCTGGTAGCTATGGACATAACTTACTTCATCTTAGTCCTCTGGCGGTGTGAAAAAGTGCTGTCACAGTGCCTGATTCTTACAGATGATCTTTCTCCAACTATTCACTTGAAGCTGTTACAAATTCAGTGGGGCTTTGATACAGAGCTACAAACTAAGAACAGATTTAACCCCACATGGGCTCACATTTAACTCACATTTAACACATTTAAGAAGCTGAATTTCAGAATCAGCTTTGGTAAAATCAGAAGTGTGAATGTATTTATTTATTTCCTAGAAGTTCATGTTAGGGTATGTGCCTTTGGAATAAGCAGGTATTTACCCGAGTGGTTGCTGTATTGTGACAAGGCATCAGGTGAAGAGGATGGTGCGAAGGCTGCTTTCTGGAACGACAAGACCGAACCACCGTTATGGTGTAAGAGCTGCCCTTTGCTTCAAGTGAATCATTTTCCAGAATATCCATTACCCCACCTGGACGCTGAGCGTTTCCTGAAATATGTTTTCTTCACAAGCCTCTGCATGAACTCCACCTGCAGTTTACAAGAGGTGAACCCAGTTGATGCTTTATCGTGTACGTTAAATGTATACATGTGCTGGCACCTGGGCAGCAGGGCACACTGCTCAATGTTATTATTCACATCTTACACTTAGGGTGTGTCAGTTTATTCAGGAAAAAACAGCAGGGCACATCTGCTTTTTTTTTTTTTGTTGTTAATATAATTTCTTTGGATACTAAATGAAGAGAGGCTTCCAAGTGATTGTTCCCCCTAAAGGAAAAAAAAAATTAGAATAGAAAGCTCAGTTGGAAGGGGCCCGCAAAGATCATCTAGTCCAGCTGCCTGACCACTTCAGGGCTAAGCATATAAAAGTTAAAGCACGTTACTAAGGGCATTATCCAACTGTGTCTTGAACACCGACAGGCATGGGGCATCAACTACCTCACTAGGAAGCCTATTTCAGTGTTTGACCACTCTCACGGTAACGATTTCTTTCCTAATATCCAGCCTGAACCTCCCGTGTCACAGCACTGAAGGAAGACTGCAGATTTCGACTTCCAGGTTGCACAGCTGTTGCAGCAGAGATTTTCTGTTTTCCTGCTAATAGAGATCTTGTAGAGAAAGAAGAGCTCCCATCAATTGTACGTTTTATATTTTTATTTATTTTTTAACAAATTCCCTTTCAAGAGCTCCTGATTTTTTTTCTGTCTGCAGTTCCTTGTATTGCTAAATGAGAGAGAGGGTTTTGCACAGCACGATGTACCTGCTTACGTAGCACGGGAACCGTTTGTAAGCGCAGCTTTGGGGTTGGGGCTATATTCTTTCATTTCCCTGGTTCTGCTGTCATTGCTTTTGATGCCCGAGGAGCGAGAGTCGAGCCGTTAAGCACTGTTTTGACCCTTTCATTACCTAGTGAGAAGAAGGGAATTGCTGCACCAATGGAGAAGAACCAAGCTGGTCGGCGGAGCTGCAGGACAGGAGGGGACCAGCAGGAAGCAGATGCCTATGTCCAGGTATGGTTTTTGACAAGCTTTGTCCTCGTGGCAGGTTCAGCTCCACGGGAGTCTGTTTTCTCCTCTTCTGTTTTTGGGAAATGAACTGGGGAGCTCCGTGTGTTCCCTGGGTCTTCTGAATTGCAGCTCTGTAGCTTGCATCAGTGTTGGTTTTGAAAAGGAAAGATCTTGCTGAGTCTGGTATAAATCTTTAAATATGAGGCAGCAGCTGAGACAGGTTAATGCTATAACTAATGGGCTCTGTGTAATCCTCCTAGCTGAAATGTCAGCTCGCATTTCCCAACTGGCCTACAAGGAGGGGGGTGGTTTTTCTTCCATTAACCAGCCTCTTCTGGTTGCAATTTTTCCACAATATTTATGGGTGGTTTGAACACAGGCTTCTCATGAAATTGAAATCGATATCATTATTCCCAGGAACGAGCCTTCTGTAGGAAGGGTATTAAAATGTCCCAGGGGAAAAAAAGAAAAAGATATTGTCCTGCAGACAATAAAGCGGGACTTTATTTTACTCACGTGCATGGAGCATAGCACGTACTTTACTAACCTGGGTACTCTTGTGACCTTTATTGAGTCTTCACGGTTGGATTTTGTTTATTTTTTTTAACCTTACAAGAGGTGGTTAGATAGGTGCAAGTTGTCTGGTTGTGAGAGCTCTGGGTGTGAAAATTACCAAGTTTTCCCCCACTGCCCAACCCAAGAGACCTGTACGCTGGAATCTGACAGCTTTGGCTGTTTTGGGCCAAGATGCAAAGCAGCAGTTCTCAGTTTCTCAAGGTTTTCCATCAGCACCTGCCATTCCGGGCTGTGCAGAGCATCCTCTTGCTTTGAAATGGACTCTTGGGATATCTCAGCGTGGATCCTCCAGA
This sequence comes from Cygnus atratus, assembly GCF_013377495.2. Classification (NCBI taxonomy): domain Eukaryota; kingdom Metazoa; phylum Chordata; class Aves; order Anseriformes; family Anatidae; genus Cygnus; species Cygnus atratus. The sequence continues at coordinate 2,524,977 of NC_066382.1, read as the reverse complement.
AAATGTCTAGTCGCTTATGCAGTCTCGGCCATCATTTTGGAGTGAACACAGTTTTACTTTTTTTGCTGTGGATACTTATTTCTAGTTACTCTTTAAATGAACACGGTCCTTCTCAGTCAGTCTCCTATTATTGGAGAATTTCTGTGCTTCCTTTAGAATACAAAGGAGTCTGTGTGCTATTCTATTTCTTGCCTTTTAGTTCAGCCTCAGGAAATACTTCATAACAAGTGTGACCCCTTTTACTTTCTTACTTTCTTATGCATGCTGTCACTTAATTTTTTCCTGGCAGATAGTGTGCTAATCCAGCTGGGAGACTGGTATTTGACTTGGCAGCTGGTCTCATGAGCAGGCTTTTCATGCAATTGGATTTTCATGGAAAATTGATTTTGTAAACCTGCCATTATTCTGGGCAAAGTAAGGACACAAGCTTGCAGGGAGAACAAACTGTCTACCCAGTCTTGCGCTTTGTAAAATCTGGGGATTCTACCCCATTTTATTACCACTGCCATGACACCGCCAAGTAAAGCTGGATTTGTAGTGTTTTCTTTTGCATGGGTTCGGTGTATTCTGAGTCCTTGCAGACAGCTATCGGGGATCGCTTCCATCTGAACAGACAGGGGATTAATTCAGCACAGCTGGGTGACTTGGCTGAAGCTGGAGCAAACTCTTAGTGCAGCCAGTGCTAGGTGGCTCTTCCCAGATTTTGAAGTAATTTTAAATCACCCTTTCTGCAGCTGAAGAAAGGTAGATGTACCCTTCCCATCCCAATACGTGCTTTCTCATCCTTGGATTAAAATGACTTTTCTTGTGTTACCCTCTCAATCAGAACAATGAGTTTTGCAATCACTGCAGAAAAAAGCACGCTCGTATCCCTCAGAAGAGGTGGTTGGCTTCTTCCTCCAGCTGGGAAGGGCAGTGAAATGCCACGGAGGTGCCCTGCGCTGAGTGCTGCCTTGTTAAAGCCAGGGTAAGAAATTCCAAGCCCCTCCCAGGGAGCTTTATAGAATGGAAAACTCACAGCGTAGTCAAAAGATTCCTTTTCTGGAAACATCATTAATATCTGCAGCAGTGCCTGAGGTATACTGCACCAGGGCTTGGAAGACTGGGTTCTCGGGGCTGCCTAGGTAAGGAAATTCCTTGCAGGACAGCTCAGGTCACAGGTGGTCGCTGCTACTCCAGAAATGAGAACTCTTCTGCTTATCTAGGCCACCAAAAAGCTTTGCCTAGGTTTTTCTCATGAATTGCTATGTATAGAGAGAGCTCTGAGAGGGTATTTTATCACAGTTGTGCCAGGAGCAGACATGTCGTGTCACTTGGTGTGACCCAGAAAGCAGCAAACTTTTCTGTGTCTGCTGAAAGGGTTACTTACAGAGATACCTGGGTTGGAAGAGTAAAGGGAATAAAGTGGGCTCAGGGAATGCTTAGATCTCACGTGTCTGCTAAGCTTTACATCTGGGCGTTGAGCAGCCACCTCGGGTATTCTCCAACCTCCTCTTTGACGAGCCGTGACCTCATGAGTTCAGTAGCACACTTTGCACACACGCCCATAGACAGAAACCTCTGAATCCTGGCTTCCTCCAGAGGAAAACAACAGAGTGGAAACTCTTTATGATGAAACTGTCACGATTGCCTTTGGGTTTGGTTCTCTCTTAGCTAACAGCTCTTTTACAAATAGCTGTAAGCGCTCCTTGAAGGATCTGCATTGTTTCCAGTAGAGCACGGAAATCTGCTTTGTTTGTCATGCCTCTTCCCAGGGATCAGAAGGTGTTGGTAGGGCAGGTGTTCTCCAGTCTTCCCTGGGAAGGTCGCTTCTTGGATCAGTTCCTACCACGTGCACGTCTTTGTCTTGCTGTGAATTTTTTAAGTAAACTGAGTGCTGCTGAAAGCAATTGGTTCCCAACCCAGGAGATGGGAGTCATCTGAAGGGTCAGCCCTAAGCCTTCTGAAATCTGTACGTGGGGTTCTTCCATTTGGCCTCAGTGATCTTTTTGGAAGAGTGCTTGGTATGCAAAGGGATTGCATGATCCCGGAGCAGAAAGTGCCTGCTTTCGGTGGGCAGGAGGTAGGCTTCAAGTTTGAAGGAAATAATAATGCAAATATTTGTAATCCCATTTCCTTTGACCACTAAATTATGCTTTCTTCAGAGCCCAGCCTCGAGTTCTGTGGTTCAGTTAGTCTGCCAGGGAAGTAATTCAAGCTTCCCTGTTTGAAAAGTGAGTTTGAAAGTTTGGTGAGAAGAGCACTTGCATGAGGACAGAGGTCCTCCACCTTCTTCTCAGTCTCCACGCCAGCAGACTGAGGATCTGTTGATTTAAGAGAACAGTGCTGACAAACAAATTCCCCCACAGTGTGTGTTGATTTGTCTTGTTTATTTAGCTATGACAGTCCACTACTGTACGGTCTATGCATCCCTAAGATACTTAAGAGTTTTTAAAAAAAATAATCTGGTCTAAATAAAATAACTTGTATTTCCTTGTACTGTATGGGGTAAAGACCTGTTAGCATTTTCTCCAGTTTATTTACCCTCTGAACAAGAGGATGAAGTTGTTTAACCACTGTATCTTAACTTGGTTTTTTTTTTTTATCTGAATTCCAGTCTTCATTGTTAATTAGCACTCCTTTTGCAAAGTCTTTCTCTATCCAGGAAAGAGGGTGGTTTGTGTTTTTTTTCTGGTACAGATTCTCTTTCCTCCTCCTACTGGCAAAACTGAACTCAGTCCTAGGAATTTGTTGCTGATGGGCTTTGTCAAGCCTGTTTATTTATAATTTACTTTCCCAACGTGATCTGCAGTCTTTGAGTGGCATTTTCCCTTGGAGTCCAGGATTTCATGGTATGTCTAGAGCTTTTTCCTTTGTTCTTTCCCTCGTGCTTCTTCCATATTCCAGCGCGGAAGTATCTGTTTCAAGCAGACTTTCTAAAGCTCTTCACTTGGAAGCGTAGCCAAAACTCCACGTTTTACAGACAGCACGAGACTCTGGGAACAGAGGGAGGGAGATAGCTTGTCTAAAGGCAGAGTCAGGAAAATAACCCATTTCTCCTTTGATTTTGTTGCCATTAGTCCATTCTTTTCCCATGATTTCAGGAGGACGGGTCCCTCCACAAACAGATCACAAGTGATGAACGTAAGCCTACCGAAGAGCAACAAAAGAAATATCCCCACGATCCAGGGGAGCGATTCTTACTCCTTATGGACACTTTTTTATCTGTACATTAAGAAAAATTTCTCCCTCATTTCATTTCGGAAATTCTACTCACTCTGGGGCGGGAGCCGGGCTGCTGAGCTCCTAACTGGGGTCAAGAAGATGTCTCTTTGGTAACTCGAGGTCAGGCCAGTACAGGCACTTCTGTAAGCTGCAGCTTCAAATTGACACTTAAGCAAAGTATTCCATTTTCTTTGCCAGCTGGAGCAAGCCCTTGTTTTCAGCTCATTTGCTATTCAGCAGACCATGGATTTTTCTAGGAATATCAGCAGATCACAAGGGGTGCATGATAGAAAGAGGAAGAATACTTGGGGGACTAAAAAAGCTCTCGTCTCCCCCTCCCTGGGGAACGTTGCTCCCTGCTGTTACTCCAGACAGAGTCCTTTCTAGCGCATGACCCACTGAAAAAGTACAAGATTTAACCACCATTCCCACAGGAACCAGGCAGGAATTTTTTTTTCCAAGTTGTGAGATGAAGGGATAAATATTTAAGTGCTTTTTAAAATAAGAGCTATATGAGGATTTGCTAATTCTTTTCACATGGGCCACCAAGGAGCCAATACGTGGTAAATCACATTCAGCTGTGCGCCTTCCCCCCTCCTCTGCCTGGGCTTGGACTCATGCCCCAGAGATGAAACACTGGAGCTCCCTGTCCAAGTCACCAGACACAGCCTGATGTCAGGTCCTTCTTCCCCTGTCTTCTCCACCCCCGTGTAGACCTCCCAGTTTAGGAGAGGGGAGGCTGGTGGCAGCAGTTCGGTCCAATGCTGAACAATATGCGCTTAGTCCGTCAATAAATAAGAAGTGCTTTGGTTTCACGTGGGCTGAGGTTTGTTTTGGACAGTCAGACGGCCGGAATTGCGGTGCTCACGGCCGTGTTCCGTGTAGCACCTCGAGCGTGAGCGTGGGCACGGGGCAGGAGATGGCTCTTGGCTCATCCTGGGACTTGAACGAAGCAGCACCAGTGGGGTCCTGGCCTGCAGCACCACAGCCAGCTTTCCTGGTGGCAAAGTGGCAGACCTAGCAGAGACCCGTTTAGAAATAGTGCTGAAAGTAATGTTTAATTTTAACAATGCTGAATAAAGGGGAGGAGAGGGGGAGAAATTACAGGAATTACCCATTATTCTTAATGGTAAGAATAATGATGTGAGAGCATATTTATTTTTAGCTAAAACTTGCCCTTGAAAATGTAACTGTACACCGTGCGTTATACGGCAACCCATTTTAAACTAAACACCTTGGCAATTAAGATTGAAAGGAGCAAACTGAGGCTGAGGTGTTTTAACAAGGGAACTGTGTTGTGTGGTGCAAATGATCCGATCCTTTCTGTCCTCCGAGTCTCCAGCTGACATCGTAGGTTTGGTGCAGCTTTCGTTCCCCTCTGACAGCTGTTTACAAACTGCTTTTCCATGTGACTTTTACTGCACGCAGACATCTCCAGATAAGCATCCCCGACTGTTTGCATAGAAAATCCCAGCTCCCTGAAGATGGCATCCAGGTCCTCGTCACTGCTGCTGACAGCATGAAGGCAAACCAACCCAGCTCTGTCCCTCGCCTTCCTCTCCCGTCCCCCATTACACCATATGGATTCCCTCAGACCGTAATGTGTTCCACTGCATTTCAACGCTGTGCAGAAGCCGAAGCCAGGAATGTTTTTCTGTCCAAATATAGTCAGGCTGACAGTCTTTGCCTGTAGTCCAAGCCAAATACCCACACTTCAGAACCTGAGACCAGCAAAATTCAGCTGAACTCCGAAGTCACAACTGCACTTTTCCGCCCTTGTATAAAGGCAGTCTTTTCAGGGGTCGGGCTGCCTGATAAATCATGGAGAATATTTTCAGCTTTAAAGAACCAAAGGTGAAACTTGAGAGTTTGACTGTCCTCTTGCCCTTGGTATGGAGCAACACTATCTCTCAGGAATGGGTCTGGTGAATTGTCTGAAACATCTGCGAGAGGCTTCAGAAACAGCGAGGTTCTCCGGAACGCGCTTTTATTAAAGATCTAGATCGTAACTTTCAGGGGGATCTGAACCAAGGTGTGTATCTTATAAAAACCTTTGCTTTCTCTACAGGGGGACAAAGGAAATTCTTAGGTCTCTCAGGCTATGTGTTTGTAAGTTCTCAATTCATGTTTTAAAACCCAGGTCCACTTGTCATCTTCAGGACCAGTAAGACACTAACGGGTGCTTTGAAGTCCTCGTTTCAGGCTCCTGCTCTGTGAGATTCCTGCTTGACCTCAGAAAGTCTCTTACGCAGTGCTGCTGTCTCAGCACTGACCACAGGTGCAGGTAAGGTGCAGATTACGGCGCTGCCCTGCCCTCAAGGCGGATGTGAAGCTAAATGCTCTGAGACTGAGACACTCGGACACTTCGGCAGGAGGAGAGGCCACACATAACGGTGCACAGGGTACGTTTTTCAAACAGCGCTGACTCGTATGAGCCTTATGAAGGGCAAGTGCACTTACTGCTGTTACGCAGTTGCACGGCTGAAACTCAATGTTCTTCCAGCACTGTGTTTGCTAGCAGTATTTCTTCTGAGCCAGTACTACTTTACTGGAGAAAAGTTCTTGGCTAAAGTTTCAGTCACATTCCAAGGCAGGTCTTTGCTTTGAGATTCCCCTTCTCCATCAGTCTTCTGCAGACTGACAGAAACTTCTTCAGGGGCCTGAGACAGTGCTGAATTGCGGAGCCGCTCACTTACCAGTTTCTTGCTTCATTCTCTGGTCGTAAAAACCATCGGAGGTGCATTTGCACCACTCTTGGGGCTCTGAATAAAGCACAGGTTGGGGGTGCTCAGGCGCAGACTTGTCTCCTTCCGCCAGCTGTGCTACTGGGACGCGGTGTAACTCCCTGCAAAGTGGCAGCTAACAGCTGAGACTAGACAGGATTTCAAACTGCTGCAGTTCGGCTGCTTTGGTCTGCAGGTGTTGGAGCCCTGTACCCTTGCTTTCTGCCCTTTTCTCCCAGTTCTATCCGAAACTTCCTTCTGTGTTACTCCTCCTTCTGTCCTGGTGTCTGAACAACTCCTGCACTTTGCCCACTCTGCAGAAAGCATGTTTTTTGTCTGGGGGGGAACTTGGTAAAAACTGAAAATGTTCATGGAACTACACACAGGCTCATTGGTCATCTTTGTTCTGAGTTGTTTGAGAAATCTGGGCCAGCTTTAGTCCCAAAATACGTGAAATCTCTGAAACGTCACAAACCCGATTACGAACTAGGAAAAAAATGTCAAATTAGATTATTTTTAATTACTTTATGTACAAGAGGTTTCTGAAACCTTTCCATCTTTCAGATATGCCCTAGGAATGTTTCTTACTGGCACCAAAACTGCCCGCTCCCTGCCTTTGCTGGAGCTGGGAGATGGCAGCGAGTTCCTTTCCTCTGCCTGGTCAGAGCCGTTCAGCTGAGGACCCCACCTCCGAAGCGCCGAGTGTCCCGCGCTCGGTGACCAGGCAGAAATGAAGAACTGAGAATTTCTGAGTAAGCTTTTAAAAAGTCCCAAACTGACTCAAGCCCACAGCCCGGAGATGCTTTAAAGGCTTCAGCTGCTCTAGGCAAACTGGCCACCTTCCTTCTCCAAGTCTGTCTGCGGTGCTCGAGCTGAGGTACCCCAAACCAGCATGACTGAAAATATTCCTCTTTGTGAGCGTAACAAGCCCTTACTGGGTCGCTCTCAAGTACCCAAGGAATTTGCAGGAGTCACTTCCCAAGTTTCATGGATGAGGGAGTTGATGTTTACTTTGATCGGAGTTTGTAAACTCCCCGACCAAAATTTCCTGAGTGGAGAAATGGTGCTTGCTCTCGCCCAGCATCTCCTTTTTCATTCTGCTCCTGAAGCCAGGCTCTGACAAATGACAGCTCCCCTACCACGGAGCACCCTGAGCAAGCATTCCGCGGGCGTGATGCTGGCTTCTGGATTCCCTTTTCTGCCCCCTCCCCCAATTTCTTCATTACATAAAGCTGACAACTGCAGATTTGTCCTCTGCTGATTATACAGGCAGTTAAAGAGAAGAGTTCATGTCCATCCCAGCTTGTTTCACTTTGCTCCTTCCCCGCCAGCCCAACTTTCAGCTGCAGTAATCTGATACCACTTGGCAGAGGCTAAGAGAATGAGAATTTTTGGCACATTGGAAAGAGGCTTAATGTAAAGTCGGCTTGCTTCTTGCTTGCTTTTTTTTTTTTTTTCCTTTCCTTTTTTTTCTGAAACTCTCGTGGTTCTGCACAACTCTGGCAGTAGCTGCAGGACTCCTCACAAATGTTCCAGATGCAGCTGTGAGCAAAAGGATTAGCAATGCATTCTGCAAAGGGGATGCCTTAGGAGCTCTCATCTCCCTCTAAAAAGTACTAAAGACTGACATGGAACAAATAGAACAACTTTGTGCAAGCAGAAAGAAGAGCTTCAGCTTCCTCTTGGTGGACAAGAAGAAGAGCAATGGCTATCGAACCCTCGTGGGATTTTTGTGCATATTCCCTTTGGTGGCTTTGCTGGCTGTTGTGGGAGATCCAGCTGGAGCTGCAGTTCAGAAAAGTCAGGTAGGGAAAGGATCAAACTCTGAAAAGCTTGGAAGGGGAGTGGGGATATCAAGTGTGTGTGTGTGCTGTTTTTAGGCGACTGATAAACTCAGGAAGCAATCTAACCGATACGTATGTGACTGTGCTAAGGCAACCAGATGTATGTCTATTCAAGCCCCTTTTAGCAAAGGATCCTGAGAGGTTACGATGCATCTAAATAAAATCGGATTACTAGAGATGTGTACACAGCTTGCAGATGACCAACTGGTGCCTGCATAAAAGCTTTGTGTTTGCCCTCAGAACTTGAGCTCTCCTGAGCACCTCTGCTCTCCCAGCCCGGCGTGATGTGGCACACACATATTCTGGTTTCTGCAGCAGCTGAGATTCCTAGGAACTCCAGAGGCAGGGCTCATGGTGTAAGACAGAAACTGGGAGTTGATGCTGGACCTACAGAAACTATTAGCTACATTAACTCTCTGTCAAGGTCTATCCGTTAGTAAGATAAGCTGGGACAGACTGGGCTTCGGGTGGAGCTATAGCAGGACACTGGGACTCTCAGAAGCTGATGTTCACTTAATCTTCACTTTTAGCTTCATTTTAGCTTTCAATTTTAGAAAAAGAAACAATTTAAGAGCTTTTACCACTTCCTGCTGTTTGTGTTTATGATGACCCTGGCAGTAGCATCCCTCATTTGCATCACGTATTCAGGGCTCTTATTAACTTGGTTCTGAGCCACGGAGTTGTGTTGCTGTTTAGTTTGAGAGGGGAACTGCACGACTAGGAGAGAGAGAGGAAAGAATTACATTCATTACAGCTCAGTGAAGTGAATTAATGGAGGCCTGACTGCCTGGGGTGAACAATATAGACCAGGGATGCTGACCAGTGTCTGCCTTTATCTGTATATATTTTAGTGTCTGTTGAAATTGTTAGGGAAGGGCGTTGAAACATCTGTCCTTCTTGTGGTATCTCCCAAACTTTTTGAATACTTAAGACCTTAATCCACAGTCGAGTGGGCTTCCTCCTGGGAATTGCTGACCTCTTCTCCAGTTCTGAATATTCCCATAGTCTCGGCTCTTTGGCATCCAGACAGATGCTTTGATCCAAATTACACTGTAATTTTTAACTAGATCATTCCCGTTTCTGTCAGAACCCTAAACCTGAGCTACAGCATGTGTGTTGGGCATTGGTTCTGAGATGAAAAGCCTACTGTCTTTTTACACCCTATGCTGGTGTAATTTATAGCCCCGTGGCAGAGAAGGCAGAAGAAGCAGTGCCCATCACTCAGGCCCTGCAGCTGGTGGCTCGGTGCTATCACAAAGTGGAGATGGCAGCAGTTGGGCTGTGCATTATAGAGGCCAGAAAGCAAACGTGCTGTGTGTTCTGCTGGCTGTGCTAAGGAGCAGGGGGATCTATCACAAACAACTACCAAAGGGTGTTAATGTCTGACCTCATCCCCTTATCAAGACTCCTGAGTCAGCCTGCAGACAGAGCAGGAATTCCCAGTACCAGCAGTCCTGGGCTGGTGATGCCAGAACGAGCGTGCAGTCAGGCCCTGTGCTGCAAGGGATCATAGAGAAAGGAACAGAAGAACATAAGAAGGTAGGATTTGCCTAATTCTACCCTACTAGAAAGAGATGCAAAAAGGAGGATAATACCTTACTATCCCATAATTATGAGCTAATCTTCTCCAGGCTTCTCTTACAGCTCCAGCAGAACTGAGCACACTACGAAATACGGGTTCTTCAGACAGATCCCAGAGTAGAGCAAACTAGGTGACAAAGGTTAAAAGGGAGAAGTGACCCCGAGTGCTCATTCAAGAGCAAATTGGCACCGGAAGGCTCCCAGAAATGTGATCAAATAATGCCCTGCCAAAAGCTTTGAAGGTAAGATAGTTAACGTCTCTCTGTGTCATAGGTGACACTGTGTGGCCCTTGCGTGCCATACGTTCGCTCTGCTGAACCCAAACCGTGAGTCAGGCCCACGGCTGAGCTGACAGGCTAGAATAGAAGGCTGTCCTAGAAAAGAAAGAGGCTGAGATTAGAGCAAGCAGAAGCCAGTGCAGCACACAGACACGAGCAGAAGAAACTGGTTTCCTGTTGGGATAGAGTCCCTCAGCCTTTCCCCAGTCATGACTAGCTGCAGTCATGGAGCGATTTGAGCAGTGTCTGGCAGCTGCAGCTTCTGGCTTCTCGTCCTTCCTTGCCGTTGGCTTGCTGTAGGCCAGGGATCTGCTGTTTTGCCTCTCCAAGCCTCAGCTGTTCCACGCGTAAAATGCAGACTTCTGTCGGATGTGCTGTGAGGTCGGACAAACTCAGACTGGTGCAGCTTTTGTAATGTTGCCACTGTACGGACTGCGTAGCGTTGGTCTCGGTGCCTCTGGAGTAAAGATGACCCAAAGACATTCGGTATCTTCCTCCTGAAAGGGGAGGCAGAGCAGGTGGACTTCCAGAGCTCTCTGCTGGTCCCATGCCTTTACCTCTGCTACTGTAGGTAGAGGCAGGCGTGCCACCGAATGTGATGTCTTTTACTGTGCGGTGGCTTTAAACGCACTCCAGGGTTTCCAGGGCTCCAATTTACTTTGAAAGCATTTCAGATCCACAGTCCAGCTTTATAAAGAGCTCTCGCACAAAGGGTTGCCTGTTCGACTCATTTATCCAGTGCTTCATTTCTTCTGTGGTTAGGCTGGAGAGCAACAGCAAAGTGAAAAGGAAACGAGAACTTTTCAGGAAGAGCTGCAGCTCTGCTGGGGCCAGGAGCTTTCTGAGGCCTCGTTTCTGTTCCATCTGTGCTGCTCTCCAGGAGAGAGGAGCAGCTGCAGTGCCCTGTCCTGGAGTTATGCAACAGCTCAGGGGAGCCTACAGCACCGATCCTCTGGGAGCTAGCACCGAGGGATGCTGCTCCCTTCTTTCACCTGAGCGATGCCCCAGGAATTCGTAGCATAGCCCCTCTTTTGCTCTGTCCTGGTCTTGTTCAGCGTGCTCAGAGCAGGCGTGCTCTGCCAAGCACTGAGCAGCCGATGTGCCAGTCCCTTCTCCTGGACAAGGGAGGGCTGCCCGCGCTCCCCAGCCAGCACGTGCCCCACACCCGGTAGGTTTTCTTTTACGCTGTTCTATCCTGCAGTCTCTCCCATCTCCTTCAACCTCCTGTTTTGTCTTTTAAGGAAGATGCCACATCGCCTGGTCTTCGTGGAGCGAGCGCCTCTGCTTTGCACAGCTCACCTTTCCCACCTCGGCCTCCAGCACGGAGAAAGCGATACACGATCACGCCGGGGCACTTGAAGTGGGACCACTTCAACCTGACCTACAAGTATGGACTTGCATCAGCCCCAGAGTTGGCTCTTTCTAAGTGACCATGGGCTCTGAGTTTTTTTTTCTGCTGTGGGCATGATATTAACCGTACGAATATTGCTAATCCATTTGTCAGTGAGTGATAGCTGCTAACGGCACTCTAAAGCAGGAAGTTTTTCTACCACCTCTCACCTCGGCTGCGCGCTGTCTGGAGCATCCCCACTGCGCTAGAAGCAAGTAGCACATGTGGCAGCAAGCTGAGACTAACAGTAAAACTGTTTGGGGGCAAATTGAGGCTTCCCAGAGCTAGGGCTGCCCGCAGAAGGTAGGGAATTGAACACTGGCTCTGTCGTGCTGTTATTTTTAGAAGAACTCCATCTGAACCTAAGTCATCACTGAGGGAAATTGCTGTTGAAAGGTTCTGTGATTTCAGGAGGACGGAGCTCCGTTAGTGTTGAGTGCTTTTAGGAATCACTTTCTCCCTGTTGTCTTCGGGAAAGCACACCAACTCTCAGGTTACTAACAAACAAAAAAAAACCCTTGGCAATTCTAGGGTGAGTGAATATTAACCCCAATATTTTCAGACTTTTCTGCCAGAGAAAGTGGCTGTTCAGCATAGCGGTGGAGCTGTGTGTATGTGCAGTGCTGGTACTGCCAACAAGCAGGCTGTTATTCGGAGCCAAACGTAATGGACTCCTATGGATTTTCGCATTGAACTTTCACGTTGCTGTCTGGCTGTACTGCTAGCGTTAGTTTTGTTAAATCCTGCTTGGTGCTTAGCCTCAGGGCAGGCACGCTTCCTGAATTCAGCAGTGGCTGAACAGCCCCTGAAACTGCGGTGAGCTGTGGTGGCAGCATCCTGGACAGATGCTTTTTCTCTCTGGGCAAATATCTATGGCATTGGTGAATGTTTTCAGGAGAGTTAGGATGAGTTCAGACAGAGCAAGGTTTGGGGAATCCCCTTGGAAGCAATTTCATAAGACGAGCACTGGCAGGTGGAATCGGGCTGTCCTGGTAAGCTCAGGCTGGCAGGAGTCCTGGAAGTGTGACTGGAGAGGCCTGCTGATCCCTGCTGGCTGACAGAGCTGCACATCTTCTGGGAAACAGTGGAGCCAAATCATTTTTTTCCCAACGTCTAATGTGCTAACAAAGGCCTTTTTAATGAGGCTGCTGACTCCAGCCTCTCCTTTAAAGTACAGAGCAAGCCCCAAACAGAGCCCTTGAGGGAGCCGCCATCCCCAGCAGGTAGGCAGCAGGGCTGGGCTGGCAGGTCACGTCGGGCTCTTGAAAGCATCCCAATTGCTACACGCAGGCAATTTGCTGAATGCAGATCTGCTTTTGGGGTAAGGTAAGTTTTTAGGAGCCTTCTATACCTTACCGTGGTACAGACAGGGGTTCTGCCATCCTTCACTAGAGATTTTCTTACAGATCAGCTGTGTCTGTACCTGCAGCCTAAGCGAAAGCCTTAGTTTCTCTCCCAAATGATGAGATTTTTTCAAAGGAAATGTCTTGTTTTGCTATCAAACCTTTGGAGCCCTCTTTCAAAAGTGCCGCCTGAGAGCATAGTAACTCAGCATGTGCGTGTACGTTGTAGCCGCAGCGATGGGAGGGAGTTACCTGCTGCTGGAAGGCAGTTGCTTTCTCTTCTAGCAGCGCTGCACCACAGACAGGTAGGCGTTAGGATAAAGTGGATTTCCGAGAGAACCTTGTCTAAAATATTCTTAATATCCAATCCAAGCTACTCCTGTTTTGAACCTGTTAGAGTGCATGGAAAGTCTTGGTTGTCTGATACAGCCCTGAGAGCCTTTGTCTCATGTGTGGGGAGGGAGCAGCATTTTCCTGAGGTTGTTGTGTGTCCCTACAGAATCCTGTCCTTCCCGAGAAACCTCATAAATGCCAGGGACACACGCAAGGGGCTAGCAGCTGCATTCCGGATGTGGAGCGAAGTTTCGCCATTCAGCTTCAAAGAAGTCCCACGCCACGTAGATAGTGACCTGAAAATAGGTGAGCTGCACAGCCGCCTGCGCTGCCAGGAGGCTGTTGTGTGTGCCGTCTGTCTGTCTGCTGCTCTCTCCTCTCCTTCCTGTCCTTCTGCCCCTACCACCACGCACAAGTCACCTCCTGACTTTCTCAGGCCTAGAAGAATGTTAGCGCTGAGCTCTTACTTGCTCCGTCTCAAACCCAGCTGTACGTTCTCCCTGGGATTTATGGCCTGTGCACACTAATTATTTCTTGTGCAGATGGCAGCAATATTGAAATAATGAGCAGAGTTTCCAGTGTTTCGCAATAAGCAGTTCAGTCTGCTGTTGCATGAGGCTACTTCCAAGCACATGATAAGCCTTCCCAGGGGCCTGTCCTGCTACCACTTGTGAGCTCCAGGTGGCCCCGTTCCAGTGGACGCAGGGTGCATTGTGAAGCTGTTGTGGTGCTAGCAAAAAGTCAGCAAGCAGCTGCAACTGTAAGGCTGTTTGTTCGTTTGCGTGTAAAATTCAATGATTACGTCCTGGGGTTATCATCTCACTGTCCTGTGTCCTGGGGTTAGTGTCACACTGTCGAACTTCACTCAGAAAAAACCCTGAAGTTTCCTTGTGATGTTGCAAAAAGCATTCAGCATTCCTTTCTGAAATATAGATTCCTTTGTGTGCACTGGGGACAGCTCTAAATCCAAGGTCATCACTGGGCTGAGCCTAGTTTGCCTCACAGCCCTTGTTCCTGACAGTTGCTTTGCATTTATTTTTCCTGTTGTGTCTGTAGGTTGCAAAAAAACCATGTGGGATAGAGCAATAGATTTCTTAGTAAACCACAAGTTTACATGCCTCTGTCCTGGACGGGCTTATCCCGCTAGATACACTAAATCTGTTTCCTTTTTCATAGGCTTCTACTCCATCAATCACACGGACTGTCTGGAGTCTCTCATTCACCACTGCTTCGACGGAACAACGGGGGAACTTGCCCATGCCTTCTTCCCACCCAACGGAGAAATCCATTTTGATGACCACGAATACTGGATATTGGGAAATACCCGGTTCAGCTGGAAAAAAGGTAATACGTGTCTGAGGGAGGACATCGATGATGCCTGTAAGATTTAGACCTTAGTCCTGAGTGCCAGTTCTGCCAGATTCTCTACCATAGCAGCCTAATTCCATTCTTTTATTGCAGATAGTTCAGTAGTTGATTTGCGTACAGTTCAGCCACCTCTGTACAACTTCTCACTTCAGAAGGCGAATGTGAGGCTAGCAGTACTTGTTCCCAATTACTGCATCTCTGCCCAAAGCTGAGCTAGCTCAGGTATTGGCTCAAAGGATGGAAAAAAGTAGAATAAAATTATTGTTCTTCCAAGTCACGTCAGTGAGATTTAGCAGAAGTCTTTAAGAGCCAAAAAAATCCACTGACTAAGGATTCCTATTTAATATGCTGATAAGTTAAGCACATGTGCAAGCTACCCCCTTCAGATGCTTTCTTCCCATAAACAGTTGGATTCAACACAGGAATTGTGCGATACTGCCGTGGCCTGTAATTATGCAAGATACCAGGATAGGTGTCAGTAATAATAGCACCTCTTTTGAGTCATCCTTCAGGTAAAATCCATCCCTGCTGGAAGCGGGCTTCAAGGTGCTACTGAGAAGCCTCAGTTCAGCCCCACAAGCAGAAGTCAGCTGGAGGCTTTTTCAGGCTGGAGTATTGCAGCTAGCAACCTCACCCCCAGGCAGTCAGTTCCAGTCACAGCTCAGGGCTGCAGGAACAAAGCAGCAGAAAGCTGCCAGGAGGTTGTGAATATTACAGGGCACTTGCCCCCATTTCAAACATTGCTCTTCCAGAGCAGTCTTCCTATAGTCTGGCAAGAACCGCTGATAAAATTAGAAGTGTGTGTAAGTAATTGGCTTGACAGTTTGCACCCAAGCAGCTACAGAGAAGGTAAAATGGGCAACCTTTCATAAGACCACACCTTCTAAGTGCTAAAGTATTTCCTCTGGTTTTACACCAGGATTAGCAAATGTACTTCACCACAGTCAGCTTTTTTTTCCATTTCTCTTCCAGGTGTTTGGCTTACAGATCTGGTACACGTAGCAGCTCATGAGATAGGCCATGCCTTAGGACTCATGCACTCCCTGAACCCCAATGCCCTCATGCACATCAATGCCACTTTGACTGGGAAAAAGACCATCTCTCAAGATGAAGTCTGGGGAATTCAGAGGCTTTACGGTAAGGAAGGCAGGGTTGTGCTTGGGATTTGGCTGGACTAGGCTATAAACCAGGGAGCATTACCCAGGAGGAATTGTATTCCTTTTTTATTTAAAGTGGAACTAAAAGGAGGTAGCGTTGTCTGTTTCTGGCACTGATAGTTCCACATGCCAAAGACAGGAGGCCAGCCACAAAGAATAGATTACTGTGTGGTATCTGGCAGGCTTCATGCTCCCACCTCCCCCCGTGGCGGGTCTGAAAGCTACTTGACTGACCCCCTCAAACCTTACATCCTCAGCCTGTGCTGAGCGGCTCCAGCACAGGCACTGCGGTGTTCCCTTATGCCTAGATTATTGTGCTGCAGCCCAGCACCACCTCTGGGCACGTACTCTGAGCCTTACTTTTGTACCGTGCTTCACCCAAGCCAAAAGGCTAATTTTAGCCATAGAGAGTCCCGACAATGCGTTTGTACATTTGCTAACATGAAGGGAAGGGAAAAGCTCGCATGCAAAGGAAGGGGGAAGGCAAACAGCTGTTAATTACTCTTTCAGCTGGATTGGGCTGTGTTACCAGAACATGACAGAGCTCTCTGCAATCCAGACAGGCTGTGGCAAGATGCTCTGGAGTTCCAGCACATTTGCCTGCCACTCTTCAAATGCTACTCTGTTTTTATCACTGATAGTATTGCGCTAAAGTAGCACAATGTCTAGCCCCCGTTCTTCTAGTAAAGGCATCCTGCTCTTATTTATTTTACTCCCATTTTAGATCCCTTCCCCTCTCAGCACTATCGTTAACATTGAGCAATCTGATTTGGGTGAAATGTCAATTTGTTTCTTAGAGGGAACAGTCTGTCCCCCCAGTCGCTCTAATGCCTTGTCTCTTTCTGTTTCAGGATGCAGAGACAGATTATTTATGTGCCCATCATGGGCACGAAAAGGTTTCTGTGAGACACGCAGGAAATTGATGAAAAAGCACTGTCCTTCCACCTGTGACTTCTGCTACGGTACCGTAACTTTTCTTCTGGGGTTTTGTGGGGGGTTGCAGAGGGAGGAGGTAAAGCTTAGCAGCCCTTGCTGCAGGGGTAGGCAAGATCTTTACACTGGAGACCAGAGGATGCAAGTGACTAGCCCCACCCAGCTCTAATGAGAAGCGTAGCAGAGATGCCGTCCTGTGCATCTGAGCCAAATCAAGGCTTGGAAATAGGACTCAGCTTTTATGTTTAAATATTTGTGGACGAGACCATTAAACTGTCCCGTTGTTCCCTAGTTTAACTGAACCAATGCTAGGGAGTTTCTGAACACACAAGTGCTCCACGTGCCTCAGACTGCTTCCCTTTTGGACCCAACTGAGGCAGTGAGCTGCTGATGTGTTAAATTCAGAGCTAAGAGATGCAGTACAGTACCCGATGCAGTGATGGGACAAAGACAAGACAAATGAAATCTCGAGCACAGCTGGACTTGAGCTGCTCCGCAGAAAAGGAGATAAAGTATGTTAATCACCTTATCTAGTCTCTCAGTTTTATGAATTCAGACAAGGGACTCATGCAGGATCACATCAACTTACTGCAGCTGTGGAGCTGAGTTTTAGATAAAAACCTGCTGCCCTTTAGGAGATGCACCATATAATTAGTATCTCACCAGTACAGAGGTGTTTTTTAGACCAGATTAATGCAAAAATGTGGTCAGATCGCTACAAACCCAAATATTCTAGGGGATCGTTCATAAACAGAACTTCTATTTTTCCATGTATATGAAATGAATGTGTTGCTTTTTATCCATCTCTATCAGTTTACATGCCATAAGCTAGTTATCTCTGCATATGAACAAGGTTAAACGTCCAGCCAAGAACTGTTCAGTGGGAGGCATTTTTAATAAATACTTTTAAGATTCCTTAGGTGATAACATAATGCTGTGAAAGTGTTTGGGGATGACTGAAGCTTGGTAATGAGACATGCTAACGTTCGTCATTTCTTTCTCGCAAATTCGGTGGACAGAATTCCCCTTTCCAACGGTTCCTCCTACTCTGCCCCCACCAAGGACAAAAACCAAGACTGTTTCCGAAGGCAGGAACGTCACCTTCCGCTGTGGACAGAAGATCATTCATAAAAAAGGCAAAGTTTAGTAAGTGCTGTCATTTATTTCAGTCCCTTAGGACACTTTGCAGCATACGTACCAAAAGGGAGGAAGAGTGAGGGCATATGACAAAACATTGTTCATAAGAGTGCCATTTATCTTCTGCAGCATGTGACTGTCTTTCAATTGGCACTCTGAGTAGAAAGAGGGGTGGCTCATTAACTGTGAGAAGGGAATGTGCAAATACTGTTTATAACATTATGAAGTATTATTTTTGGATATTTTATTTGGATAATTGTTACCACCAAGTCAAAGTCACAGGCCTGTATTCTGCAAAAACCCTGTCTTAAACGTTTATCCATTCACTAGCTTTCTAACTCTTACTAATGTAGAAGCATGTTATTTCTAGATGTTTCTTACTTCTAGATGTATCTAAAGCTGAGAGAAATATGCCTAAGTCCATGCGTTAGTTTAGACTCAGAACCCAATTTCCCATTCACTTTCAATAGGATTCAAACTCGTAGATTACTCAGGATAACGCACTGTTAAAACTGCCATCATCTACCTGAAAGAGACAGTGAAACTTAACGTCATTTTTGTTCAAGTCCCAGCTGTGCTGCAATGCACTTATTTGAACAAAACTTAACCAGCTGAGAGGACCGCTAACACATATTTTGTATTGTACTTGATATTTTATAGTTTAATTTCTATTTTTTTCTTATGACAGCTGGTATAAAGATAAGGAGCTTCTGGAATACTCATATCCAGGTTACTTATCCTTAAATGAGGATCACATGAGCATCATTGCAAATGCAATTAATGAAGGAACTTACACTTGTATAGTAAAGAAAAAAGAAAGAATCTTGACCACATATTCCTGGAGGATCAGACTGAGACACTAACGAAGGCTCTGGAATAAGAACTTCAATTACTGCTAGTTCTGTTTCAAATTCAGAATGGTTCTGTAGCATTTTGTATTTAATCTCCAGTAGTGCAAATGAACTTCTAAATCAGCCGCTTCCATACCTTGGGCAAGAAAGACTCTGGGACTTGATTACTGGAAGACAAAACTTTTCCAAGTTAGTTTTAATGGTAAATAATCCATCGAGCACATGCTGTTCAGAGAATTAAAAAATTAAAGAAAAAAATCAAGTGTAAGATTTTGCAGTTAACCTGGATCACTGCAGACTGCTGAAAAACAAGACCATAACCCTTCACCAAACACGTGGACGAACTTTGATGGCTCAGCTGTGTTGCAACGGAATCAGAGGTATTGTGGAAGGAAAATGACCAGTTATACTCTGTAAGTGTTTTGCTATCGTTTTCTTAGATCCTGGTACATAGTACTAGAAGCACATGTTAAAAAAAAAAACAACTAATAATTCTTTTTCTTTTAAACAACCCCTTTCTAATTACTCTATTCCACGTTTCAACACATTCAGTTCAGGTATCCGCAGAACATCTTTCCCCACAACCACTTTCCTGTGCTTTGTATTTATTACCTGTGTAACCTTAGCCCATATACTGTTTACTTTCATCTGCAGCTCCTCATAACTTGTCCTTTAGGTGTCTGGTCAATAAACTTCTCAACTCCTTCACCAGAGGTAAGATAACTTCCATTACTGTCACCCCCAGTCACTAAGAGATGAGGTGAATGTGCACAGCCATAGAAAAATAGCATTAGCTTGCTCGGCAAAGCCCAGTACACTCCAATGTCTGTATTAGCGAAGGATTCGTTTGCACAGTTAACAATCCCTGACAGTCCTTACGTTTAATAAGTACACGAAAGAAAGATCCTTGTCCAGTATTAAAGCAGCCTACATTGTTTTTTGCTTAGGTTCATCCATTTTTAGTTGTCCTCTTAACCTCTTCAAAGAAGTTTCTTCCTACTTTGAAGCACCACCAAAACTGCAAAGCATCTCATGTATTGCATTATAGGTCAGCAGTCTAGGAAGCTCTCTGTATTATGACAGCAAAAGTGCAAGGGAAAAGTAAGAAACTAAATCAGAATGATTTGTCTGGTACAATTGCAATGACAGTCATTTTACTGGCAGACATTTAGCACGAACTCTGCACATCTTCGTTTAACAGACCGGAGCAACACCACGTGGAGCTGAGCATCTCCTCTCAAGGCAGCTCTGTCTTCAGGATTTGGAGAAGAGAAATGAGAGCAACGAGCTGATCGTCACAGCCTTCAATACCTATCACAAGAGGATGTCAACGCTTCAGCTGCACGGATGCTTAATCCTAGGGCAGATCTGAAGCCCTTCAGCTCACAGCTTAACACTTTCTAAAACATCGTTTATTATTAACGAGTTTCGTGCAATTTCTCCGACTGCTGTTTACGTACATGGCAGTAACCTACCCCTACCTCCGCAGTGCTCTCCAGTTGATGCTCCTGGCAGGCAGTGTCCATGACAGAGTTTGGGGAATAAGGGAATGCCCAGGCAAAACTGGAGGCAGCTGCAGGGTAAGTGCTGCTAGCTACGGACCTGCTCTGCCACCGCCATCCTGTAAGGCGTTAGCCACCTTCAAATACTGGCTGTGGACCTGAAGGCCACTGGAAAAAGAAACCAATGAAACAAGTTGCACGTTTAAGACACCAGGCCACTACCCAGCTCTGTCACTCCTCCAGGATGCCACTGACACAAACCTTCCAGTGCGCATAGCTGTTCTGGCTACAGTTTCAAGGCTAGCTTGTCACCCCACACACTGTTCAAGGAACTCAGAAAAAAATTAAATTTTCTGTAAAGAAGCCAACAGCAACAACGACAAATTATGCTCTCTCTGTTGCCTGCACAGGAACACTGCATGACAGCTTCCATTTCTGAAACATAGATTTGCTGGGACAGAAAACACTTCATAGACTGGGTGATCTCTTCAAGGTAAGCAACAAAACTCACTTCCTCTTGGATTACAATCTGATTTTATAAAAATAAAAACTGAAATAAACCAACAACAAAATACGTACCTAAACTACAACAATCCTGTGATTCCACCGCACACTCGTGCACTGAAATCATTTGGAAAAATGGAAGTTCATCTTTGCAGATTTTCCATGGTTGGTTGAAATCAATCATTTAAAAAGACATGATTTCAAACTAATTGAATACTACAGTACTGTTCCTGGTAAAATAGACCTGAAAATATTTTCTCTCTTTACTTGCCTTTGCATAATTTATGTATGATTAAAAGCAAACAACAACTGTCAGTGTCAAAAATCCAGATCTGTTAGCCCATGTTGGAAAGAAGAATGCCTTCCAGCCACATCTGACACACCTGTTTAAGTAGTTACAGATCAGTAATCATTGCGGGTAAAGCACCGTTAGCATTTCAGGATTTCTGTCCCCTTTCACTGCTCACGTATTTAATGAGTAAATAAGCTTTGGATTCGGTTTTACCATCACGGTTACCTTATAGTATAAATATAAAATAAACTTCAAAAATGCATGGGTGCACGGGACAGTTAAGCTCAGAATCATACCAGGCAAGCACTGGGTGCCAAAATAGACATTTGAGCCAAAATAGGAGTTGCAGTACAGTAACTGAGGGAGAACGGGTATTTCCCTGCTACAAAAAAAAAAAAAGAACAAAAGAATTACACATCTCTCTCATAACCATATTGCATTTCCATTGTAATCCAGCATGAGGTTTTTGTTGTACTAAAAATATCCCAACCGAGATGAATAACCCTTTGTGTCAGGAAATCACCTCTTCCAGCGCTGCCTGCAACGATGTCAAGGAAGCTAAGAGGAAATAATGTCACCAAGTGCAAGATGCACAGCACAGCCTGAAACACAAGGTATTCAGTCATGGTTTAAGCCTTCACAGCACAGCACAGGCCATGGCAAAATAGCTCTCCCTGTCTGCAGGCTGTACAGATGTAGCAAAGAAACTGCTTTCAGTGGGTTCCTGATCACCACTCCTACCCCGCATAGACAAGTCTTGCTAAAATCATGCATCGTTAACAAACCAGTGGAAAACCTTTTTCTCCTTAGTACTAGGCAATCAGTGAAGAGACAACAGTTCTTCATTTAGCCACAGAAAAAATGGTTTTGTAAATTTACTACAATTTTAGTAATCCAAATTTTTAAGGTCCAAAGCCTTCATCCCGTAAAAAAAACGAACAATCAAACAGACAAACCAAAAGAAAACCAAAACCTCTGAAAATACACTGGAATGTTCATCACTTGAGCCTATTAACTGGACCGTTGCCCAGTTCTGACTGCACGAATACTCCAGTATTTTCCAAATCTTCCTGTCCCAGAAAAGGATGACAGCATTATAAATTACAGACTCAGAAGGCTGTGAGCTTCCAACATAATTCCTCTGGACATTTCCCTTATGAGAAAGGACTGGAATATGGCATTATTCAATCAGCAAAACGAAAAGTTATTCTTTCTATGAAAAAAGGACATATTTAAAAGAACTTTATAGAAAATAAAGTTTCAAGTCTCCATATTAAATCTTTTTGATTTATAAAACAATATAGTACTTCTTTTGCACCAGTGCCATCATAAATACATGTATACAACACATCGAACAGTGGTCAGCCCAGCAGTGCACTCCAAAATGTCAACGCGTATCGAGCCCAGCCCGGCCCAGCCCTCTCCAAGCTACACAACAGGAGAGATGATGCATAAGCATTATGATTTCTTGCCCAAACAACTGCACTCGGACACATAAAGCTTACTTTAAAAAAAAGAAAAGTTGTTTTCCTGGGCTGATCATATACTGCAATAATGTCAGCACAGACTGGGGGAGGGAGAGGATTAAAAAAAATAAAATCCACTGTAGAAGACTTAATGCCACTAATAACCAAGTTTGCTGCATGTGAAGAAATGAAATCCTTCACACTGATGAACAATTAAAAATGTATTTTAATTCTACAAATTTACAAGGGGAAAAAAAAAAAAAAGGAAGAAAAAAAACCAGAAACTGTTCCAGGATTGTACTTCAAGTTTTCCTTTGTCAAATTCTGTAATGATCCTTGGCTTGTCACGTTAATTCCAGTCCTCTAGTGGAATGCAGCACTTATACTCCACACCCAGGCAAGAGCCTTTGAAACTGTGATGACATTCCCCCTGCGAAAAACATCTGCTCTCCCTGACGGGAAGAACAGAACCAGGGCACTTAGAAATCCACTCACATGAATGGTTCTCTTTTTTTCCCCTTCTTTCTGAGTTTAAAACTTGAGGCTGAAACCAGGTCCTGCAGCAGATGCTCCTTGATTTGTGGTGGTCAGATGAAAACCTGTGTCTTTCAGATCATCATCACCCTGTAAAAAACACACACGATATCAGTAAGTGTCTGCACGTGCATTCATCTCTCCAACACAAAAATCAAACTTTTTAAAAAATTTTAATCTAAATAAAAAATTGAAGTATCTTTAAGAGAAGAGCAATAAATATTTGACTATGTATTGACATGATGATTCTGTGAATCCAACAGAAATTGGATTTGAAAAGGAACAGAGCAAAAGCTGGGCTTTCATGCTGTCCTCGTCAGGCAAGTACAGGTGAGTCTAAGAGTTCCAGGCCCTGAAAAGCCAATGGAACACAGTCCTCATGCACTTTTCCCACATCAGGATGAGGACATCTGTCAGCCCATGGCAGGAAGGACAGCAGAAAATGCCAGCTGCTGATGTGCTGTGCTTACCAACTGGCTGTATCCAAGGCCTCCCTCAGGCGGCCGGGGGCTAGTGCCACGTTTCACCCTTTGCTGTTCGCTTTTTGCTGGCCAGGTTGGAAACATGGAGGGGTCAATAGGAAGGGGAGTCTCTCGGAAATACTCGTGCTTCAAACCATCTTCAGCAGTGATTCTTCTGGCTGGATAGTACGTCAAAAAACTGAAAAGGATTTAAAAAGACAATGAAGTAGGGAAGAAGGGAGTCAGGCAGAAAGAAGAAACACTTAAGCCCCAAAAGTCTAAATTCTTCAGAAATGCATTTTAGAATTTTCCACTTTCTAACAAAGAATTCTGTTAACGAGCGTGATTCCTTACAAATGGACTAACACAGAAAGCTAATTTTAAAAGCATGCTTCCCACAGGAACCTGTAATTAATGGAACTCCATACCAAAAGGAGCCTTTGCTAGGGATCTGTTTAGATGAGTGTATATCATTGAGACACCGCGCTACTGCGGGTAGTCAGACACAGCTCAAAAGGGATCCAAGATGGTTCAATTGAAATATTTACAAGGCTTCTTTGCTTTTTAGAGAAGACAACTGAGATTATATAGATACACCACATAACTGTACAGCTCGTGGTTGACTATTTTAAACATTTCACAGTGCAGAAACGTGTGTTACTGTACTGTTCGTCCTACCAGCCTTTGGCCCTGACTATCCAAAATCTGTACATGGAATGGGTTCCACTGCCTTCTGTACACTTTTTTTTCTTCCTTTTTTCAATTGTAATTTAACAAGATCCACCAGCAGACTGCAAAGAAGACTCCACAAGCTGACTCACCACAAAATTAAAAATAACATTAATCAGCTAAAACTACTACTAAAACATTTTCCTGTTCTTCTAGGACATAGGTGTCCAAGAATAATCTTGGACTGAGGTTTAACAGCAGGTGTTAAAGAGCATGGTATGCTGAACAAAGCTATTGTGAGTGAGGAATAGCACTGAAAGAATGTCACAGACCCTTCAGCATGTTTTGACAAGATGTTAAATCTAATAAAGACATACCACACTTCACTACAAGTCATTTTCCACAACTACCGTACAAGTGAAAACATTTTCCCAAGGATACTCTAGAAGCTAGCACTTACTTGTTCATCAGATCAAAGCCCTGATCAGAGAGGAGTGCTCCAAATCTCTTGCGCAGATTGTTATAGGGATATTCTGTGAACGTCATCTTCTTTACTGCTGGCAGCTCGTTGTAACCAGGCCAAATTTTTTCGCTTGGAGTACCCAGATCCTACAGATTAAAATGTCTTCTTAATAAACTCATTGTAGAGTGCAACCCTTCTGCTTATTCATCATGCAGTTACAGGAGTTGATAAATATCCAGAGAAAACAGATAAAATACAAAACATAACGTAACCCTAGCCTAGAATTGGTACTGTAAAACAAAAAAACAAAGCAGTGAGCCTTTTATTAAGGCCGAATCTTTGTCAAAGAGCTACAAGCACTTTCATTTTCCTACTGCTCTACTATAGCTGCCTCTATAACCAGTCAGTTAGAATCCAGAGGTGTTAAAAGCGTTACCTTAAAGACTTTGTTAATCTGGTCGATTTCTGACTTCCCTGGAAACAATGGTTTCTGAGTTAACAACTCTCCAAATATGCACCCTACAGACCACATGTCTATCGCTGTTGAATATTCCTAAAAAAAAAGGAAAGAAGGTACCTTATAAAATCAGTAAGATAAAAAAAAAAAAAAAAAAAAAGAAAAGAAGAATCTGCTCTGACCAGAACATGTACAGTCATCCCAATACCCAAGACATGGGCCTCAACTGTATTTATTCAAAAGTCAAAGTCGCTGTGAATTCAGAGTAATACCCATAAATACAAAAATACACCAAGATGAAGCGTGAAAGTTGCCACAATGCTTCACTCAAACAGCATTACAGCTAGCAAAGTGTTCTAAAGTTGCCCAGTGTTTCACAGAGGTCCTTACCCCTTATGTTCCCACAACAGCAATCTCAGGTTATGGGCACAAAGCTTGATCTCCATGATATATCTTCTCTCTTAAATGTAGCTTTTTCTCCTTTCACAAAAACGTCTTTGACAGATAGCATAGGGCTTCTTCTACTTTTGCACCCATATTTTTTGGTGACAGTGCAGTATTTTTATTCTGGTGTGGTAGATAACAGGTAGGGAACATTGCCAGAATGTTGCCAGTATCTTGTTCTGCTCTTGGGTGTCACAGATTTTAGACCAAGACAAAGAAATCCAGCTGCCTAGCATTGCAGTGGCAGTTCCCACCAATCCATAGAAGTCCAGCAGCACTACCACATCAGCAATATAATGGAGACCAGCTCAATCTGTCACCCACCCATCCTCTGTGGAAAGCGGAACCTTTTTAGCTTTGTTAATGGGAAAGATAAAATTGAAGTTTCAGAATTTCCACTTCTAACTAAGTCAATATAAAGAATCGAGCATACTTATACTTTGTTCATGAATTATAAAATAAAGTTAGTCTGAAAAGTTATTCCTCTAGCTCCCAGAAGAATAAAGAGACACAAACCTTGGCTCCAAGCAGCAGCTCTGGAGCCCTGTACCAAAGCGTCACAACCACTGGTGTGTAAGGCTTCAGTGGAGATCCGTATTCTCGGGCTAGTCCAAAATCTCCAACCTGAATGAAAAGAGAACCCCACAGAGAAGTCATTTTCCACCCGAGGAAAGAGTTTTTGTTACATTAAAACATTCTGTCCAGCTCTTAACATAGTGACAATGCAGTGTAATTCTGCAATACGAGATTTTCTGTAAGTGTGGATACATTTCATGAAATTCTTACTTTTAAAATGCCTGAATGACTGAGCAACAGGTTGGAAGTTTTCAGGTCTCGATGAAGTATCCAGTTGTCGTGAAGATGCTTGACTCCTCGCAGTAATTGAATCATCAAGGTTTTCACTTCACCTGAAGGGAAAAGAAGCCAAATACATTTAAAAGACGCAATCTGTCTTTTTTTTGTTTGTTTGTTTGCTTGGAGAAAAGGGGGAGGAGGGGAAGGGATGTTGAGTTAAAAGCACACCATCGATTGCACCATAAAAATGTGTCGTAGAACAAAAACAGTTAAACCCAAAAAGCTGCCAGTACAGCACAATGAACTTGAATAGCTGGAATGCATCCAAGTAATGCTCAGAAATTAATGCTTCTCAACAAAGTGGCCAAAAATAAAACCCAGTGTTCACTTCCAGTCTAGCACAGAGGAAACTCCCTCTTAATTTCAAATCTGAACTTCAGTTTCACCCTCAGCATGCGAACTGGATTCCATCAGCCAAACATCTCTATGAATACCAGCACTGCCAGCCTACCTTCCTATCTTATCTGCTGTCAGTGGAATCAGATTAGACAGAGAAAAAGCAGTGAAATCTCTATTCCAAAGAAGGCTCAGAGGACATT
The DNA here is from genome assembly GCF_013377495.2 of Cygnus atratus. NCBI lineage: Eukaryota > Metazoa > Chordata > Aves > Anseriformes > Anatidae > Cygnus > Cygnus atratus. The sequence continues at coordinate 2,498,649 of NC_066382.1, read as the reverse complement.
CCAAGGCAATATATGTCATCGTGCAAGCTAGCTCCCTGATGTCAGTACAGCCCAAAGACAATGGGGTTTTTAGAGGTCAGTCTTTCAATTCTGACTATTAAAGGAGACTCTGGCAAACACTACCTGGTAGAAATGGTTGTTTCATTGTTTCCATCAGGCTCTTGAGATCATGTTCTACATAGTTCATTACGATATATATTTTATCCATATTACTGCCTACAACGATTTCCTAAAACACAAAAACAAATGATCAAAACAAGCACACACTATTAAAAATAGCATGCAAAAATGAATTTTAGGAATTTACTTGGCAAGAGGACAAACACAGCCTGCCATTGGTAAAATCCACGGAAAACCTATATTAGATTCCCAAGACAACAGCTTATTTTTGCAAAATGGCAGATTTTGTATAGACAAAAACTATGTATTTAGTTTTACAGGTAGTACAAAACTGCTTATATTAACAAGCTCTGCTAGGAATGATAACATTTTTATGAGGCATGTTAAAAACCAAGAGGCAACATTTCAAGAACAAAAATCCTTTTGAAATAGAAGGTTTCTGGACTTACTCTGACAGTGACAATATTTAGATGCTGTGCTTTCAGAATAGTATTTATTTCTCTAAGAGATGTAATGGGGAAGCCTTCCTTTTCCTTCTCCATTTTCAGTCGCTTCAGCGCCACAATTTCATCTGCAAGAAAAACAGAATTATTAACTGCAGACTCCCCATCATATAGCCAATAAAATTCGTTTTAAGAGGTCCCCCAGTGTTCTTTTACTACTTCAATGCATTTGAATGAAAACTGTCACAGAGGACATTATATTGAACTTACGAACAGTCGGTCTGGCATTAGCAGTGTAAAAACAAAACAGACAAACAAAAAACTGCCAAATTTAAGGAAAAGTAAGAAAATACAGAATACAAATCCAAAATTTACTTCATGAATTTTAGCATATTCCAACGTAACTCATCCCAAAAGAGATTAAAAGGAAAAGCCTATTCAACTCTAAATCCTCAGAGTTTGGATGAGGTGATAGAAATGCCTCAAATACAGTTTATGTCTCTTTTAAGACCCAACTCAAAACATTACCAAAGTGAACAATTTAAATAAATCTGCTTTTGCATGATATTATAGAGAATAATGGCTATGTCAGCCTCTGAGCCAACGCCTCAAGACAGATAAGGAAAAGAAGAAGGAGCTGATGGCAGATATCCAGTAAATGAGTGAAGTCAGAGAAACCATGCCGGCTGTACACTCCCATTCCCCAAAAGGAGATCAAAAGGTCATATTATTCTAAAATAAACAGAGAAACTGAGACATCGAGAATTTTAACTGTCACCAAAATCACAGCTTGTCAGTTGGAACCTGAGAATAACAATAATTTCTAAACCTGCTCTAGAACACAATTATTTTCACAAGCTCTCTTCACCATCTGCCACTTCTATTGAAAATTGCAGATACTTAATTTACTGTGCTACAGCTCTCTTTGAAAATGACCAGCTTGCAAGACAGTAACATATCACTAGTGATGGCAACACTACAGGGAAAAAATAGAGATCAGAGCCAAAAGAACGGATTGTATCTTACATTATCTTTTTCCAGGGAAAAAGAAAAGCTACACTAATATCACAGTTTTTGTTAAAGCATTCAAGCAAATATTTCTTTCACTTGAGAAATCAGCATGGGAGAGGAACACAGAAATGACCTGATGGTTGACTCTTGCACCATCCATAGGAAATGCAATAATTTCCTCCAGACGCTTGCCATTACAAACCAGGTAAGAAAAGAGATTTTGAATTTTAAAAATATAAATCCACTTGTGTATGGAAATTTCTTTCTACAACAAAATACTGCAGTATATACTCATGGCACACAAAACAGTGCATTTGTGAATTCTCTCATCAGTCGCTGTGTTTAGCGTGACACCTGGTGGCACACTTATTTAAATTCAACCAACCAATCAATCTGTTAACTAGCTAAAGCAAATCACAAACCAGAAATAATTGCCTAATGGGCCAGAAACCGAAATCATATTAACTGATTTTAGCATCCAATAAAGAAATTACTTCTGAACTCAAATAGCTGCTAGCAAAACCCATACGTCAAAGTCCATGTCCTCTTAAAAGCATAGATTAGCCTCAAAAAAGGAAGAAGCATTTTAAACATTTTGTTTCTCAATGTAGATGCAGAACCATAATTTGCATATAACTGCAGCTCTAAATTTATATATGGGACACAAGTAGAAATTAGCTAAAAGAAAAATTACCTTTTTACAGCTTTCCCCTTTCTTAGGCAGGAAGACTGGTACAAAAGAATATCAGTTTTGTGCTTAAAATGCAATCTGCAAGGCAAGATACCCGAGCTGTATTTCTCACTCTACCACAGACTCCCCTTTCTGTACTCCGTGGTCAGTTATTGTGAAGGTTGCTTGAATTTATAAAGCTCCACTGGCAGTTGTGCAACAGAAGAGTCTACAGAAATGCAAAACACACTAGATGCAACTTGTGCGTAGTTCTTACGCATGACACTGATGATTCCGTATTTTCAAGAACAGGTAAATTAGCAAGCTTTCAACTTGCTAGTCCCAAAATTCATAGCAATCCCCACAGATGACAATAGCTGTCATGGCAACACAGATCTTGATTGAAATGTTCTTACATTAGATGATAATTATGACACAATGCTTAGCTAATACCATGAAGATAATAACTGGAGACCGCTTATACTAACCAGTCTTTTTGTCTTTTGCTCTGTACACCACACCATATGTTCCCTCTTCAATTCTGTTCAAACACTGAAATTCTTCCACACTACGACATCCCTGAGAAAAGAAAGAGGCAACATTTACTTCTGGAGTGTCTGCAGGAGCGTTGCGCTTGTTTGTTCTAAGAAGACATAAGTTAAACTTACGCAACTTCACAGAAATAGTTAAAATTTACCAAGAGAATTGAACAATATGGTTAGTAATAATCAAAGGTATTATACTTTTATCTATATGTAAAAGTCATCTCACTTGTGCTCCATGCATGTCTTTTACTCGTCAAGGCAGTAATATTCCACACAGAAACGCGTATTTTGTGATGTTGAGTCAGCAAGACATATTCTGCCCGTAAACTATTTCATGCATAAATGCTACTGCAAATGTTTATCACGTTAGTGAAGCAGCTCCTGAAATCTACTTGCGTATGCCATGCTCAAGCACCCTGTAAGAGATCCTCTACCTGAAGTGCGGGAAGGTACTTAGGAAGCTCTTGTTTCAGTTCAATGGGGGAAGAGGCTGGGGAGTCGGGAATATAGTCTCCTTCTGTCATCGCGTTGGACTGGGGGGTCCCCTCCCCTACTTCCTCTTCTTCCACTTCGCTTCCGGCTGAATCTCGATCAAACCTCGACTCTGTAACTTCAAAAGTCAGAATCAGTCGTGGAAAGAGGGGGTCATTTGGAACAATTAAGTTCAGCTTTAGACAAATAAGGGAAGAGAAACACTGATCACTATAAGACAGCAAAGGTATGCAAATTTTGTTGGTGGAATACTGAAGATCAACGAGAAGAAGCCAAATTTCTCCTGTTTGCAGAGAGATGATGCTTTCAAGCATTCCAGTTTATAGTCACGTACGTACAATTTCCTGAGTTAAACACGGCACATCAAAAAAATAAATCTTTAACAGAACACAAGAAAAAAAGTGACCAACTATCTCTCATTATGATTGCAAAGCTGTTTTGATGAGAGGCCAGGACAAGAGACCCAAAACGAAAAAGAAGGAAATTGTAGCTCATTAGACTAGGATCTGATTTCCTCTAAACCTAGACCTTGGTTCAGATTTCAAGGAATTTCTGATGCTGACACGAGAATGGCCTTAAAACGCAAAATACACAATGCCTTAGAATGATGGTAAAACTGCAACAACAAATAGATTTCAAATATTTTAAAATATTTTTAGAAATAGATTTAGCAGCAAAAGTTGAGACAACCATTTCTTTATGCATTCAGTATTTGCATTGTACCAACTGGGATGTGGTTTCCATTCTCCCGTTCCTCCTCTTCACTCATTTCTTCTTCGCTCACCTCTTCTGCAAGACAGAACCAAGTTCAACCGAATCAACTCGGCACTTCAGTAGTTGATTGCAATGCAGATCACTCTTGAAATGCTTTTCTAATTTATTGTGCCTTCTTTACTGTTGTCTAGTTCGTGACCTCATACTTGCTTTTCACTTGGAAAACAAATGCTTCCTCAAACTCAACAACTCAACATTAGTGGGGAGACTAATGAATGTTTGCTTAGTAATTCTGATGGATTTTAAAGAAAAATATCCAGATAGTTTTTTAAAGAAAAATATCCGGAGTGGGCTGCTGTGCTTTTTTCTGTATTAATTAAAGACAAGAATGGCTGTAAGACTTCTTTTACTAAACCTTTTTAATTTTTTTTTATGTTCATGTACTTGTACTGTAATGAAAAAAAAATCTGATATTTGCAACTGAAACAATTCAAAACCAACAGAGATATGTGTGTCTCACCACCCCCACGCAGACAGCAGAATTGTTCTCTACAGATTGTCTGTTACTGTCCAATACAAACTTATTTGAACTGTTAGCATTACACCATTTAGGAAGTCACAAATGGCTTTCAGTTTTCTTATCTGGCTTCTTAGACAAATAATTGGTATTACCTTTATATGAAACACTAAAATGTGACTTGTTCTTTTTTCTTTTTAGCTATTTTGACCTGTCAGGTCTTAGCCTATCCTAGACTAAGAGAAAAGGAAAATACCCAACTAAAATACAGGATGGGAAACAAAGAAAAGCTGTAACACACCACACTGGGACCTGCTTTACATTACTCACCGGCTGACTGCTCAGACACTTCTTCAGAATTGCTTCCTGTCTCCTCCTCCTCCTCCTCCTCTTCTCCCTCTTCCTCAGATCCTTCACTGCTAGACTCTTCCTCCTCTTCTTCTGAGCCTGATCCAGACTCCGCTGAGGAATAGTAAAACAGGGAACTAAGTAGATACACTATCTAATAACTGTGTTTCCTCAAACAGACAATTGTGTGATTAATTGTATCTACTACATTGCATTTGATTACCTGATGAAGACTCTGCTGAACTGGTTTTTCTCTCACTGTCACTGATATCTTGCAAGTCTGAAAGAGGATCTCTCTCTTCTGGTTTCTCTTCTTTCACTGATGATACCACAGAAATCAAAAACAGGGTGCAACTGAATTTCACTTCTACTTATAGGACTATGAATACCCAGATAACTAATTTACTTTCCCTGGGCATTAAATTGGTGCTGAATATTCATCCAATACTGAGCAACCAAAAATTTTCACATTCTCCTCAAAAGGCAGACAGCTTTTCTGAGCTGCAGTGGTGCACAATCAACAGCCACAAATGTGGAATGTTGACTTTTTTTTTTTTTTTTAAACGTGACATAGGCCTACACCCCTCTACGTCAGATATGTATTTACAAAAAAAATAAAGGCGTAATGTGATAACAAGCATGACCACGACACAGAGCCTCATTAACATACGTACACAGTGCTTCCTGTGAGTGCTAACTGCTCTCCTGCGGTCCCTCTAGATCACTATGAAAGGGCACACACAAATAGATGTTGATCGATTAAACAGCAAGTTCAAAGGACTCACTGCCTGCCTCTGCCTGGAATTCCAGCTGACTGCACTGGGCATTCAGCTTACCTCAGGTAGTTACACTGATTTTTACAGCTACACACATTAACAAAGCAGACACAGAGCGCTTCTTCTTTAAACAAAGACATCCTTTTTGTCAGTCGTGCAGTTTCTCTACTCACAGTTAGGACTGTCTATGTACCACATTCTATCTTAGAAAACAAAATTCACCATCTAACCAGAATGCTGCTTTAAGCACTTGTTTTCTTCTACAACATGACAATATTAGTCATGCTTAAGCTGTGTTGTTCCCTCTAAGATTGTTTTTTAAGGTAGCTTAGTTCCTAACACCAAATGCAAGTGGAACTAGTGCAAACAATCCCTTTTTAATCTGCAAAGAAATTAAATTACAAAAGTAGAAAAAAAAAATCAGCTGTCTTTCATCACTGAATGAAGTAACTCACTTTGAAACTTCTTTAATGACTACCCCTACTACTGAACGGGAAAGATTCATTCAATTTGTCACTTACACAATTACCTGCAGAAAAGCATTGCTTTAGAAAACAGTGCATGTGCCATCCTTCTCCAACACTCCAGAGTTATGCCACCAGGGCTGAAGTGGACATCACTTTTCATACAGCGCACAAGGGATATATACTAAAAACCACACGCTACCCCAGAACGCCTCTCCTAGCCTCCAGGCAACGACATTATGAGGTGGCAAATGCTACCTGGTTTCCTGCTCTCTCCTTGCTCAGGCTTGTCTCTTTGCTGTCGTAATGGACTGCGACTCCAGGGTCTCATTTTCACTTTGTCTCCATATTCTTCCCTTACTGTTCTATGGTGTGCAGAAACTAGTGAAAACAAAACCAAAGGAAGTTGTTAAATCTCCCTGCCCTAATTAAAATTCTTCTGTCTGCCACAGCCACCTGCTTTGCACATTTCTCCTTACAAAATAGTCATGGGGAAGGGTGGAAGTGGAACCTAACTGTATCTAGGAGAGCAAAGATACCTAAGAGAACAAAGGACTAGGATTCACCTCGTGCACAATACAATATGGGTTTGGACTACTTACAGAAAGGTGCTGCCATACTTAGGAAACAGATGCAAGATGCCCTCTATCCTATCCAGTAAACATCCCAAACCTGAGGCTTTAAAGCACGAGAAAGAAGTGGACAGACTAAGGGGATACATAAAAGAATGAAAACAGCTAAGGAGCCAACAGAACATTCAGAGCAATAAAAATAGCTGAAATGAAAGGCTAGGTACATCGAGGAAGACCTGCAAAAATACCCAGCACAAAGGAGCTGTTCAGGATGAGCGGAACTAGAAAGAGCAGCAATAAACATGACCTCTTCTGCTACTCCTGAGCAATCTTTGTCACAGGAATGGGTTCAGGTTTTTACCTCTGAAAGCTAGGACAGAGGTCATTTAAACAAAAATGATCTGAACTTAAAAAGCAAGAAATCTGATGCAAAGTGAGAGCTCATGTAGAAGTGAGTTTAAATTGACAAATTCTCAGATCTTCCCCACTTGACTCCTATTAGTCTTTTACGTAGCTGGACTACTTAGAAGATCTCTCCCCATCCCCTTACCATTTATTTTCCAAAAACCTTAACACACTTGATTCTGAGACTTTAGTCTCTACCAAATTGGGTTAGACTCAGCCAAGGAGCTCAGAAGCAACTGCAGTCATGACAGATACACACGCACACACACACAATGCACACGACGACTCCAGCAATTACATAAACCTTGTTTCTATAGAAAACCAGAGACTTATCGACTACTCCATATGCCAGGACATCTGACATTGTTTTATTTCCCTTTGTACAACTTTAGAGATTTTTTTTCCAGATAGAGCCACCACCCCACTTCCCACTTCTTTGTTGTTGTTGTTAATTCTGGCACTGACCTAAGTAAAAATTGCTTTCTATACCTCTGTCCCACCACTGTGGCAGACATTGAGCTCAAACAATATTTATACAGTTACCTTCTCTTCTGGCTTCCCGTTCCTTACGTCTTTCTTCAGCTCGCCTCTCACGTTCCTTTTGCTCCCTTTGTTCTTTTTGCTGCTCTCTGATTTTTCGCTCTCGCTCTCGCTCAAGTTGCTCCAGGCGATCCCTAGAAAAGAACTTTTGTTATTTTTTTGTTACGTTACAGTTCACTATAAATTCAAATTATGAAGTGAAGGTAAACTGTTTTCTGTAACCAGCTACAAGGCTGTTCAATTTCATTAGCAACAACACCACAGCAACGGAGCTTTCCAGCTGATCCTTTAAAAACAAAGGCATCAGCTTGAAAACTCGTGAGCTTCTGCACCTTTACCAGGATTTAAACACAAAGTAAGGAAGTTCAGTCAATAAATCCTACTATGCCAAACTGGTTTGCTGTTTTCTTTGTTACAGTAAAACAGTGAAAATGACTTCACTTAGAAACATCTCCTGTAATAAAGTCACTTACAAAGGCAATCAAAGTCAAGAACCCATTTTAGTTAGACAACACATTCACAGGAACATGGTACTGTCACCAGACCTTACCAGTTTTCGCTCTGAATTTGTGTGTCATTTCAGAGCAACGAAAGGTTAGAGATACTTTTAGAGGAGGAATCAGCTCATCTCTTTGTTAGTCTGTCCAAGGGTGGATGTACCTCTCCCTCCTGGAATGCTCCCTTGCCATTTCTCTCCGTTTCTGTCTTTCCCATTCACGTCGGGCCTTATCCTGCTCTTCTCTATGTCTCTTCCTACGCTCATGTTCCCGTTCTTTCTCTTTCACTCTGGCATGTTTCCCTAAACAAGCAAAAATTAATTTTGGAGTGTTACTGTTCAAAACATTTAATGCTCCTGTTTTCAAAAAGTAAAAGTAGAAAGGATGAAACTTACGATAACCTATTTCTATGCTCTCTGTACTTTCCTTAATGGAAAAATCCTGATCTGAAAGGGTGTTAAAAAATTAAAAAATTGTAAGATCTTGCACAAATGCATTGAAAACAACCAAAAAAAAGGTTGTAACAGGAATACAAAGTGTACGTTTCTAGACTCGTTAATACTGAAAGGATATTTGTCTCTTTACAGTCAGGTACAAATAATTCATCGCCCTGACTCAGCGAAGCCAGAAAGAAGCACAACAGACTTCAAAGAGCAAAAGCAGACTCTGGGTCCCTGACAAAAGTGGTTACTGTCCTCTCAAACGCAAACATGCACCTGTTGTTCTTTGAAGAGCATTAGACAAAATCAAAGAAAAAAAAAAAACACGGAAATTTAACTTCCTTTGTCTTATCCGAGTGTTTTCTCTGGTCTGTCAATTGTTGTTATTTACTGTCTATATAGCACCTGTTCAGCTCGACCTCGGAGAGCTACAAGAAGCATTAGGCAAACATATTAATTAACACTCACCTTCTGCTGAGTGACTACGATGTCTACGCTTCTCTTTCCTCTTTTCATCTTTTCTATGATGGGTTTTTTCTTTCCGTGACATTTGCTGGGGGGGTTTTATAGCCAAAGAATCATCTTCTTCTCCTCTACAACATCAGGCAAATTAATCAGCTGAGGAAGGTTACATGTACTGTCTAACAAATTGTGTTATTTCCTCTTAATTTTAAAAACAGCATTCTTTTCCTATTTTATTAATTTATATTAATTTCTATAATACCCATGAATCAAAGCATTAACAGTAAATTACAGAAAATCATAGTCATACAGATGAAAAGTCAATCTATCGTTACATACCAACTTTTAATACACAAGCAAACTAAGGATGAATTAAGCATCAAAGAGAACTCAGCGTGCCTTTAACAACATCTTGAGCAAAATATTTCAGGTAGCAACCAAAATTGGACCACACTACATTGTTAAGCCTGAATCAGCCCTTCAAAGAGATATCTGGGCATCTTCTGGTAACAGGAGATAAGATAGAACACCAACCTCCTCAAAAAGCTAATTTTTTCCCATTAAGATACTTTCAAACGCTCTCCTCAGCACTTCCACCATTTCATTTCAGCAACACGTTCTAAGATGAGAACTCTGTTCTCTCATTGTTACCTATCTTCCATAGAGTCTTCCCTCCTGTAAGGTGAATTTCTGATCGTTATTTCCATGCGGTGATCCCTCAACTCCCCCTCTTCAAGAGAATCCCGCTTCGAATCCCTATCATCCGACTGCCAAATAAACACAAGAAAGGGGAAAAACAGAATGGAAGTAATTTGTATGTCACAAAGAACAATAAAATAGTACTCAACTCTTCCATTTTTGGAAGAAAAATCTCCAGCTGTACAGCACGCTGACTTATGAGAGATTTTTGTAGTGTAAGCAGCTAAATACAGCTAGATTACATTTATAACAGTTCAGCTGTAATCGCAATGTAATTAGACAAGATCAAACAACTATTAAGCAGTTATATTAACTAGTGTTATTTTTAACGCAAAGTTACTCCGTATAAAATTGTAGAAAGTAATGTAAAAGTTATTTGAGAACATTTAACTCCATTTTTCTATAAAACTTCCGAAAAGGCTTTTAGGCGAAGTGCCACTGCCATTTAATTGTTGTTTTTTTTTTTTTTTAATTTTTCTAACAAACAACCACAAAATGAAGAAATATATAATAATTATTAATATATATTTGTGTTATACGTAATTATTGTATAAAATAACGATATTAATGACACGTATAACGTAAGAGATGAAACAAAATCATAGGAAAACGGTGCTTTCTGTCAAGCTTTGGCACGGGGGGGGCAGAGATCACACACGAAGCGTGCGTACGAGCCCGGAGGATCCCCCCCGGATCACAGAGATCCCCCCGGGATCACCAAGGATCCCCCTCCCCTGTCAGCTTACGTTCTTCATGCGCTTTATCTCTGCCTTCTCCTCCTGCTCCTTCCTCCGCTTCTTCTCCTGCAGAATCTCATCTAAAGTTTTCACTTTCCAAGAATCCTTTTCATCACCCATTGGAGTTTAAGAGCCCAAACCCCTGCGAATAAAGCACAAAAACCCCGCTCCGTTACCGAGCCCCTCAGGCCCCAGCCCCGGCCCCCCCCTCCCAGTCCCCTCAGCCCCCCCCTGCTCACCGCCGCCGCTGCCGGGCCCCGGGACGAGCAGCGCGAGGCGAACGCGTCACTTCCACCCGCCGCGGCCGGCTGATGACGTACACGGGGGGGGAAACACGGGAGCCGGGAGGGGCCGTGTGGGGAAGGGCCGGCGGCGCCATTTTGACGCCGGGGTGTAGGGCAGCGCGGATCGACAAGGAACAGGCGAAGCGTGGACTTCCCACAGCGCTTCAGCCCCCTCAACCTACTTAGTTTTTAAATAAATACCCAGCCCACTTAACGCTTTTTAAAAAAATACTCAGTAAAGGACTGCGTGTATATCATTCTTGAGGACCGTCCTTAGAATTACGTTAAAAAAAGGCACACAAAAAAATCAATTTTATTGTTCCTTCGAGTAAGGCATGATTCCAAAGATCACTTAAACAAATCACATAATGGCAACAGAACTCATACGAGGAGAATTTACAGCAATCCAGTGTGACAAGGGCAGTTCCTAACCAGTTCCCCATTTAAGACCGTACACAGCTAGAACTTGAAACACTTACATTAACATGGTTAAGGAGCTTAACCGTAAAGAGAGATTACAATACATCACATCTCAGGAAATACTATATACAGCTTCTTTATTGTCCATCTTTTGAGCTAGGAAATAATGTCATTTAAGGACCATAAACCACTGCAGGTAGCATCTCACACTCTACGTTCTGCAACAAGCACTTGTGTTAGCTCAACACTGCAGGCCTGAAGAAACAGAATTTCACCTTGTTTCTTTATTTTGTTTTTTTGAAAAGTGACACATCCTCTCCCCAGAACCTAAATGCTGAAATAATACGAGCCTAATGTTACTGTTTGTAAAATCTGCAGCAATCCTGCTCATTACCTACAGTCATATTTAATTAATTAGGTATTTAGATGCTGAGAGTTGCATGGCGTTCCAGAAACAGAGTTCTATATGCAATGTGATGCACAGATGTTCTTCCACTACTTTGTGGATATGTTTTTGTTCTTGGAAACTTGAAGTTTTCCATGGTTTCCAAGGGAAAGACTAATTAGAGAACTGTTGTTGAAGTTTTATACATCTCAAAGGTCTGCCTTTTAACCCAGACAATGACCAGAATCCAAGAGCTTCTGTGCAAAGTAGTCAACTCCTCTTGTTTTATTAGAGGATGTGTGAAATTAAAGACTGATATAACAAAATATCTCCTACCCTTTGCACAACAGTTTAAAGCATCGTATTAAGGAAGGTGTGCTGTTGCTACAAGAACATACTTGGCAAACGTAAAACAAATAATCCATATAACTCTTGGTCATGGAGCTTGTCTTGATTAGTGCACAAGAATCAGGAATGTGGCTGTGCTAAATGCCAGTAGGATCGTAGAGTGTTACTGCAGAGGAACTTCCAAAAGAAATTGGGCAGTATGACTGCCATCAGAGGAAGCATTTAAAAGGCAGAGCTCAGGCATAACACTGTAACGGATTCTCAACATGGAAAAAAAATGGTCCTTTTTACCAAACAGGAGGAACTGCTAAGAGTCACTAATGTGACTGGGGAAAGAAAAGGTCTGTCTTACAAGTGGACAGTAAATAAGACTGGTTTACGTAGTCCAATAAAAATAAAGGTCAAGAACTCTGCATATAAAAGTACACAATAGAAACACTGGAAAACACCCCCCCCAGTAAAACTGAATTATCATGCTGCCACCAAACAGGCAGGGCTAAAACACTCACTAATAAACCCAGCTGTGTTAGAAATTACAAGTTCTAAAGTCCTCCTAGCTGGGGTTTCACAAGTTTTCCACTACTATGAAATAATATAAGATGCAAAAGTCTGCTAGCTTCTAACACAAGGCTCAGTTGACGAAGGGCATTACCTGACAACTGAGTTAGACAACCAGAAAGCCATTTACATTTTTGTACTCCCACAAGAGTAAAAACATGATACAAAACAGACTGTTTTCTGCTAAATACAGAGATTCTTGAAAGCATAACAAAAACACCTGAAAAACAGATCTCCACCTCACAGTCCACAGCTTTTTGCAAGTGATACAAACAATGACAAAAAATCAGACATCATACAACGATGAAAAAATGGCATTTCCCTCCCACTCAAATCTTCAGGGTATGTACCTCAGGCACCCAGTCATGTACAGGAACATAACCTGAAGTAAGCAGAAGACACACAAGCACACACTATTCAAACAGAGCCAAAAAGACAGGCTTCTTTAGATTGCCTGCCTTGCAAACACATTTTTGGCCTCCACAGGAATGGTTCACTCAAACTAACAGAATACCTCACATTGGAAACGTAAGCACGAGCTTCAGTTTTGCAAGAACTCTACTTTTGACTTCCTATTAGAAATAATAATTATTTTTTTACCATAAAGAATACTATCTAAACTTTTAATGCCAAGCTATCTTTTAGAACAGAGGCAACTATTGAAAAATCAGCTCAATTTGTTAGTTTAGTTTTATTACCAAAGAGTCCACTTGAAGGCTTTTGCAGGTACATGTGTTTTTTTCAAAAAAAATAAAAATTACTGATATTTAAGATTATTTTAAAGGAAAGACAAAAGTTAGCTTTTAATTGTTGATCAACCATGAAACCGAACTTCTCCAAAAAAGAACTCGTTATCAGCCTCAGTTTGTGGTCCCCTTTAGTTACCTTTGTCACAGATACCTCCAAGATTCTTTACACAACCAGAAATGACAGAAATACCTTGCACATAGGGTAATAACCCCGAGTTTCTGAAAGGCAGCATTTTTGTTGCAGTCTGCAGTCTTAGAAGCAATGTTAAAAAAATCCTCATAAAAATACATAAAACAAAAAAATGTATATAAAAATGGTTTCTGATAGAAATAGAGAGATCATGGCTCCTTTATGAAAAAAAAAGAAAAAAGGAAATTTTGGCAATCCGTAAGTAACTGCACATATTTATTCCAACGCTGTTTATATAGTGTCAGTATGTACAGTTGCATTTCAGTATTTTAAATACGGAAATATTGCATCCTGGTTGCATGTTAAATTTTAGCAGAAAAATCCTGTTTCATTGCTAGCTTTGCAGTTGGAAATAGCTCCTCATCAGTTCTTTGGGGCACGGACTCATTTCTAGTTTACTTCAACTAAAGGTATACCAAAATAAGTCATTTGCTGAGACAGGAAATGGGGGGTGAAGAGAGGGAGGTTCACCTTCCAGCTCTACAACACAAACAAATAATGAAAGATGCAGCACACAGTAACCAACAACTTGAAATTTCAGTTATGCACCGATTTCATTTCACTGCAAGCCTAATACAGGGATGGGGCAATGTTTTCACATTATTTCGATGGGTAAGGAGAACAGAATCATTTTCTTACAAGATACAGAAGTTCCTTCTCTAATATAGGCTTGTGTGTTATTTGCAGTCAAAAAGATCAAAAAACCCACATTTACCACATTGCATGACACTAGTTCCTCTGGTATTTCAGTTTCTCAGTAAATCAAGGCTTACTGGGTTCTTCTCATTGTTTTCTCTCTGCTTCAAGTTCCATGTCTGACCTGCTGTGAATTCAGAGGAACCACATCAGCATCAACAGCCGAAGAAAGAACCGCTTTCAAGAAGAGCTCCTTTGAGTTGCACTAAGTTGTAAGAATAAGTGACCATATTAATCATACGGTTTCAAATCCTTGGAAATTAGTGGCTCAGTATCTTCAGTCGTACTTTGTGCGGGTTGCGGGGCTGCAGCTGCCAGGCTCTGTATGGTTTCTTGCTGATGCTGCTTTGCCTTGTTATAGAGCAGAACTCCAATTGTCACTAGAACAGTCCCAATGGCTGAAAGGCTTGTGATTTTGTTACCAAACACAATAATACTTAGCCAGATTGACAGTGCATGCTTCACAGTACTAGCAACACTGGAAAGGAATTACAGAAGTTAGGGCCAAAGAAAACTCTCTCATATCCCCCACATGATCACACCTTAATGCAGTGGGATCTCTGTTTTACTTGCTATTAAAACACCGAGTCAGATTCTACTTTTCCTACTTAACATAATACTGTAGCCAAACTGGTTGTATATTAGCACTAGAATCCTTAAACTTATCTTAATTTTAGAATTAATAAATCATCTCATATTTTTGGTTTTAAGCATGCAGTATAACATTAGAAATTCAATTCTAGCTAAAACATACCCAGACAAAACCAACACAACACAACTATCAATCACTACTGAGCTGTTACTATGCAGGTAATATAGTAGTATAAGCAAAAAATAACCTGTATCTAAAACATACCAATAGTATAACAGGAATTGTTGTATACACAAATATAAACACATGCTTTTACGGCATGTTAGGTAGAGAAAACTAACTTCAGAATACATGTAAACAGTGAACTGTCACAAGACTGTAGCAGGGACACCTGCATGTATAAAACAGCAGAGGCCTGCAAAGTTTAGGACCAGGGTTACCCCACAGGCCTCAGGGCTATTCATACAAATAATGAATTATTGAATCCAAACTATGCAACAGCCTATACTCCATCCTGCATTTAGATGTATTTAAGTATTGCCTTATCACTGAAGCAAATGTGAGCACCTCTTCCATAAACTCAACAGCATGTCTCAAATGCTGCTCTCCTCACATAACAAGGGAACAAACCAAGAAGTTTTGGTCATCTGGATGTGAAAAGATTTCTTACATTTGGTACATTTCTGCATTCACATTATTTCTTTGCATGAAAGATTTATTACCTAGTTCCCAAACAGAAATACTAAGAAAAAATGAGTTCTTGACATGAAAAGACAGTTTTACCTGAAAGTCACAGGAGAAATTTTTCCCATCAAGGCATAGGCTGTAACACTTTGCAGGTGGAACAAGACTCCATCTATTAAGAGAAGTACAACAACATCTTGGTTGTAGCTGAAGCTCCTTCCACTTTTCCCAATCACTGGCACATCCTAAATGCAAAAAAGCATTTCATTTATAAACAAATCTAAAAGTGAATTTTCACCCTCCTCATTATTTTAATAAGATACTAGTTTTACATTTAAATGTCACCAAAACAAGATCTAAAACATAGAGGACATTCATGTTCTCCAAGTTTTCATTCCTAAAAGATTAAAAAGAGCTCTTATCTGACTGAATTTTCCACTGTGTTCAGCTTGCCAGTGAGGTATTTTTGAACACTGATGCATAGCAATAAAATGCCAATACAGTAAGGATACATATTTATTGTGACACATTTTATTTACCTCACCTCAATTTCACTTTTAGAGAGTTAATATTCCTGCACACCACATAAATATTGGCAAAAAATCAACAATTACTTAAGATTTGTATTTCAAATCTTTAGATAAAACTTTAAATGCATTTATAAAGTCAGACAAAATCATGATTTTGTCTGACTTTAAAATTCTGAATAAAACCAGGCTTTTTGGGTCACCTGTCAACTCAGGCCTGTGACAAACCATTTCTTTTAACATTCTCCCCTCTCCCCACAAAGCTCTTACAAATGAGAGATGAAGTGTATTTCATGGTGATTTAAAAAAAAAAAAAAAAAAGAGAGGAATTAAAAGCAAAATTAAGGTTAACCATACGCACAAGTGAAAAAAAACACAAATCAGTGTTAACAAATTCAAATTACCATGAAAAATATCCAAGCTGGAATAAGCATAACCACTGCAGCAGCACTTGTATAGAACTGCAGCTCTGGGGCCCTACAAAGGACAAAAAAAAAAATTAAAATTTTCTTCTTCTTAGAGCTGAAGAAAATTGCATCAAATTTAAATACATGCCTCCTTGATGCCTGTAAATACAATAATAAGTAATACAGAGAAGTTGTGTACTAAGCTCTGGGGACAACACATTCAGCAATCTCTTGCAAAGGTAGCATTTCGCGTTCTGTGTTGGCCACGACGGACTGAAGATAAAAGGCAAATATTTTCACGACCAACACGAGCAGTAAAATTTTATGGTAAAGTTCGTGTTTCAGAAGTTCATAAAGTTCATGGCAGCTTACTCCAATATAATTGTAAACACATGGATTCCTTATAGAGCCCAAGGTCAATCTTGAATCAAATCTGAAAAATTTTAAATACTTACGAAAATCTGTATTTGTCTCCACTGAGTAATTTTTTGGAAAAGACATTCTGCAAACTAGAAAAGAAACAAAAAACATTTACCTGTAAATATTAGTTATGACAAACAAATCAAACCATGAGAAAGACAACTGTTTCCCTTAGATACGTAGATATACCTTCTACACATTCCACCCCCCTCACCCGATCTCCAACCAAAGCTAGGCTTAAATTTTACTTTCTTCTAAATACTACATAGAATTAAATGAAATATTTTAAAGTATGGTAAATTTGAAAGGGTAGACAAAGATATTAATGGTGAAAAAATCTCTAGCAGATAGCATTGCTAATCTAGTGCACCCCTCTTGAAAATAACAGTTCTGAAGCATATTTTGGAAGCTTTCATACTGTCTTAACATGCTGTCATGCCTTATTCTATATATAGCTTCCTTATAAGAAGAGTGAGTCAATACATATTTCAAAGCGTTACTTTAAATAAGAACACGAGAATCATAACACCACCACTCTCAAGGTGAAATGTGACCATTTTTCAAAGTAGCTGTATTTCACATTCATCTCCTGCTCTTTTAGGATTATTACACAGAAAACTCCAACCTGCTCTGTGACTTAATGCAAAATGTTGATATACCGCACGTGAAAAATGCTCATTTTATGTCCTCATGGACCCCAAGTTTCAGAACTATTTAACCTTTGCTCTGAAGCAGAAACAATTAGAACCCTAAATTAAACTAAATAACCCTAAAATAAATAAAAATAATCCATTGCCAACTCCCCCCTTTATTCCACACATGTACCTGTCGTTAAGCCTTACCAGTCCATGATATTAGTAGATAACGCTGCTGAGAAACCTAGAATGTTGAAACTGATTTCAGTAGCTGTACACAGAGCTAGCCCACCCATAACAGGAATGAGAGAGAGATTAACCAGCAATCCTGAAAATGAAAAAAAAAAAAAAATCCAGTTTCAGTTACTACATTTTCCTTGACGCATATGAAACTATATAATTTTAAAAGGTTTAAATTTGGCCTTAACTTCTTTATTTGAAAGTAAAAGTAACTTATTTGATTGCATTTTAAAGTTCAGAGGTTCTAAAGTGAGATCTCGGGCAACAGCAATATGCTCTTGAGAACAATATGGACATGTACTGACTGATAAAAATATCTGTCTTGGAGAAGAAAAATGGACTGACTGTCTTTGTTTCATCTTTTTCACTAAAAGACAGAAGAAAATTATACTCTCCCTGTTTACTCTGTGATTGGATTACTCTTCTTCCTCTGGCTCATTTCAGCCTTTTGCAGTTTGAGCTTTGCATCAGAAAGCAATCTATACATTGCTTCTGTATAATTCCTGTGATTTATAGCTGGCTAGAAGCAAAATCTCTTCAAGCAAATAGTATGCAATTGCATGTCAAATTACAAAGAAATTATACTGGAGACTTGAACTGTGGTAAGCCAGCTATTAAGTTTTTAGCAAGAGAGTGAACACAGTAAATAAATTCAAGGTTTTTAAATTCTGAGAGGCAAGCTGTCCTCCTAAGAAGACACACACAGAACTTCAATTATTTAATGCTCCAATTACAGTTTCTTAACAGAAAACTAACTTCAGAGCAACACTGCCCTTACACAGCTACATTAACACAAATCTTTTTTCACTTATAAACACTCAACATACTGTGTTCAACAAGAACGATTCTTTCAGCAGTACGCAATGACCTACATTATTTCAGTGGTATCTCCCTGTCCATGGCCAAATAAATGACACTATTATACAAGATATAAATATGATTTTAAAATCATATTTAAAAAGAGAACAGTACTCACCAGTGTATTCCCCTAATATCATCCTAGACATGATAACAGTGAATATAGGTGCAGAGCTTTTAACTGTTTCTGCAAATGAAACAGCCACATTTTTCAAGCTGACAAGCCCCAAGACTACTGTTGCAAATCTGTAATCGAAAAACAAATGAAATTAAGTAGAAAATAAAAGAACGCTTTAATAGCTGCTCTTACTTATCTAGCACAGAAAAGAATTACATTATACTTTCCCTAAATTTTACCTGCAGTAACTAAGAATATGGGGAGGTGTAACTAGCAATCAAGTTATCAAATTGTGGTAGCTTGACTGAACTGCAGTAACTGTTCAGCTTTATTCCACGGCACCTGCTAAGGAAATTACATCATTTGCAGTTATCCATCTGTGCTGCAAGTTAGGTATGCTACATATTTACCTATACTTTAAACAATTACATTACAATAAAACTGCTCTGAGTTAATAACTGCTGCCCTGATGGTTAATTTCAGCACTGCTACCCTATTACCATTTGT
Organism: Cygnus atratus; assembly: GCF_013377495.2. Lineage (NCBI taxonomy): Eukaryota > Metazoa > Chordata > Aves > Anseriformes > Anatidae > Cygnus > Cygnus atratus. Next base: position 2,479,579 of record NC_066382.1, on the reverse strand, counting down.
GCAGTGTTGAGAAAACTGAATTACATGTCTTTTTTTCTCTCCTAGACCACAGACTGATGCTATCCCAGCACACAGCAAATAATTACTTTTAGAAGGTAAATGTCAAGTCCGTATCACTTGAGGCAAATTGCTGGAAAAGGTGACAGAACAAAGCAACATCATAATAAATACTACTATACTAAACAAATATCAGCCTCAAAAGAGAAGAGGAAGAAAGTAAATGGAAAGATAACATTATGAGGAGAAGTATGTCATGAAAGAGGTTAAAGTGATGGTAGGCAAAGCTAGCCAAAAATTGACAGTTGGAAAAATGAACATCGCATTTACCGATAGGAACTAAAAATAAAATTATCTTGTGATTTTGGAGAAGAAAGATGAATAGTATTTTCCAAACACCTTCCAGTCTTTCTATGAAAGTAAGAAAGAAAAGGAAGAGAGAATAAAAACACAGCTTCTGTTCAGAACACAATGAACAATTGGGATATATCTCTAATTTAACCTTTTACCTCATTAATCCAACAAACAGCATTATCATGATGAAATTGGGTGGATAAGAGATGCGTGTTTTGTGCTGGTACAAGCAGCATGGAACAAACATTTTTATACAGCCAATGAAGGTGGTTGAAAGCATTTGAACAGCACCTAAAGAGAGATGGGGAGAAAAATCAGAAGATAATGGGAACGTCACAGATCAAGCATCATGAGAAAATTTCTTACATAAACTTATCTGCAGTGTTTCTAGACTTTATGGATTCTCACAAAAGCCCTTTACTTCTACATCTACCAGCAAGGCAGCAGAATAAAATAAGATCACAGTTAAAATGCTTTTTGTTTGCCCTTAAAAAAAAAAAAAAAAACACAGAAAAATAAGCCCACATGAAGGCAACCCTTGCATTTTTACACACAAACAAGTTAATCTTGTTAATTATCTCGTTAATCAAACAAGTTAATCAGCTCTGTAGACTATCAACAACTTACTCAGTTTTATTACATTTTTCAAGAACCCACACTACCCTCTTGCAGAGAAAAACCAAAAATTTAATTACACTTCCCCCCCCTGCCCCCAGCTGTTATTTCTCAAACACCATTTTACAGCTCCTCTATGAGCAAAATTTCATTGTGTCTTCCAGAAGGTGGAGGGACAAGAGAAGGAAAGGACACCATCAGAAAGTCCTTTAATAGCTGAGATTACAATTTACAAGTTCTCAGCCCCAAAATCCACGCCCACATCTCCTAACTAGGTCCTTTTCACTTCAGCTGAACCTTTTACTCCCTCAGCTTTATATAGGAGGAGCTGTCATTGTCAAATATGTTACTGGAATTGAAGTGTAAATGAAAGGTAGGATTACCTAGCATGCTGGGCTCTCCTTCCAGTAATGAAAGAATGTATTTGTTAAGAAAAAGAGTGCAAAAGCTGAAGAAAAACCACAAAGTGAGGTAGATGAGAGCATGAGAATTCCAGATGCCCAGGTCTGACTCAATGACTGTAGTCTCTGTGATAGTTATTTTCAGAACATTCTCCTCTGGTACACTATCGCTCCTTGTGATTACAAATTTTTCACTCCTGTTAGTGAAGAGTGAACCCAAATGAAATAGTGGTTTTCCCTTTGGCTTTTCTTCAAGGAGGGGAGGGTTAGGTTCCTCCGGTGTCTCAGCACTTGTCGCAGTTGACATGATGACATTAACAAACTAGTATCCGTCCTTAATACAAAGCAACATTGACTTAGCACAGAACAGCACTTAGAGGGGAAAAAATATCATGTGATTAATCTTTCATCCCCAATGGCCTCTAAAAGCGTATTTGGTCCTCCAAATAACATCTTGCATAAACTTCAGATGCTTCTTCATGTGCTTTGTTCCACTTTTTCCACCTAAGAATGAAAAAAACAGAAGGAAAACAAAATTTAGCCATGACCATAACAACACTTTAAATCCCTAACACAACAAAAATACCACATTTTTGCTTGCTATTTATGAAAGATGAAAAGTATCTCGTCTTCGGTACCTCGTCTTTCCAACTGAATTTTGCACTGCTAATGTGACTATGACCTTTACTTTTCCCAAATTACGTAACGTTAGTTAGTATCATAATGCTAACAAAGTCCAAAGAAAGAAAGAGCACTTGAGCAGCTTATCTGCAATATTAAAATATGTGGTCGGATTTATAGCTTTCTAATTTGCACTCTATGTTTTAGGAGCAAAAGAAAAAAAAATTATCAGATGAGAATGAAACGACAAAGTCTTTTGCCCCTCAACAAATAAGCACTAGGGGAAATTAGAGTTTAAATGTTGTATTTATTTAAATCTAAAAGTACATTTACTGGACAGATAATATGGTGGGCCTTATGCAAATAAAGTGGTTCTTGTATGGATAGTTAATCATTGGACATCTTGGAAAAGATGTCTGAAATAAGATCATAACACTACAGTGCATCAAACAGTGACAGCACAGGAAATAATCAATGCTAAGACAAAATACAAGGGTTCTAAACAAGAGCTACTGCACCTGCCCTGATTTTGTTAACAAGCGAACAGGATACACTATTTTCTTCATGCTTTTATAATGTCCAATATGGTATCTCAACAACAAAAGATAATCATAAAGAGGCACTAAAAATTAATTTTATGATGTCAGTTGACATATTCTACTTTACATAGAAATTTTCCATTCCTTGTGTGCTCTATTTCTGTTGTTACAGTCACGCACAGAACATTTCCACCCCATCACCTTATCCCTTTCCATTTATCAGGGAATCATGTTAGCAGCACATTGAGGTACACCTGACACATTCATGTTAAACCATATATACACGAGTGTGTTACCCAGCTTAAAACAAAACTAGCATAACATGAAAAAAAAAATGCATTCTTTAAGATAATTTGCAATGAAAACCTGGTTCTTCCTTTTTCATGTCTTTTAGAAAAAAAAGAAACAAGCAAAAAAAACACTATACCTTTAAAACCATTAAGCTACCAAAACTTTGTTAATACTTCTCCTATTCACACTACTCAATTAAAAATAAAAATAATTATGCACAACAAACTTTCACCTTCAGTAGCACTGCATTTTTGTATTTTATATCACCGATTCCACATGTGGCAGGAAGTAGAACAGCAATAAGAAAAAACACACCCCTAAATTACTGACCTGCTGCCTTAAATCAACTGGAAAGTCTTAAATTGGCTGAAAGAGTTCTCCATCTGGAAGTAATTCAATCATCCTCCCTTAAGAGCAACCAGCAGCTGATGTTTACCAATAGATGAAAACGTGGCAGTAGTTGGTAGACTGTTTCTGTTGGATTACGTGCAAACATTGAGTCTTCCAGCTCGCAAGAATGAGAAGCATGCTGCACATTTTACACTCTTCCTTGCATCTTCTCCCATTTTCAACTATATTAACAAAAAAAAAAGCTTTAAAGGTTAAAACACAGGGAGCATAAACTTTTAAAGCCTCAAATTTTGACTTACAAGAAGTAACTACTCTTAGTAGTTCAAAGTTTACTTAGGACTGCATTCGTTTCAAACTTAAAGGGGAGCAGAGAAAAACCCGTTCTCAGGGAACTTTTAAGAGCGAGGAAAATAAATAAACGCACATGCAGCTAATGTCTTCAAGCATCTAATTTTAATAAAAAATACTACTCTCCCTCAGTTTTTAACAGAGCAGTCATACTTGGATGAGAAAAACAGCACTGACTCCCATACTCGCATCAAATTGAACCCAGTCCATCATGGTTTGGTTACTACATCACTTACACTATTTTCTATTGTGTACAGGTGGCCTTTGTAAGAAAGGACCTTATTTTGCTGCCAGCCAGACTGCATGAATATATAGAAATGACAGATATCTGTATGGTGCCTTCTCTGGAAGTGGTGTCACAATTCAATAAGCACCAGGTCACAGCTTCTGTGACACATGGTAGCCCCTTCACTCGCTCCTGCTACAATAAATGAGTTTTGGACCAAACCATGGAAACTGTTCTCCACTGAAACTTAAGGCTGCAGGAAAAACACTGCTCTTAATCCCTGCTAGGATTAGTGCAGATCATCTACTCTTAATCCACACCTGTGCAGTTTAACCACATTGTTGTAACAGCAGTATGAAGTCTACATGAATAGTTTTCTACAGAAAAAGAAGAAAAGACACCCCAAGTTTTGCAGACAATAAAATGCAGAGGCAACACAAATTAACAAGAACGTGCACGCTGCATTTTTGCATTAGTTTTCAAAAAAAATGTTTTCAAATACAACTATAACACTCCACACTGAAGTAGGTAAGAGAACAAACAAGAAATAGACCTCATGTAAAGTTTTACAGCAGTAAAATTGTGTAACACAATTTAGAAGCAAGCAAAATAAGTTTTCCTTTTCTGGTGAAGAGAAGATTTGTGTCACATCACTCCACCAAAGAAGAACAACTGCAGAGCCACAAGTGCAAGGCAGCTGGTGAAAATCCCATTGCAAGCGCTGAGCAACATAACAGGACCCTGAAACATTCTGCAGCTGGCCTTCGCTGAGCTTTTACCAGAGCTGCAGATTAGGGAAGGGCAGTCAGCTGGGCTGCCTTCGCCCAACTCTAACAACCCCCACTCATCTTGTTTGAAAACATGTCCAGCCATGTTTATAAAAAAGCAAAAGGCAAGAGGAAAAAAAAACAACTTGGATATTAATTGTTTCAATGGGATAATCAGGCATGCTTCAAAAATCCTCATAATAGTATTCACTTAGCTTTCTTTTTATGAGACAATGCAGTTTTAACCTTTAGGAAACTGTCAAAAATAAAAAAAGGCAACAACACAATTGTTCCATATAGCCAGAGTCTTACCTTAGAACTGAAAGGCTAAAATTGTTTAAAGATTAACACATACAGTGATAAGAAACAAATTAGGCAGGTGAAAGAGGAAATATGGTGTCTTTTAAAAGTTACATATACTGTGCCTAGACACCGCTGATTGTGAAAATAAAAAATAACATTTCCAGCACTACAGATTCTGTGCTTTTTAATTAATTCTTGCAACTCTAGCTTAGCACAGTTACAGATTTAATATAAAATTGTGCTGTCATAGAGCTGACCTTGAAGCAGATACCTTTTAGTCGGAAGCTCTCATTGTGTCTTATACAGCAAAGCAGTTTCTGACCATCACCGTTGCACGTGACACCCCTGGTTCCTTACCGCACTCATTCATCCACGACTGGAAGAGCTCTGGACTTTGGAATGATCACCATCTGACAGGGAAGATAAAAAGTCACTGCTACGGTTCTTCTGGCCCCTTGTTAATGCACACAGACAGATACCTTTTGAGAATATCCACAAAGACCTCTGTAAGGTCAGTCCTATATTCCACACAGAAAACCTCAAAAAAAGTTGCAAGTATTTGAGAAAGCAGAGCTAGCCTGACAGCAAAAAAAAATGACCAGAGGTCGGTGTGCATGTCAGAGCCTACAGCCACAGCACACAAGGCACCCACACGCTGCCTGCAGCAATTGCCAGGCAATTCCTCCTTCCCAGTAAGCAATAAATATTAAGTGATTTGCTAAATGACAACGAGAGCACCCAAGACGTTTATAACGGCAGACCACGAACACAATCTAGAAGCACTGATGCCTCCTGCACAAAGGGATGCCCGCACCAGCTGAGGTCGCCCAAGCCCTCCTTGTAGCCCAGCTGCACGCCCGGTGGCCCCATCCTGCCCACCTTGCACCTCGGGGCCGGTCCCGCAGCCCGGGGTAGGGCTGAGTCAGTAAATCAAGGCGGTTTTAGGGTAAAAAGGCGAGAATAAATGAGTCGATCCAGTGCAAGGGGCCAGGGCTCCGCCGCGGGGAGCTGCCGGTAACGGGCGGGGAAGTGACGTCCCTGCCGCCCCCGGAAGAAAACAGAAAGTAAACAGAAAAAAGCGCCTCAAATCCTTCGGAAAACAGGCACGAATCCTTCGTAGATTGCACAGAAACGTGACCCTTTCCTTGCAGTTTTCTAAAAATCTCAGGAAGGGTTACTGGAAGAAAGCTACGTGCTGACCACGTGTGCTGTGATAGAAAAGCAGGATGTAGGTTGTTGTGATAAAGCAGAAAAATCCAGGCTGAGATCACTTACCGACAGAGTTCTCCCTTCCTCAGCAGCTTTGAAGTTTCGATTCCACTGTAAAACATTTCTCTCTTTTCCCAGGAAAACCCTGCGCTTGTGTCAATTACCTACTTGCTTTAATGTGTTTCTTAGGAAGAGCAAACAGTTCATGTTGTGATACGAGATTAAAAATTTTCTTCCTTTGCAGATAAAGCCCTGTTCAGAGCTGTCATTCCCTGGGAAGATCTGTTTCTGTGACTGTTCTGTCTCTGCTAAGTGTAACAGGGCTAACCATAGAGACACTTGTTCCACAAACTGAGGAAGATTTCACCAAATGGTGAACTTATACGGTTAATTGGAGTTGGTAAGAAACAAATTCTTTGTATTTTAAAACATACATTTTTTTACCAAAGTAGTAATTAAGAAGCAATTGAAGTTTCTTATTTCTCTCCATCTGGCATGATATATTACACATAGAATCTTCTACTAAGGAGTTAGATGCTTTTGCCATTGTTGTTTTTGCCAGTAGTATTTTAGGGAGGAGATCAGCAAGAGATATGCTGTCATCCAAAACACCTCGATGTGTGAACAGTGTGAAAAAAACATTCAGGTTGTAGAAAGTTTTGCTGCAGTTAGTTTTCCTCATGGTATTTCATTAGGCAGATGTAGCAATGACAGCCTTTCATTTCATTTTCAGAAAGATAACTGAATGTTCATCAGTGCCAGAAAAAAAATTCCTATTTCCCATTTCAGCCTGTGCTGTCGTCTGTTAGGGAATTCAGGGGTGTCCACACTCCGAGGCTTGCCACAGAATGCACATCTCCTGAGATACGCCGTGCTTATTTCTGAGTGGTAGCTGGTTTCAAGGAACCTTCTTACTTTGCAAGAAACCAAGTATATGCAATTTGATCTGAAACATAAGAAAATGCTGTTTTCTCTCTTTGTAAAGTTCCTGCAAGGATGTTGCTTCACCTGAAATATTTCAATGAAGAAAAATATAGACCTCATTTTTCTTAAATCCGTCTTTTTGTTTAATAATTTATGTCCTACTAGAAGCAAAATCCAGACTTCCTTGGATATGTCCTAATATAGCTTCAGCAGAAACTGTATATTCATATTCCTGGGTCCATTCATATTAAATAGAAATGAAACTTAACATGAAAATCAATACAACCATAAGTATTCCAGGAAGTCCTCGTTAGTGGTTTTAGCAAGTTTTGGCTTTTAGCTACCTGACCAGAACGCTCAGGGGTGTAACACCTTGTGTACATGCAGGGCAGCTGGCCTTCACATTGATCATAAGCAGTCATTGCTGTCCAGCTTTATGTTTTCCACCCAAAGGGAACAAAGACAATAGCTTTGCTCCGGACTCCGTAATTAGGCACATACAAACAACACATTTATTCTAAAATGCCGGTTGGATTAGCAGCTTTTCACACAAGATCTGCATACCAACAAAAAATGCAATCTTAGAACACTGGTGCCTCCAATCTGTCACACTGGTTTTGTTAGCAATTGCTGTTTTGTGCTTCAGAGAGAAAAATGGAGAACCTTCATAAGAAACCAAATGAATCATGATATTGTATATCAGGAAGGCAAAAACGTGCTTTCTAATCTCTTTTTCCCTCCTACCTCCTGTTGATAATTAGCATCCTGTACTGCAGCAAACGTGGGAAGAAATTCACGCCTCTCACAAACCTCTGGTTTAGGTCAGGAGAAACAATATATTTTTAACACATTACTTCAGATCTCAAAGTTTTAATTAACAAACAACAAAAATAACAAAAGTTATTGTTTTAACACATTAGTTGGTAATGATAACATTCATGGAACAGGTTAAAACTATAATTGACTTGTCTTGTGATTTAAAGATGTGTAAGCTAAACATAAACATGCCAAACCCCCATTTTCTGTAGGCTAGACAAAGACTGACAAAAATTGATATTAGTTCTTTAAAGAAACATAGATGGCCCAGTTGTAACAATCATTTGGACTTACCACTAGAAAGTTACTTCAAAGGCAGTTTTGAATTTAATTCGTTGTAGCCTTCACTTTCCAAAAACCAAGGGGATGTCTTTTATCTCAGAAACGTGCATATGCCATCTCTGCGAACAGTCTGGGAAAAGTTTGTTTCCAAGTTATTTGTACGGGCTTCTGCTTTAGGAGATGAATTTGCAAAACATGGAAATACCGTCCTGCATCTTTCAGGTCTTCCTGAGGTCATAACACGCAAAAAAATCACGATTCACTTTTAGTTTGCTAATCATTTTCAGTTTTCGTGATTACTTTAATGGAAGAGAAAAAGGAAGTTCATTCACCTTAAACCTTGTTTAGAGCAGCTGAAGTTACTATGTTACTTTGAAAACTTTTATGACCCTTTGTCACAGGCTAGAAAAACTAGATTACTTCATGTGCCAAATCCAGGAAGTAAAACTCCGGGGAAAAAATATATATTGTTACTTTGTCTATGGTAAGAATGAGCTAGTGTTTGCAGGAGCATCCTGCATAGGAACAAAGCACTGATTCCTGTTTTTATAAAAGGAAAGACTTTATTTAAACTTTGTAGAGTTCAATAGTGACAGCTAACTGTGGTACTGAGTGGTGTTTTTTTGATGTATTTCACAAAACATTACCTCCGAACTTTCCTGAATCAGTGTCTTTCTGGACTACAGTTTGGTGGGTGGTGTGTTTCAAAATTTCCACAACACAAATGAACTGTTATGAATCCAGTCTAAGTAAATTTCAACACACGTAGCTGTCAGAGCCAAACAAACAATACCACATGTATATGAGTAGTATAGTCCTTGCTAGTCACTGGAATTACTCACTGGAAAGATTATGTAATTTCAATTCTTTAATAAAATAAAAATAATGTTTCTTCATTTAACCCAAATATATTGTTCAACAGTATAGTATTCATGTAATAAAATATACCACAGCTGTTAATTAGTTTGGATAGCTAATACGTTGTTATATTCAAAGTGTTACTTCACAAGTAATTTAAAAGTCCAATGAAATAATTCATTCTTTGTATGCTAAACACAGGGAAGAGTACTCACAGCATCTGACTGGAAGTATCATATTCAGGCTCCTTGGTAAGAATGAAAATATGCTCTTGACTAAGGATTGCCCAGTTTTGATACTTCCATTTTGTCACCTAGATCAAGTATGTTGAAAAATAGCACCATGTGCAATTTGTGTTCACCTGTAACTGACCTTTCCCTTCTCCTTCCCAGTGTTCTGTGTATACTATGTGACTAGAGGAATCCTGCAGGAAAATTGGCAGGAGCTCGTTGTCTTTGGTCTTATCTTCTTGCTAGTGATGTTTCAATCCATCATCAACTTCACAGTTTTCTCTGCTGAGCAAAAGCCAAAACTCCTGGTTAGTCTCCTGACTTTAACTAACTTTGCTTTCGTCCAAATCTTGGATGTGAAAATCTTAGAAAAACATCTCTGATATGGGCATTGATAACAGAAAAATCAGGCAGAATTATTCCTATCATCAAATAACAAAATGTGCATCTTCACAATGACAAATGTGATCCTGTGATTCTGTGGGTTTCTCTATGACACTATCTGAAAGTAACATAAATATAATTTTACTCGCATAGGATTACTACAGAATTACTATTACTACTTTCACTGTACCTACTCTACATCAAATTTCCATACGTAAAATAACTGTCCCAAAGTCACATAAATCTAACCTATGAATGGAATCGGAATCTCAAGTCTGGATGCAATGACACAGCTGTTAGCCACTCTCATAATATCCATAAGTGCAGCATTGTGTTTTTAAGAGAGTTGTGATACCCTGCTGCAAGGAAACAAAAGGATATGGTGTGCTAAGGGAGGTATTGCCATTCCAGATTATCTTGTTTGTATTTCACAACAATAAAATGTAACACAAAGATTGTATTCTGTGTGTTACTAAGCTTTGTAGTTGAACTTCCCCTTGCCGTGCTTCTTAGGAGTCTTTCTCTTTTGTGGTTGCATACCTATCACAAATGTGAGAAGGAGGTTCCTTGTTCCTTGAAGTCATCCAAACATTATTTTCAGAGAGAAGAGATGCCAGCCAAGCTAGGAAAATTACAGTAAAGCAGAATTTGCCTATTCAACTTATGTATTAATGGTACATTTAGTTAAATATCTACAGCAAACTGGGTCAATAAGGAACAGGCATCAGAGATGCAGATTACTTTGATGCATGCATCCCAGCCTTCTGTTTAAATATTAAACAAGAAAAAACAAACAAGTTAATCCTGGTCTAGAAGATGCACTATTAAGGAGGGTTTTACCACTATAAAAGTCACTTCAGTTACTGTAACTCCTGCTTCCTGAGCAAAATTTCTGAGCTGCAATAATGCTTACTGGTATAAACAGTTTCATATCAATGCAGTTATGAAGAACATTTTGCCACTTCAACTGTCTGTAAAAAGCAGACATTCAGTGTGAATGACAAGAAAACCATGGATAAAACCCATCCCAAACCAATGTTTTTAGAAATTTAGTAAGTACAGCATTCAGAATAACCCACTGTCCCCATTGATGTCAGTGGGGAAGATTCTTACCAGGTGGTTTATGCCATAGAGGAATTTTAGAGCCAGACAGGAAGGATGTCTGTCATTTTTTGAGGAATAATTTTATCCTTCAGAGCTCTGCCCAAGTTACAGTCACTGGGAGTTTGTGTCAAGTATTTTGGTGGGCTGTATGGTCTCAAACTAATAATTTTAGCAAATCTTTGCCTCTTCTCTTAACATAGTCGTGAGTTTCTCCCCTGAGCATAAAGGTTGAGAACACCTCACGCTATCATTACTCCTTTTTGAGGGACATCGTTTTATTCTCAATCCTTGACTACCTACATTCATGAAACATACAGGATCACAATATTTTTAGTACTTCTACCTCTCTGACAAAGTCAGGTGAAATTGGCAACAGCCCTCCAAATTATTGTGAAGATGGATATACAGACACAGTGAGATTACACCGGCCTTATATCCTTAGGAGATCACACCAAAAAGATGAGTGATCCTTTATCGGGGCAGCTTTAAAGGTGAGTGATAGTTTTCATGTTAATATAAGGATTTGTGGACTTGTGCTTCTTGTTAGTCAGACTGAACTCCCTCTGAAATCTCGAGAACTAAGAAGGACTGCAGAATCAGTGCCAAAGCACATCAGATATGAGTCTGGTGTTACCAGGAAAAAGCTAGGGGGATTTTTATTATTATTACTATTATTACTTTTACTTTAAGGTTCATTGGTTGTTTGCTTTAGCCAAATTCCTGACAGCTGAAATACAGCTTTCCGAACATTTGTTTGCTTTCCATGCTAAAAATGGAGCCAGCACCAAGTACTGGACTTTCAACACTAAAATAAGTTCAGGTGAAAAGTTGCAGATTCATCTTTTTCCTGGACTTTGGAGTCTTGTAGCCACTAGCATTGATCCTGTAGGGAGAAAAGGAGACAGGACAAAGTGTGGACGCTCAGCCATGCAGATAGGGATCTTATAGCTTAGTTTCCTTGTAGGAGCTCCTCACATACTTTTTCAAGGCACTGGATCTTTGTTTTCAGTTAAATTGTTTCAGGTGCGGAAAGAAGGGAGCGCTCAGAACTTTCTGTCTGCCGATGAGGATTAAACATATAAACCTTCCACTATTTCCCCCCACCATCAGAAACCAAGTTGGTCTGACGAACTCTCTTTCACAGATCTGAGTTCTTTGCTTGTTCTTGACTTTTCCATAAGCATTAAAAGAGGCAGTGTTTCTTTTAGGTAAAGAAAGTGGCACTTCAGTTAGATGGCCTCATGTTGTAATACACCTGATATTCCTCATGCTTTCAGCAATAGCAAACATGTTTCTTAACAGTTCAACTAGTAATAGCAAATGTCCTAGGGTAAGTACATATTATTGCTGTTTGTTCAAGACTGTCTGCATCAGAGGTACTTGAAAGCTACTTTTTATCCAAAGTATGCTAACTTTACCTACATGGACTACAACATGTATCAGTCTTCTCAGAAACTGCACCTGCCATTAAAGTGTTGCATAATAAAGGTATGTAGACATACAAAATCCACCAGAATATATAGCATAAAAGGGGATAAGTGTAACAGAAGGGAAAGCTTGGGAGCCCCCATACACAGTCTTTTCCCATAGCTGCGGCACCTGGAAGCACAGCTTCACCTCAAGGTCCCTCATTTCTGGGTTGAAGCCATATGCCATTTCACAGAGCCACTTCACATGTCATTCGCTATTTTTCTTTCATTCTTGTATATGCCTTCCCATTTCCTTCAGTGGATTTATTTTTCCTATCTGCATTATTTATTTTAGGATTCATAGTATTTTCTGTCTTTTCTCCTGTGAACTTCTAATTCTCCCTTTCACCCCTCCTCTTGTTTCCTAGGCTCCCTATACTCCATCATTTCTCAGCCTGTGTTCTCCTTCTGGTCTTATCCTAAGAGGAGCACTAAGCAATATTGCAGAAAACAGAGACAGTAGTACAGGTGGCAGAGAAAAGACAAGCTCCCTTAGGGGAAGGACAGTTCTCTCAATGCTTTTGTAGAGGTTCATATACTGACCACTGCAGAAGGATCAGTCTTGGTTCTGGGGGAATCTGTACTCAATCAGATGCATCAAATCTTATCGTAGTATTGGCCCAGTCATTTCTTTCATTCATAGTGACTCAGCTGTTTTTCTTTGGTTTGCTCAGACCTGCCCTTCCAGTTAAGGATTGCTGAAAGTCGCTGCCTGCTGAAAACCAGTCCATCATTTCTTCTTTCCCAAGCCCTGAGGTTCAGTGTGAAACGGTTTTTCTGATAGTTGTTTCCCCTACGTTTTGGTTCTCATTGACTTTACTTCCCTGTAGAAGAAAGAAAGCTGGAGGAAGAAGTCACAGAGCATGTTTAATCTGTAAGCTATGAAAACATTAATTTACTAGAGAAAAAATTGAGTGTACCCAAAGAGAAAGTATATCAGCTTAGATGCAACTGTTCTAGAAGAGAGCTGCTTCTCCATTTAAGCTAGCTGGGAGTTGTACTAGAAGCATTAGAAGGCAGGGCTCAAAAGGATGCCCAGATAGCTCAAACCACGCACAGCTGTCATGATGTGCCCATAAAACAACCAGTTCTGATTTCACCACCATCACTCCTGGCCCAGCTTAGTGGAAAACACTAAGACTAGAGGCCTCCACCTTACTACTGGATCCTTAGGCCCAAAACACGGAGCCTTGTTCCTGAGCATACACCTTCAGTGCAGCTCCTTTTAGAATCAATGAGAGCAGCAGGCACATCCTACATCTTTTGGGATCAACTTCCCACACAAGAACTATGTCAAATTGCTCTTGAACTGATTAGTTAGAGGGAACTTTCTGCAGCTGGCACAGTATCCAGAATGAGGAGGAAAAGATTAAACAAAATCTTCCAGTGCAAGGTATTTATGCCTCCTCTCCTTCCCAAGAAATCTCCAAGTGGTACCAGGCTTTTTGACCAGCTGGAGGGTCTTAAGTCATATTTTAAACAATTTTCCTAGGCAGCACTCCCAGCTGTTGATCTTGATGTAGGCAAAACAAGAGAGTGTGCAAGCCCAAAAAGCCCCGTGTTTAGCATTTTTTAGCACTGTAATAGTGATAAAGCATTTATCACTAGGGCACCCAAGCAGCTCCCACAACACATGTGAAAGGAGGTGAGGAAGAAGGGCAAAGATTATTCATCATGGGAAGGGCCCAACTGCTGATAGCAGCCAGTGTTTCTCATACTTGACATAAATAGTCTCTGAAACTGATAAAAGTTCAGTGGCTACAGTCATCCAAGTCCTTGTGGTTTTATTTATGAAATTATGCAGCCAAATCAGGCTCTTCCAATTGTTCGCAGGTCTCTTTGATTTGGCAAATCACAAAAGGACCACACTGACTTTGGTGGCTATACTTTACTTGTATTGCAGTTAGGAAGAAAAATACAGGCAGGAGCAATGTAGCAACTTGAAAATAGCTAAATCTCCTTATGCTTTTGCACAGCAATAAAGAAAATATAGGAGTGCCTGGCAAACGAGGGCATTGGCATGCAAGGCAGTACTCCTCCCTACCAGAGAAATCTAATAAAATCATTTCTCCAAAGCAATCCTTTTTAGCACCTTTTATCTGACTACCTAAAAGATAAAAAAAAAAAAAAAAAATAAACTGCACTTACCATTAATCACTTTGGTTCTAAAAAAATGGTAGATTAAGTCTATGTAGCAGCTGCTTAACAGCCCTCTGTAGTACAAACAGGAAAACTGATAGAACCGTACAGACAAATAAGTGTTGTTTATAATTATTATAATTATTTTTTTCAATCTGAACACTGATTTCTTTAATGATGCAGAGATCAGAAAGTATAATGCAATTTTGCTAGAGTTGGTATGCAGCCAGGGAATCACGTAAGCAGGAAAGAAACTTTAAAAGTGACCCATTTTTTTCCTCTCAGTTACTATCATGTGGCTTCATCCAGAAATTGAGTGATTGATTGCTTTTTATGGCTTCCAGGTTTTGGGGCACTAGGTGTTGATCGTCATGTGTCTCCATTTCCCCACAGGTGATAAAAGAGTGGGGCAAAGGGAATTCTTATGCTGGAAGCTGCTTTCGTCATTGGCTCTTGCATTTCTGTTGCAAGAAAATCTGTTTTGTTTTGGGTGTTGATTCACGTCTACTGCAGCTCTGGGCAGGGGCTGAGAGAAAGAAGTAAGTACTCAAGAAAGTTAACTAAGAAGGTTGTAGCCTATTGTTTCATGATCACAATTAAGTAGAGAGCTTACCAAGCCATGAAAACAGCTAGGAATGATCACAATAAAAGGCAGATGCCTAATGACATCAAGCAGTACTGCAGTCTTGGAATTTACTGGCCTGAGAATGTTCAACAGCTTGGTTGGAACATGTGTGAGATCTTCCTGAAGAAAACTGGTATGTCAAACCCATACAGGAATTGCTGCTGTCCAGAAAAAGAGACCTGTGTAGGAAGTCTCCTCTATAAAAAAGATGTAATTCTTCTTTATCATTCTGTAAAAATATCTAATGTCTAGTAAATAAGAGACAGAATAAATAGACCTAGAGAGCCACTGATCTTAAACTACCCAAACCTTTTAAAAGGAGGATGCACACTGATAGGCATTGGTGCTGGCTGATCTGCCTCTTCCTTTCTTCCCACAGTGTTTTCTTCCTATGGAAGGATTGACTCCTGAACATCCCCTTTGTATTCCAACTGCAGCTCTTAGAGTGAAATCATAGCTGGGAAAGGTCTGATCAAGTACTTGCACTCAGAATATAAGATAATGGGTCAGCTTCACAGCGGTAGAAGAAGTTGCTCAGAAAAGTGTCTTTATCTTTCTTAGTTTTGTGCTAGGGAACTAGAGCAGAACAGCTGGTAACAGTTTATAAAACAAAGTGTGCTCAGGAAATCAAGAGTAATCCTCTCATTCAGGGGGTTTTGCTGACAGGACAATGCAGCTTTCACTCCTTTTCCTGATTTTGCTTTGGAACTGCAGAAGGTTCATGACATGCATGTGAGAGGGGCACATGGTTGATATAAATGCTGGCGTTATTGATACACCAGCATAACAAAGATAATTTGCTCGTCAATCTTTTCTTACTGAGGCTAGAAGTGCATTGCCCTGCCTTCATTCTCATTGGTGTTGTTGACTGGAGGTCCCAAGAGCTCTGTAGTACCTGCTTTCTCACACTACCCTAGGTAGGAGTGGAATTGCAATTTACATATACTGTAAACATTGCCATCACATTCCTCTTCAGCTACATCTTTAAGTGACAGGTACCCACATACTGCAAAATGTAGTCAAAACAGTTTGTTGTAGCTTAGTAGGGAAATTTACAGAGAAGATCTCAAGACTTGTATAAGTATTTTCCTCACCCTAATCTTCTCAACCTGAAACAAATACATTTTATAGATAACATGGAGGCATGAAGAGGTTAAATGTCTATGGTCAGGCCGCATACAGCTGGCAGTATCAAGAGAAAGCACGAGAGTACCAGCTGATGACTGTGACTTTATTTCACAAGTCAAAATGTGACTATGTATTGTTGTTGAAATGGAGGAAAACAATTAAGCATATTCAATGCTTTTCTTAAATAAGCAAACATGCTGCAGGTCTCGCCTAGAACAGAAACAATAAGGGAAGACTTCTATCTGGAGGAAGCCTATACTTGGCCAAAATTATCTGAAGAAAGCAGGCTTGTACTATGCTCCTTTTGTCTTCATAGCTAGGGATGGCAGAAATAATTGTATCATTAGAAGGGGAAAAAAAGATGTTATCACATTCAAACATTTATCTCCCCAAAAACAGCACTGTATTATCATGCCTTGGGGAATTAAGCTTCATACTTTCACAGAAAAATGTTCTTATTTCTGACAAAGGTCTTGTTAAGTTCCTCTGGAAATCCGTGTGTTCTTTTTTCACAAGGTCTTTAAAAATACTGAAGTAGTACTACACTTAGCTAGCATGCTAATCAGCAAGTTCTAAGTAGATACACACCGCACTGCCAAGAGTGCATTTGTTTTTTTTATGTTTTTTTTTTTTTTTCAAATAAGTCCACATAAGTATCAGAAGAGGACAAGTTCTCTTACATCCCAGTTTCGTCAGTGAAGTTAATGCTCGTGTAAGTACTTTCCTCAACTGCAAAAGACCAGGGTGCTGGGAGGTGGAGAGTACTTTCCACGGATTAAACAAACCCTGGTGTTGCAGCCCTTTGCTGGCTCATGTGAACAGTAAGAAGCACTCATTTTGGCCAATTCAGGACTAGCAGACTGCATATAAATCATCTCAAAAGAATCATTTTACTTGTAAAAGTGAGGGTCCAGTCTTTGGCATCACTGTTTCCCTGCTTCTTGCATAGGCCATCAAGTGCCATTGTCACAGACATGCTGGGTTATCATTTTGGCTATGGACAGCAAGAGTTTTTAGCTAGGCAGGCAAGAGAAGATGGAAAACTCTTTTTAAAGCACCTCAAGAAGCAAATGAACTCCATTTAAAAGCAGCTATATTTCCACTTTTGTACCTTAAAAAAAATGGTTAATGTAGCCCAGCTAGCTGAAGGGAAGATTTGTTTCAACTTGCACATTAAATCCAGAAGCTTTTATTTTGAAACTTTTGAGAAAAGACTTGTATCAGACATACACAATCACAATAGCCTTACATATATTTCTTAAAAACAGAAACTACCATCTAGAAACTACCATGAGATAATGCATCAGAAACCCGCACTGGATATTCATCTTCCAAGTAAGCAATTGTGTATACCTAATTGTATAGTCTCAGTCAAATGCTGCTAAACAAATCCAACTTTACAAAAAAGATTTTATTGAAAGGATTGAAAAATATTTGATTTCAACAATATTTAAAACAAGTTTTCAAAGCATTAACAATATGTAACAAGATTTTTCCTCTTTCAAAAATTCAGTACACTCTGCTTTATACCATACCCCACCAGTTTTTAATAACTTGAACTCTCTAGTAGAGACTTTTTTCTTTTTAACCAATTTCCAAGCTTCCATTTTGGCCCTATGTAGACTGGAAAATGTTTACAGGTACAGTGATATTTCCAACCCTCATATTAAAAAATAAAAATAAACCAGCAAAACTCTGTTTTACTAATACAGTTTAAACTAGTTTGATTAAGCTACATCAGCAAAATAAGCTTTTACCTCCAATATAACCCAGTCTGTGTTAGAGCTTTTATCATTCAGGTGTAGTTTGAACGTGTTACCCATACTTCAAGCAGTTAAACATGCAGAAAACTTGAGTGCTGATCAAACTTCACTAGCCTGCTTGCGAATTGCTGGTTTGCAGATTAAAGGCCTTGAAAAGAGACTTTGTACAATTCAATAAATTCATAATGTATTAACACAAGTAATTTGTGTTGCATTTTGATACAAAGCAGCTAGTACAATTATAATCAAAGGAGCTTTTCTGAAGAAAAAGCAAAGGACTAAAGCCATCATATGACTTACTTTCCTGTGGTCAGTGATTGTAGTTCTCTACTAGGCTGAGCAGTGATCCAAATAATATTGTTATCAAGCAGGAAAAGTTGTACAAGCAAAACTGCAGAAGCTTCAAAGCCAGTAATTCAATTGCAGTACGTGATAAATTTAAAGACAACTCCAGCAGATCTGATTTAGAAGAAATAGGTAAGTTTCGTTTACATTTCATGAACTATGCACTCTGCAAATTAAAGTTCTACAATTTATTAAATGATAGTTTTACTATTATAAAAGCATAAATAAAAAGTGCTGAATATAGTTTTATCTTTACAAAAATACTAGATAGATAAGGCTCATTAATTTCACCTCACCTCCACAAAATGATTTCCACTTCCTAGTGTGCCTGGTATTCTGCTTATTTTTCACTAAACAATATATTTATTTAGCCACTATACCCTGTTCCTCTTCTCAGTTATTGCATGTTTAAATAAAAGAATAGTTTCAAAGCAAAAAGTTTGATGCTTTTTTCATAGCTCAAAAAGTAAACAGCTATTTAATAACTGAATACCCCAGCTTAGAAAACCCGTAAGCAGCTTCAAAACAGTGATAAAACAATTAATGCAGATTCAAGTGAAAGATAAATCTCAAAAGCTATCTTGACATTCTCAAGATATCACAAAATTTTTCTGTTTAGACCAAAGTAAACCAATATTCTATTCTACAAAATTTACAAAATGAATATTCATTTATATTAACACTATTTCATTGTGATATTTTTTAATCATTAACTAAGAGTTTGCTCCTCTTTTATGGAAAAGTGCTCTCATCTTGATTTAATAAAATTAGACAGACTAGGGCAGCATCCAAAATGGAAGAGACATTATTTAAACCATTAGAGCACAGCACGTTAGGCAGAGTTCAGAAGTTAATACAT
The DNA here is from genome assembly GCF_013377495.2 of Cygnus atratus. NCBI lineage: Eukaryota > Metazoa > Chordata > Aves > Anseriformes > Anatidae > Cygnus > Cygnus atratus. The sequence continues at coordinate 2,460,631 of NC_066382.1, read as the reverse complement.
TTCCCATTACCACTTTGGACCACATAAACAACATAAGACAATCATGAAAAGTTAACACAGCTTCTCACTCCACTTTCAAGGAAATCCCACCTTCTTCGGTAAGAAATTATCTCCTCTGCAATTTTATTACGCAGGCTTAAATTTAACTGATAATGTCCACTCCTTCAATGGCCAACGCAGCAACACTGTGAAAATGCTGAAGTTTGGGTAGTATGACCATGAGACTGCACCACAGAGAACATAAATGTAAACATTATTCTTGGGTTTGTTTTTTTCAGTTAAAGTACAGTACAAACCCTTTTCTTTTTCCCAAACTATTTTTTTTTCATAAAAGCACATACAATAAAATATGTACAGAGAAGTTAGAAACATTTGAAAGCATCTTAAAAAAAGTACATATGAGACTTAGAATATCTTGAATGTGCTGAAGGCACCATTGCTACTCTACTGGGAATGTGTCCTCTCATTTATCAGCCTACCAATGCAGTATCCCTTTCTGTATTACTCAGCACCCAGAGTTGGAAGATATCTGTGGAAGTTAAGGGCATTCAGGACACTATTGTCTTCAACAAAATAGTAGCACTATGCAATATAGTAGTAAGTTAAGTCCAGATTCTTCTTGAATACCTCGAGATTTTATTTTATTTTTTACTATATTGTCCCTAACACTACCATTTGTTCTAGAGAATCAACAAAAATAAAATCAACACATTGATGATTCCCACCAACAGGAGCTGCAGAGCTACAAACTAGCTCAGCTGCAAAAATGAAGATCACTGAAATAACCAACCCAGCACAAGCAAATGCTCGTCCATGCTAGTGGAGGATATTTACACAGTGATGACAGCTAAGGGTCAAACACCGTTCAAACAAATGGGCACTGTGTGCACGTGTTTGTGCATGTGTTATTTAGTTTTCACTAATTCCATCTATTCACAAAAAACATTCTTCATGAGCACTATATATCTTATGGAGATATATATGTATACTTTTTTAACACTATTTTCATCTATTCATAAAAACAGCTGTGTTCCTTCACAGGTTTTGTCACATTTGCAAGTAAGAAAAAAGTATTTTAAGCTGTCTTAATAGGGAGGTGTTCTGGGGGAGGTGTATTTAAGCTAAAAAAAGAAGTGCTTTATTTTTTTAAAGTAATTTTTAGAGCTTTTATATGCATAGATGTCTTAACAAATGGAATTACATATATAACAAATTAAACAGACTATTTTCATGCCTCTTTTCTACTGCCACTTTTCTATTATGTATCTACATACAGCCTACCACATTATTGGTAAGTTGTGTTACAATCAAACCTACAGATGTGGTTGTCAATACCAATCTGAAATAACCCATTTTCAGACTGCTCATTTAAAGGAAATTCATCAAACTGCATTACAACAATCAGAGCCTCACTTCTTCCATTTCTTTTCCTGCTGGACAGGAAGTAGCACAATATTTCCAGCCATCAGCAGATCAGACGGATATAAAGTATATCGCTATATATGTGTCTGAGATGGTGACCACACACGTTAGCAAAAACTTTAAAAGCATATAAAAGGGATACTGCCACTTTCCATTCCCATGAGTCATTAGATGTAGACTCTCAAAATTCTTCTTCAACAAAGTTATTTTGCTTCTTCCGAACATTCCAGTGTAAACACTCAGCCAAGCTTTCAAACCAGTCGCTCACAGGATCTCGGAAACAGATCGAAGGAAGGGGATAGCAAGAGGTAGTGATGCTAATACTGCAACAACACAGGAATATCCCAGGTCAGTCAAGGGCAATAAACAGCAATTTATTTTTTATTTTTAAATCTTCTAATCACTAGGCAGCCTAGCACTGCATTCTTTTGCTGGTCATCACAAACTCAACACTAGGACAAAGGAAAATTTAAGCCACCACCTTGGCCTTGAAATTTCAAGTGTTACCAATAAGCGACATCACTAAGAAATCTAGCATATAACAAAGGTCCAAATGCAAAATGTGATGCTTGAATCCCTACTAGTCTCCTGATCTGACCTATGTACTTTTCAACCTAAGAGGAAATAAAACAGTTCAAGACAGAGTGTCTGGAACAGACAGTTCATGACAGTGTCAAGACATGTCCATCTTCCTTGCCAAGCATGCAACGTTACATGCTTTTGTCTTAATACTTTATTTGCTTTCATAGTAAGATCTAAAAGACTCACATGAGAAATAAAGCACAAACTGTGCTAAAAGTGCTTAAAGAGATGTTAGGCTTTATAAAAGCTTTTTTCTTCACTGCCAGCAACCTTTTGACAGTCCGAACAGAACAAGAAAAGTGCGTGGATCAGTATTTTCTACACTTCAAAGAGGTACTACGATCAAGAAAATATTTCACCTGTCTCCATGGCATATTTCCTGTCTCTTCCTTCCATCAAATGAAACCCATGCTGTATTCCTGGCATCCGGGGAGAGCATTATCTGAAAGAGAGAAAAACTAACCTTCAGGTCCCAAACCTAATTTTCCAAGGAGCAAGGAACACCTTCTCCATCCTCCCTGTGAGTAAAGAACTTACACCTCAAATTTTACTGTTGCACCGAAATTTGTAAGCTGTCCACTACAGCGCTGCAGTAGCATAACACACAGGTTCCAAATATTCATTTCGTGTTTGGGACATATACATATTTTTCTATGTGGAATAAACAAAAACCCCTCTTTATACCAAGGTTATAAAAACAGAAAGACCTTCCAGCTACAGCCAGCGCATGCCTTAACCCAGTTACATGTGTTGACTCTAGCATCAATTTTGAGAAAAAATATTAAATTAATCCAGAAAAATAAATTTCTAATAAGTAATGAATCTAAATCTGTCAGAGTTAGGAAGTTTTGCTCATATTTAACATGCATTCCTATTAAGAGGAAAGAAGTGAAATACAAATAAAATATTCAATTTATTTCATAAAACAAGAACATAAACCCCAGTGTACACTTCTTAATCCTAATCTTTCAATATACTTAGAGAGCCCATACAGCCCTTAAGGATATTAGCTTATTATTACAAGAAGATTGAAAGCTGGAAGGGGTTCTTCCTTACCCGTGGGCATTTGTTAAAAATACCCATTAAGTCCATTTTGTATTCAGGTTTTACAGGCCACTTTTTTCTGCACAACACCATTTACAAAATTGATCAGGGAGTTACAGATAGTATTACCACTAATATACTCCAGATCTAGAATATTTGTTGTTTAGCCCATGAAAGTAGAATTTTTCATTCCCTTAAACTCTACTGGTTTACATGGGCTTTAGCAGAAATGATTTAAAATTTTCTTTGCCCGAATGTAGATGTACGTACTCCCATTTTGCAGACGTTTACACAACTGCAATCCAGTAGAAAGCAGTGTTAAGTCTTCTCCTAGCGGGCGTATTATTTTAAACAAAGATACATTCTTCAACCAGACTTGATCTGGTCCTCCTACAGACAAAAGAATGCAGGATACGCACAGTGATTCCTAACCTCTTCTGTTTTGGTCAGGTTCACATGGTTATTGTGAAAGTTTTTATCTTGAAAAGAGAAATAATATAAGCTAACCTTGAGTTCCACTCCAGCAGGAACAACTATAGGTCTGAAAGACAACGAATGAGGGCAGATTGGGGTGATCATTATTGCAGGAACATTCGGATGAATCATAGACGCTCCTGCAGCAGCTGCATACGCAGTACTACCAGTTGGTGTGGAGACGATGACTCCTGGGGAAGCAGCAAAAATTTCACTTCCTTTAACATCGGAATCAGTGCTGTTATTTAGGAAGAAGACTAAGAAATAGGACTGCTAATGAAAACATAGCAGAGAATATATCAACTTGTATTAGATTACAACTCTTCTGTGAAGCACAAGAAGTCAGAAACTCTTCTGATCCTGGCTTGGCATGTTTGTCCTATGGGCTCACATAAATGGTGTAAACTTAGAAATATGTGTAACCTGGGATTTAGAACAGAGACATTCATTTGCCTCTAAAGGTTAAGAATTACGGGTTAAGAGCTTCTGTATTTCATCAGTTAGATTTGAGCCCTTTAGCAAATTCCAGATATCCAAGCAAATTTCTGTTGAGCTACTTCTTGCCCTTTGCTCTAAAATATCATACCAAAAGAAGCTGCCACATGCCTCCGCAAGCCCATAAACAAACAAAAAACCCTTACGTTTAAGGCTTCCTTGACAACTTATGCATTCCACAATGAAAAATCTGACCTATTCTTTACACCCTCATGTTTTCTGTCACCAGGAAACTGCAGCTTGAGATTTTGTTTCCATGTTAGAAAAAGCATTCTCCAGTACAACAGCAACAGTCTACACATGAACTGACAAGCGATTTAGCTCAAGAAAACGACTCACCATCTCCTTGCACTGTTGTTATCAGGTGTCCATCTAGAAAGACGTCTACATTGGAAAGGTAAGAAGAAGGACCACGATCCACAACAACTTCATTTAGGACCTGCCATGACATCAAATATCACCAGTCTGCTATTGCTGGTTTGGCAATTGATTAAATGACAAGCAGAAACATGTTTTCCAGATCTTTGAAAAATTCTACTGATTTGGTACCTGTGAAACTAGACTCTCTTTACAATTTATTTTCCTTAAGTGCCAGCTGAAGAGTTTTCATTTATTTATTTACAGGATGTTAAGAATTAAGAGTTATTTTCAGAAAATTGTTACTAGCAATGTGCAGGGCTTTTCTTTTCATTTATAAGGTCTTTGGGAGATCCCATTTTAGAACTACTCATTTTCAAAATAGACGGAAAATATTTGTACAGGAAAGTACAATATTAGCACTTACAGTTGCAGAAAGAAATCAGGTGCAACACTTTCTCATTATTTAGTGTACATATTGCGCCCTATATCAATATGAATCTGTCCCACACTACTGGGACAATGTAGTAAATTACCAAAAATGGGAAACTGATAATAAAACACGTATAAAGCAAATTACAAGGCACATATTAATTCCTTTGCTTATTTTGCACTCCGACCTGATACTGCATAATTTGCTTGCCCACTTCTTTCTCTATATTCGTAGGCACCACTCCATTTTCTTCTATACCATTTTGTACTGTCATCTTCTCTCTGTGCTCTTTTACTACTTTCACTTTCAGCCTGCTTCGCAGAACAAGTGCTGCATTGCCTAGAAGTAAAATATAGGAGAAAGTACAAGAAAGTTATGCTAGTATATTAAAGAAAACTGCAATGACTAGCAACCTGAATGAAATATCATTCATCTATTTCCCGTGCAATGTTCCCAGCTTCATTCACAAGAGAATTGTCTGCATTTGGTTAAAGCTCAAAACTGATTTTTAGTAGTAATGAGCAAAAATGAAGTCAAATTTGAACCCCATCCTTCCTCCCTTTCTTTATAAAGTAAAAAGAATATTTAAGTTCTATATGGATATGATCAAGATTAGAAAACAACGTTAGGCTTAAGTGATCTACACTGAGACAAAAGCTTAGCTTGAAGAAAATTACTGCATTAGAAACACCTATTAAAAGAATTTTCTAGCAATTGAGAATTTTATACATCTTTTCAGAAATCTACTTTGGATGCAACTCAAATAACCTCCTATTGAAGGAACAAATTATTTCTTTCCTCAATTATTTCATATGCCTGACCTCTCATTATTTAATCACTGCACTTCTTAGAGGAACGGACTATCATAGACTTCACAGCTACACTCTAAAGGACAGCTAAACTTATGAATAACGTATGTTTTGCATCTTCCCCTACTTGCTTACTCCACACGGGACGAAGATATTTCTTAGCCATTTTCCTTTACACAACAGTATAGAAAGCAGCACTGAATGCATCAATATAATGTAATACTTTAGTTTGGTATATGTTTCTTGTGACTCAATCTTACGGGACTACCTAAATGAGTTGGTTAATAAGTTAACCAGTCTTGGAAAAAGCTACAGAAAATGTAACAAAAAAGAAACACCACACCTTGTCTCCTTAAATTTACCTTCTATAACCTGAGTGACTTGGGACTGAAAATTCTCAAAATTAAATGGAGTAAGAAATCCAAGGGATCCCAGATGAAAAGCCATAACTGGAGGTACACTACCCTATCAATAAAGAAAAGAATTTAAAAGCTACTGAATAAAAGCAATTCATACTTCAACTAATTGCCTGTAAATATTTTGACTATTGATGTAACTTCAACTGTTCATAATAAAAAACAAAGCCATAATTAAATTAAGCAGCTCATATACGCATTATTTTCAGAGGGTATCAGGTAAAACAGGCTTGACAAAAAAGAACAAACAAAGGACAAATGCAGTCCTTGATAACAAAGAAGAAACTCTTCAAATACTTCAAAAAAAAAAAAGAGGCCTTTAAGTCTATTTCCAATAAAGACCAACCTGGAAAAGTGAAGAAGCATAAAGTAAGGTCCCATCTCCTCCCAGGCATATGATAAAGTCTATCTGATTGGAGATATCATCATAATCTAGAAGCAACATTGAAATAAAAATTTTGAATTAGTTTTTTTCAAAGGTCTTAAATTCCTAACATAAATTATGTGCAGCATGCCAACGTTAATTCATGAACATAAAAAAAACTAACTAGGATGTGTCAGCAACTGTTTGCAAGAGACATCTTAACATCACAAACTTAATTCAATGACAAAGAAAATGTTAAGACAAATAAGCACTATGCCCCAGTTTTACTTTCAGGAAGTCATTACCATACCTTCTCTAAAGGTACAAAATTTCTTCTTCACTGGTCCAAAATTATCATCATTAGCTATAGCAGGGTCTTCCAAAACTTTTTTTTCTACGTACACTATCATATTGTTCACCTAAAAAAGGTAAAATGAGCTAGTTAATAACCTCTTAAAGTACTTGCCTCTGCCTATAATCTGCATTAGTTTAAAATGTATGAATAGCAGTTACAGAATCTGTATCTGCATTATACAAGTCCACGCATTCCACATTTAACAAAATCAGTAGCTGAAAACAGGTTAGAAGTTTCTTGTTACAGTTTAAAAAGAATGGACTTTACTTTTTTTTTTTTACCTCAGTAAGATACACACAGAGCTCTTTAAAAGGCTGCAGCAGACTGGCATCACGTATCTTTTTAATAACAAGGACACTCTTGGGAGGTTTGTTCCATGTCAACCGCTGGCTTGCTGGATCCTGAATGTGCCTAAAGAATAGAAAAAGCACAATGTAACATAAATATTTAGGACTGTTAGATTTAAAACATTTTTTTTATCAGAAAAGGTCATTATAAAAGAAACAAACAGGTGACTAAAAGCATTGAGTAACTGAAAGAAACGGCAGAGAGGCACTGCAATGCCCACAGATTTTCAAAAACGTTACTATGTTTCACCTTGACAACATTCTGGCTAGTTAAGAATACATCTTACCACATGCCATATTGGAACAACAGGAAGAAGGTTAGAATAGTTTGGAATTATAATGATGCTTTTTCCCCTGCATGAAACCAAGACAAGTCTTATTATCAAGACTATTCAAAGACTTGAGAATCTCAAGAACTAAATATACGTACACAACTGTTTTTGTGTTTTTCTAGGGGTAAAAATGAGTTCAGTAACAGAACTTCACGTTGTTCTATAACACATTTAGTTGATGTAGGAATACCCAGATGTAACCTCTTTCTTCATTTGGATTCGCTTCTCAGCTCCATGATTTCACAGTTGTATTTTGTGCATCACAGACATCCCATCCTTTTCCATATGGTGCAGATATAATCCGTAAAGCAAAGCAGATTAGTATATGTGCTGAACAAGCACATATTTACAAATTTACAGAGATTTGGATTTAGCATTTCAAGGGTTAAAATAAAACAGATGCTGATGCTGGAAATGGTATAACCAGCTCCTTTTACTTTCAAAAAAAAAAGTAAAATGCTTATATTCTATATAAATACAGCAGGAACTACAGACTAATAGTCTAATACCAACAGCCTTTACTAACAAACACTGCCAACTCTCTCTCTAAATATTACATAACACAGAAGAGTACAAATAAGCAGTTATATTCAGGATCATGTAGAGGCTTTCAACATCGCATTTATACTTCAACTCATTGTATTTTACAATCAAAGGACCACAGAATACAGAGAAGGTTAGAAGGGTCCCTCAATCAACTAATTGGAGTCTAGCCCAGTCCCCTGACACAGGGCTGGGGAGTTTTGAAAATGCTATACTTGGTCGAAAATATCACCCTGAATCTCAGATTACTATGAATTTGGAAGGCTTCTTCTGACTTGACAATAGCTAAAAATAAAAAAACTAAAATAAAACATTGAACTGATTAATGCAACTTTGTTTAGCCCTTTCAAACAGCTGCAAACAAATCAAAGTTGAAGTTTTATATGCTATTTTCAATTCAAACTGTGACTAAAGAAATTAACTTGAGTACAGAAAAGAGTTATTTTAAATAATTCCTCAAATCTAAATACTGTTAAAAGGCAAAAGTCAGCTGTAGAGAAACCACCCCCAACAATATTTCAACATGACCATGCTACCTTGTAAAGCTGGCAGAGAACTAAAGATTGCAGCATTGCTTTTCACTTAATAAACCTAGAACTAACAGTTTTTATTCAAACCAAAAAGACAGTCTGCCCACTTCAGTCGTACTTACCAATTCCATGTAGTTCTAAATGAAAAATTATTCATAACATGCTTTAAGATCTTCATTTTTTTTCCTGAAGTCAGGCAAATGCAACAGTTCCAAAAAAAGGCTGAGGCATTTATCTCTTCCTAAGAAACTGCTACTTCAAGAGAAAACATTTTTCCCTGAAGGTTTTTCTTTTCCCCTCAGCTAAATATTTCAACCAGTCCCAATAAAATGTTGTGAGGCTTTACAGAAAATTCCCTTATATAAAGTATATTCAGAAAATATACTTCAAAAAAAATACGGCCTTCAGAAAGCAGTTTTTTCAACACTAGCATTTAAACAGACACCAAGACCTTGACTAACTGAAGCCCAAAGATAAAAACTAGGATTTTCTGTTATATCCTCTCCAGTGAAGAGAGTTTCACATTACTAGTGACAGTAGAGAAGAAAAAACACAAGCAAAAAGGATACGCTTGTTTTCAGAAGCCACAAGAAGTCACAAAAAAAAAATCTTACAAGTAGTAAGAATAGTAATTTGCAATTTGATTGTCAAATAGTCCTTTTCTTTGATGACCCGAGCATGCCCTTATCTCCCCAGCTATTCTGAATGCTGCGTAAGCAGGCTTTTCCCTGGCAAGTAGCGTGCGTTTAGGATTGCATAGCACCTCTGTACTCAACTGATCTTGACACTATTATTATATTGTCCAGTGCTGGCTCAGCCCATGGGGAGGAGCATATTCATCAGGATCAGGTGGGTAAACACACAGGGCAGTATAGCAAGCCACAAACGTTAGAAGAGATGGAAAGAATAAGGAAGTTCAGACTTCTCGCATACTGCAAGATTTCCGCCACACCTGTGTAGGAAATGTTAAGGTACCACCAACTTGCTTAGAGGAAGACCACTATTACTTTAGGTATAGATTTAAGGAAATAAATATTTAATTCAAATATGTTAAGTGTAAAGTCAAAACAATAAAACGGAACTTTTAAAAAGGAGAAAATATGTTTGCACGCCTGCTGAGTAGAAATGAACCCTTACTTTCACGCTAAATTTATCAGCAGACTGAAAAAACTTGCCTTGATGATACTCAGACAGAAAGCGCTGCAGATCAAACCACTACCTCAAACGCCTGATACCAAGAGGGACAAGGTTTTCCTCAGCTGAGATTTTGCAGTACACAGAGCAATTCCTCTGCCTTGTGTTGTCCATAAAAATTTTTGTTTTTCTCTCACAGAGAAACACTTTTCTTTGTGGAATAAAGAAAATGTTACCAATTGCTTCTCGGTACCATAATTGCTGTATGGGTGGTTGATACACACGGAGTTTACTGTCGGTTCTGTTGGAAAGGCTTTATTACCATTGCCACTGTTGACCACAAGCTAAGGATTGAAGATTATGCAAAACATGTCTAAACAAAATTTCAGTACTTAATACTATTTGCATGCCCTGTCCTATTTTTTTTTTTGTTTTAATGTGAAATGGTTCATTTTCTTTTCAAAATATATACATTGGGTTAAGAGTAAACTCCATTAGTTTAGATAGTGGATTGTGGGCCTCAGAACATCACATGGACTACTAAGGTAAAAGTAAAATTAATTCCCTTTTATGTCTGTTATCCTGAGGGAATTATTCCAACTGGCAAGACTACTAAATGTCCATACAGAGAAATACTGATTTTATCCTATCATAACACGGAGAACACAAAAACAGTGACATTCAAATATATACTTTTTAATATGCAGATCAAGGTAACACATGTTTAATTGGTTTTACTTGAGAATCCAGTTCAGCAGTGCTGTACATTCTCTTCTCAGGCAGACTCTTCAAAGGATCAGCATGTGATATAAACTGCATGCCAATTTTTGCAATGCACACCCTAGAGCTTGGAATCAAGCAACATAAAAGTCTCTGAACATCACGTAAAACACAAACAATGCTGATTGGGCGATAAATAGTAGAAAAGTAAACTTATCTTCTTTCACATAGAATAAGCACAAAACCATTCATTTGACAAGTACTTACATAATCGCTTTAGGATTTTGCAGCATACAGGCCTTTGGTCCAAATGTGGTCACTGGGCATGGTCCATGCAAGGAGCGTGTTCTCCTGGACATAAAAAGTTAAGTAGTAAAAGAAACGTGATGACAAACTAGGTATTATTAGCTCCCCAACCACCAAAACCACATCTTTGAAAGAGTCACGTTAGGCAATGAAGGACAAAGTCCATTTCTTAAACCTACATTTGTGGTTGAGTAGCCAATATAATTTTACACATATTAGCTCACACATTTCAAAGCTAAAATTTAACTCCTGTACCTACTTCCTTGACAGTGATTTTAATTGAAACCTCATTCTCAGCTTATGCCCTCTTGACATGGCTAAATGCTAGCCTAAGCGGCA